>NW_027466076.1:1015000-1457500 GCF_046127955.1 Nelusetta ayraudi
ATAATAATAAATGAAAAGAATCCTCGGGTTGTGATTTCTAGAGACTGTAGCTGTTGTGTTTCTGTCTCTTTGCCGGTGAAGCTCCTCCACCTGCTTCCATCATGATGGAGGGAAGATACATCTTCTCCATCTCCAAGTCAAGGGAGGGAAAATTTGACATTTTCTAAATACAGGCAGAAACAAAAATTACATATTTCCCAACCACACAAGCAAAATCTATTTCAATTGACTGCAAAAAAAATTTGCTGTCCATGTGTTCTGAATTGAACTATGGCAAAACGTTTAGGAGCTCAGTCAGATGAGGGGGGGGCGAGCTGGGATCGAACCCACAATCCGCGTCCCTCAGGAGACTGTGACTGCGGAGCCACCGGACCCGAACCCGAACCCGAAACCGGACCCGAATCCCGGTGCTGCCGCTCTTGGAGGCCCACAGACCGAGCAACATCACGGTCACCAGCACCATCAGTGATGTCATCACGGCGCGCGCACTCGTTAGACGCCTTTCAGGAGGCTCACCTGAACGCATGTCCGTCCTGAACCAGGTCCGCCGGGGTGAGGAGGAAGGAGGAGCAGGTTGTCCGTCCGTCCGGTCGACCGGGACTGAGTACCAGGGCCGCGCCGCTCCTCCTACGACTGGGGCTTATAACTGAGACCGCACCGGAAGTGGCCTAGCCTTCATAATAAAAGGTTGTCACTCACTTCCGGTTTCTCAAGCCCCTGCGCGCGTCTTGCTGCATGCCGGCAGTGGGATTTCACAGGAAAGCCGCCGCATGTTATTCTTATTTTTTCTAATTGGTTGTGTGTGTTTTTTTTTTTTTTTAATGTTTGTTTAATTTGTGCAGACCTTCAGTTTGACTGAAGCCGCGACGTTTAAACCGAACAGCTGCGTCCTCATGTGGCCTAAATATCAATTACACTTTAAAGCTACAGACCGCTCTGGAGAGGACAATTATTCCTTGCATCAACAAAGTATTGTCACCCGTTATTTACTTTGACCTTATCAGACAAATCGTATTTTTTTTCCCTCAGAAAATTCTTAAATGTGTATTTCGTTGGATTCTCCAGTCATAGTATAAATAGGTTCTTATAGGTCAGGGTGGGGTAAAAAAAAAAAAAAAAAAAAAAAAAAAAATCAACTATAACATCATTAGAAAAAAACCCAAATAGCAGCATGCAAGATGAGACGGGTGTTAACATCTTCTGCCCACCAGAGGGCGCTCCACCCATTCTTTACAACGCAGCCTTTGGAGTTGTAACGTGTTGGGGTCAACGCCTGAAATATTTATTAAATCTTTATTATTTTTGTGTGATAACATCAAAGAGGAAATTTAATATTTCCGAGGCAAAGAGCTGGAAGCAGAATGGCCGTGGTGGAACAGGTCGTGACAAGCTGTGGACATGACGACTCGCTTCCCTAGACATTGTAGGTGTAGATCTAAAGATGTGTTTTATTTATTGGTCATAATTGAGCTTCGCCAGCTGCATGACTTTGGACTGAACTTTGAAACGACTCCCTGTCGCTTTACATCTCCTCATCCAGACCTGGTTGTGAGTCTGGACTAGGTGCTGACTGACCTGGCACCCACGCTGAGTCCTTTTTGTGACGCGTCGTGGACAGAGGAAATGATTGGCGGGGGGGTCGGCACGCCGTTTTCACCAGCTACAGGTTTAATATCAGATCAACAACAGTAGAAAAACAGAGGCAGAGGCTACCAGACAAAAAGAAGAGTAGGAAACCAACAGCATCCAACAGGCTCTTTAAAATAATTCCTCTGTACAGTATTTACACGCACACACACACACACACGCACGCACACACACATGCGCACACAGCCCACACACGCACGCTTGACGCACACACACAGAGTACAGTACAGCTACACACTGAGGAGCCTGAGGATGCGGCATCAGTCCCAATGCTGCCCTCTGATTGGTCCGTCCTCCTCCGTCCACAGTGAGTTTCACTTCCTGCAGTGCTTCCTGGGTGGGGGGTGTGGGGTAAGGGGGGAGGAGCGCGTGTGGCGAGTCTGCCGCTCCAAAAGAGCCACAAGAGAAAGTCCGAGGGCTCCGCAGAAACAGGAAGTGACTCCCAGAACCGTCCGACCCGCTTCCAAAACGGCGGCGGGGGCGGCAGCAGCAGCAGCAGCAGCATTGTCTACGCCCCATCAGCCAAGAACCTGTGCTGCCCGCCCACCCACCCGCCGGGACCGGCAGGACCAGGCGCAGGCCTCCAGTCCTCCTGAGGGGCGGGGCCAGATGTCTGGGTGGGTGTCCAGGCAGAGGAGTCAAACCAGCACCATTAAGCTGATGTCAAAAAACATAAAGACGCTTCTTCTTCCATTGTGAGCCGGTCACATGGTTTCGGGTGCGGCGGAGGGTCAGCCAATCAGGTGTGCCTGTGGGAAGAGGTGGAATAAACACATAGAACACAATTAAAATTTTAAAAGAAGAGAATTCAGGCAAAATCAGCAGGAGCACAGGACGAGCGCGGTGTGTTTTAAAGTGTCACTATGATGACAGAGCAGGCCGCTCACCAGTACCTGCTGCCGATAGGCCACCACTAGGTGGAGCTGCACCCTGAGACAGGGAGCGTGAGGGTGGCGGAGGCGTGTCTTACCGTTCTCACCTCCGCGAGGGGGTGTACGTGGACGGCGCCGACGCCTGCTGACTGGCGACGATGGCTGAGGAGGAGAGACCTGTGGGACGAGAGAGAGAGAGAGAGAGAGAGAGAGAGAGGGGTGGGGGGGGGTCAGTGTGGCTCCGCTCCCATCACGTGGCCTCAGGGGTCACTGTGATGATGTCATTCTTGAGGCGTACACTCATTGGGCTGCTGCCACTCCCCCCCCCACCCCCTCTGCAGCAAAGCACAGCCCGGATTGCGTGCAGCTACAGTGTTTCTCCTCCAGGGGGCAGAGCTGAACTCAACCTCAGACAGCAACACTGAAAGGTCCAGCGGGGAAAATTTGGCTTGATTTATAACTTTTATATTGATGAACATACTGCCCATAAATACATTAATAAAGGTGTATACTCGCAGTGCAATAAAAGAAATTTGGTTTTCCAACCCTTAGAACTCTTCTCATATATGTAAGAATATATGCGAAATGAGCTGTCGGGCGGGCTTCCTTAAAGACTTTACACACTGGACCTTTAAAACCAGCAGGAATGTCCCTTGAAGTTCAAACTTTGCTGCCTTCTGCTCAGACTCTTTGACTGTCCCCTTGGGTCCTGGTCATGTGACTCAATGAAATCACATGTCCGGGCAGAGCGACGACGGCCTCACCTGAAGCGTAGGACAGGTCGTACTGTCCCGACAGCAGCGGGTAGCCCAGGTGGTGGTGGGAGGGCAGGATGCGCTGGGACGGCGAGGAGCGCGGCCGCTCGCCGTCCCGCTCCCGCTCGTGCGGCGCCTTGTTGTCCTGGACGGACGGCGACTTGCTCTTGTACTGGCTGGCGTGCTGCTGCAGCAGTTCCAGGGCCTTGGCCTCGCTGGGCGGCTTCACCGTGGGACTGGAGCGGGACGGCTTCTCGCCTTCCTCCCCTGCCAAAGCCGCCGCCGCCGCCGCCGCTGCCGCCACCTTGCCGCCGTATGACGGGAAAGAGTAGCCGGCAGGCAGGTAGGAGCCTGAGAGAGAGAGAGAGAGAGAGAGAGAGAGAGAGAGAGAGAGAGAGAGAGAGAGAGAGCAGTGGGAGTGAGCGGCGCCTAGAATTCATGAGCTCCAATCAGAGGAGTTTCACTCCTAAAAATGACCTAGCTAGCGGGGAGCTAACTTGGGGCTACAACAAGGAATCCATAGAAATCCATGGTTAAAAGCGTTGGCAATGACTTTCATAATCAAATCATTGTGTCGATCGATAATTAGGACGTCACTCAAGGCTCGACTGGCAGAGGGTGGAGCATGCGGAGCAGAGCGCCCTCTACAGGGAAGAATTGATTCACATTTTTTCTTCATAAATTATAATTTATTGTTTCTTCTTTTTTTTTTTAAGCTACTATGTTAGGCATACAGTTGTATGTTTTTCGTTACTGCATTTATTTATTTAGATTTTCAAATTACTCGTTCATGGAGATGACTGTTTTTGGGGGAAGTTCTGTTCACTTTGTTTTTGTTTGATGTTCTGCACTTTGAATTTGCACTGTGACTTGTTTTATGAATCAAAAGGTGAAAATGAATGTTACTGTGATCAGATTCATCAATTAAAAAAAAAAAAAATTAAATAAAAATCAAACAATTCATCCCTGACTAAAATAATCAAAGCTGTTGCAGCCCTAGAGCTAACTGTTGCTAAGCTAAGCTAATATTGTTACATTCCTATATTTTTGGACATGCATATTTATATTGCCTCCCCTTCTTTGACCGGCTTTTTATCATTTGTCATCTTTTGTTAACATGATTTCTGATTGTGACCAATTGTATCTAATCATAATCATAATTTTGTTCTGTAGTGCATCTCTGATGCAACATGGGAAAATGAAGGAATCTGAATCTGAGCTAAACTAAGCTAAGTTAGCCTCTTACCGGGGTAGTTTTGCATCATGACCGAGGGCATGCCCCTGTACCCGGGGTGACTGGGCTCGTAGCCGTGGCCGTAGGCGTAGGGTCCGTGCACGTAGGGCATGTAGCCCTGGTGCTGCGCCAGCGGCGAGGAGAACTGCATGTGAGGTGGGCGGGGCTCCTTGCCCGGCCCCCGGTGCTCCTCCACCGGCAGCTGAGTCCTGCTCTCGGCCGCCTCTTTGGCCGCCGCCTCCTCTTTCTGCAGCAAAGCCTCCTTGGACCGCTGCCGCTCCTCCTTCCCCTTCCTGTCTCGCTCGCGCTCCCTTTCCCTCTCCCTCTCCCTCTCCCTCTCTCGCTCGCGCTCCCGCTCGTCCTTCCACCGCTCATCCTCCTGTGGCTTGGCGGCGTCCGAGTACTTGTTGGGGTAGACGTACGGCCAGAGGCGCGAATCGGGCTCCTGCAGAGGAGGTGAAAAGGACACAGTGTGTAATATTTGGCTTGATTTATGATTTTTTTTTTTTATATTGGTAATTATTTAACATCCAATACATTAATAAAAGTGTATACTCGCAGTACAATAAAGGTAATTTGATTTTCCTACCCTTAGACTGGTTCTTATTTATTTATAAGAATATACATAGAGCAGTAAGGGTCTTGCTCCTAGTTAGATGCCATCTTGCACTGCCATAGTTCTAGGTATTTCTAAGGAAGCCTGGTGTGGACAATCCAGCCGGCTGACAGCGCATTTTATATTTAGGGTGAACATCCTCAATTAAACCAACAAAGAAGAAAGTGGATCAATATCTAGGTATGTGTGCGGAGGTCACCGTCGCTCAGTGGCAAGCACAGGAGAGGCAATGGGAGTGAAAGAGTGCTGCGATCTAAAATCTAACCACTTGATGTCGCTGTATCTTCTCAAAACCTCCAAACATTACACGCTTAACCTTTAAGAAGAATCGACGGCAAAAAAGAACGAGCCCCGAAAAGTAAAGGCGCAGTTACCTGTCTGTACCACATGGCGGGCTCCACGCCCGACGGCCTCCCTGACTCCACCCCCTGCTTGGGCTCCTCCTTCACGTGATGGGCCGCCGCCTCGCTCAGCTTCATCTTCAGGCCCTCCGGCTGTGCCGCGGGGGCTTTAGGCTCCTCCCCCTTGGACATGATGACCGACTTAGTCTGCTCGGAAGCGGGCGGGGCCTCCTTGGGTTTTGCCGGGTTGAGGAGGCCCTTGGCGCCCAGGTCAGTGAGGCTGGGGGCCCTGGACAGGGTGGGTGGCACCGAGGCCTTCTGCTTCCACTCCTCCTTCATGCCGCCACTGTCCCGCTCCTTGACCTCTGCCTTCTTGTCGGCCTGCCGCTGCCGCTCCTCGTACTGCTGGCGGTAGGCGGGGTTGGAGGCCAGCAGGTGGGCGTGGTACGCCTGGTCCGGCGAGTACGTGTAGGGGGGGATGTAGTACTGGTTGTAGTAGAGCGGCTGGGCGTACATGTTGGAGCGCTGCTGGATGACGGAGGGCTGCTGGGGCGCCGGCTCCGGCTTGCGCTCGTCCTGAGGCTCCACCTTCAGCTTGACCTCCTCGCAGACCTCTGGCTGCTCCTCCTCCTTCTTCACCTTCACCTGGGCGGTGTCCACGTGCAGAGGTGGCGCCGCGGCGGGCGCGGCACCCAGGTTGGGGTTGGGGTAGCCGGGCGAGTAATAGGAGTCGTAGCTGGGGTAGGAGTAGGGCGCCTCCTTGGCGGGGCCCTGCGGGGGGAACAGGGCCTTCTTGGCCGCCTCTCGGGGCCCCTGGTCGGGCTCCAGCTTGACCTTTAGCCCCTCCGTCTTGGCCTCGCCGTCCTCGCCGGCGTCGGAGATGTCGGAGTAGGCGGGGCTGCCCGTCTTGACCGAAGCGCTGTCGCCGCCGTTCTGGCTGAGGTGCCCGGGGGGGGCCAGGCCCGCCTCCATCCGGCTGGCCACGCCGATGGACGGGCTGGGGGCGTTGTCCGAGAAGCTGTACACCTTGTCGGCCTCGGCCTTGATGCTGGCCAGCCGGCTCTGGTGCTCCGACGAGCCGTTGAGCAGCGGGTCGGACGAGTCCGAGTACGGGCTGCGGCCCTCCTCCGGCCTCCCGGACCGGGGCCCCGCTTTGGGGCTGTCGCCCTCCTTGCCGCCGCCCTCCCTCTTCTTCTTGTCTTTCTTCTTCTTGTCCTTGCTGCCGGGGGGGCTGGAGGCGGGGTCGGCCAGCGGCGCCGCGTTGGGCTGGACGCTCTTCAGCTGCGGGCTCTTGGGCACCGACTGCACCACGGCGCCCAGGGCGGGGGAGGCGGCCTGCAGGGCGTAGGGGGAGGGGACGCCGGCGGAGGCGGTGGGCGGGCGGCTTGGCTTGGAGCCCTTCTGCACCGCCGCCGCCGCCTTGTCCGTCTTCCCTCCCCCTGCTGCCGCCGCCTTCTTGGCCTTCCTGTCGTCCATCCCGTCGTTGCTGGCCTCATCCGTCAGGCACGTCCCCTCCTCGCCGCCGTCCGTGCCGTCGGGCTCCGCCTCCCCGCCCTTCTTCTTCCCTGCCCGCGATGCCAGCTTGCCCGGCGAGGGCGAGGGCGCGTCGAAGCCGCGGCCCTTGGGCGTGGCCGAGCGGGCCGGCGAGACGGCGGCGCCGTTGCAGGGGCCGCCGTCGGGCTGGAGGGCCGGCTCGTCGCCGTACTCGCTGTCGGCGTCCTGGTCTAGGCGCACATCCTCGTCGTTGTGCGCCCGCGCCTGGTGGTACTTCAGCCCGTTGATGTGCTTGTACTTCTTGTTGCAGTTGGGGTGGGGGCAGTCAATGAGCACGGGTGAGGAGCAGGCGCGGTCCGCCGGCGGCGGCGGCAGGTCCGACCGGGCGCCAGCGGGCAGCTGCAGGGCACTGCCGCTGCCGCCGCCGGTGGAGTTGGTCCTCATCCTCTTGGAGGCCTTGGTGTCCTCGGAGCTGGAGGTGGGCTCCATGTCCGACGCCGGCTTACTCTTCCTCTTGGCCGAGGACGACGGGCTCGCCTTCACGTCCTCGCCACCGCCGCCGCCCGCCACGGTCTGGCTGCCGCGTCGGCCCTTGCTGTTGGCCGCCGCCCCCCGCGTCTTGCTGCCGCCTCCGCCGCCGCTGCCTCGGTTGTCCGAGGAGTTGCTGTTGTCGTTGAGCGGCGTGTTGCTGGCCGGGCGCATCCTCTTCCCACGGCCGCGGCCGCTACGCATCTCTACGTCGCTGGTGGGCGACTCGCAGAACCTGACGGGACGAGAAGGAGGATGGAAGGGGTGAGGACGTATGGATTTATCTCGAGGCGCCACGCTGCCTCCCTATGGTCACATTTTGACCACTAAAATTTGAGACAGTGCGAGTCAATTTTCCATCTCCACCAGAAAATAAGATAATTTTTGTGTGTTGTTAATTCTTCTCTGCACTGTATTGCTGCTGTACCATGCGAATTTCCCAAATGTGGGATAAATAAAGACATTCTTATTTTATCTGATTAAATATATTTTGTTGCTGAGAAGTTTCTGATTTATTTGCAGATCAGAAGTTTTACAATTCAAAACATTGTGGTTTTGTACATTTATTGTGAAAGTATTTTTATCAGTGATACAGAAAAAAGAGAGGAATATTCAAGTCTGCTAGTCTATTTACAGTATTTACAGTATTTAAGTCAAGGGGTGTTACTGTATTTTTAGCTTCTTTTTTTTTTTAAGTTAGTTTGGAACAATCCGCGGCTCAGTATTCACAAAAAGGTTTTGTGGGTATAGTAATTCAGCAATATGATAGGAGCTCTTAATGTTGCTATGACATTATGATTATCATCATCATTATTATTGTTGTTATGTTTTAAACGTCCAAAGACAGAAGATGTGCCGCCCACCTGGGAGGAGCCCAGTCGTGTCGGGTGCAGTCCAGCAGGGTCCCCACGTAGGTCTTGTTCCTCCAGGTGACGTTTACCACCAGCATGCCTACACACACACACACACACACACACACACACACACACACACACACACACACACACACACACACACACACACACACACACACACACACACACACACACACACACACACACACACACACACACACACACGTTACATTTGTGTTTACAGACAGACAGACAGCAAGAGCAGTGCGTGCATCAGCAGCAGGGAGGTGTTGCTGCAGCAGGAAGCAGCAGGCACCACCTGACCGCGTGAATGTCGGCAGACTGACTGAGCAGCATTGCAGCGTCGCCGCTGTCAGCCAATGAGACGATAGCGGCGACGTGCTGCTCTAGAAAGAGTGTGTGTGTGTGTGAGAGAGGGAGTGAGAGAGCCCACATGCGTGATGGTTGGTGCCTCCAGCAGCAGCAGCATGGAGAGATGGTGCAACGCCTCGGCAGACCACACGCTCACACCGTGGCCACTGGGTGTGCCTGCTGTAGGCAGGGGGCGCTGTGTGCTGGAGCTCCAGAGGAACTGAGTCACTGACAGGGCTTTTTTTTCCTTCTTCCCTTCAGACTAAACATGTTTTGAGGGTTGAGCCAGCGAGCGATTTAAAATGACGACGACTTGTTGTGCGTCTCTACTCGGGTCTCTCAAACCTTCTGGTGCTTGAGGCTGAGAGGAGACGGTGGAGGAGGAGCTGCAGCCAGGAGGAGTGAGAGAGGAGGAGTAAGAGGAAGTGGAGTAAGGAGGTAGAGGGGGAAAAGTTCAAGAAGGAGGAGAAGGAGGAGTAGGAGGAAGTGGAGAAAGAAAAGAAGGAGGAGGAGATGCAGCCAGTGGATGAGGAGGAAGTGGAGAAAGGAGGTGGAGGTGGAAAAGAAAGAGAAGAAAGGATAAAAAAAAGGAGGAGCAGCAGCCAGGGGGAGTAGGAGGAAGTAGAGAAAGGAGGTGGAGAAGGAAAAGAAAGAGGAGGAGGAGAAGGAGAAATAATAAAAAGGAGGATGAGCAGCAGCAAGGGGGAGTAGGAGGAAGTGGAGGAAGGAGGTGGACGAGGACGAGGAAAAGAAGAAGGAGGAGGAAGAGAAGGAGGAAGGACAAGGCTTGGAACCAGCGTGTCAGGACCCACGTGACGGTGGCGCCCCCCGGAGTGCTGGATGACCAGTGAACTCACCGTCCTCGGTCTCCTGCCACACGATGCCCTCCAGGTTGACGCTGGTGCCCGGCTCGCACGGCCCCAGGCACTCCGGCTCGGTGGCCAGCGCCGCGTCGGCCGTGTTCACCGCCACCGAGCGCGTGCGGACCATGATCTGCTCGCACGGCGACGAGATGTCGCTGTTGGCGTTGGCGACGGGCGCCAGCAGGTGGAGAGGGGGCGGGGCCGGGGTGGAGACCGGAGACTCCATCTGGAGAGAGAGAGGGGAGGATTTTCAGGACGTGACGATTGATTGTACGAGGACGACACCATGTGACAATTGGACTTTTTTTTTTTTTTTAAAAGAGACACGTACACATCATTTCAACACACACACACACACACACACACACACACACACACACACACACACACACACACACACACACACACACACACACACACACACACACACACACACACGTCATGTGTGTCACGTCACAACTCATCAAGTCCAGTGGAGCCTCAAAAACAGCGCCACCTGATGGTGAAACGCTGCACTGCCATCCGATTGGAAAAATGCACCTTCCGGACGCAAACAGCAGCAGTTGTCTTACTGCTGCTGTTTGCGTCCTCTGACACTGTATGTCGCAGGGTTTCTCATCCTGCCGCTGGTCTCAGAGTGGGCGGCACCCGAGCAACCCCTGCCACAACATCACCACCACGCCCCCCTCCCCGCCACTGGAGCTCTGACGTCAGGCAGAATCCTCCCCAAACTGTCCCTGAAACGCATCTCATAATAGGGGGGAACTTCCTTCCAGGATCTCCCGCCACAGCAAACCCACAGTGCTCCTGTGACACCAGCAAATCTCTGAGGGTGACTCGGCCTCTTCCTCCTGCATTCCTCAGGAAAGGAAAACAGAATGTGAGGAATGTCAGAAATGAGAGGACGGGTCACCAAAGAGAGAGAGGGGAAACCAGGGCTCTTCTCCCAGTGGAAACATCTGCAGAGGGGGGGAAACATCTGCAAAGGGGGCGGGACCTCTGGCTCGGAACTTGAATGTGATAGGAGAAATCAACTAGCGGCGCCAACAAAAGCCAAGCGTTTCCTTCCTGCGTTGCTCAACATGGTACACTATGGCTCTAGCTCCGCCTCTTTCTCCTCCTCTAAGCACACTGATTGGACGGGTCACGTTCTGAAACAATACCAAGGAAAAAAGGCACTGGATCAGATCGGACCGGACCGGATTAATCTGGAATGACGGGGTGATGAGTGGAGTCAGTTCTTTATCCACAGCTCAGGGTTGTGAACCATCTGTGTTGTCACTTCCTGTTTCTTCAGAAGCAGAATACGTCACACTGGACATGAACTGAACTGAGGTTAAGTTTGGACTGGACCGGACCGGACATGATCAGAGCCTGGCTGGGTTAGGGGAGGTCTCATCCGTCACTTTGGTTGAGGGCAAACTGACCGGCCAAGGTGAGACTGGAGGGATACCGGGGCGGCCCTGACCGGTTCCATCATCTACCGCAGACTACTGATATTTGTCATATAAGTGCACGCATGGAAGCACAGACTGACAGATAGACAGACCGAGAGCACTTTCACACAGGAAAAGATTTGGCCCGCAGCAAGGTGCGACTACGACACACAATGCTGTTGAGTCTCAGTTGCGCAAGAGGAAAAGGGGGGAAATAAACAATACAAAAGTTATGAGGTAAGCAGGCTGATCTCCTCCATGTCTGTTGCTATAGGAGGAGGACGAGGGGAGGAAAAAGATTTTTTTTGAAGAAGAAGCAGAAGAAGAAGAAGCAGAAGTAGAAGAAGAAGAAGAAGAAGAAAGCAGGGAAACGATGTGAGCAGCTGACAGAAAGAACACAATCATCAATCTGAACACTGTCCCTCTCCTGTAATCATGTGACTGTGGACCACACCGCCCTGGCACACTATTTGGGGAACCAAAAAAATCAGCAGCGCTGACCACAGGGAAACAACTTATTGACGCTCTCTCTCACACACACACACTCACCTTCACACTGACCACCTTCTTCAGGCCGCGGCCGTCTCCGCCGTCCATCTCTTCCAGCTCGGTCGTCATGGCGACGGGCTGCCCGGGGCCTACCGGCTCCAGGGCCACGTTGCCCAGGTGCTCCGCCGCCGCCAGGTCGGCGTTCTGCTGCTGCTGGCCCTCAAAGGGAGGGCCGCCGCCTCCGCCGGCGCCACAGCTGCGGGGGGCCCCAACGGGCACCATGGCGGCCACGGCCTCCTTGTCGGCGCCGAGGCCCCCCGGCGACGCCCCCTCGGCCTTGTCCTTCTTGGCCTTGACGGCGGGCCCCTCCTTCTCCTTCTTGACGCCGGCGGTGGCGGAGGAGGGGGGAAGCGTCCGGGACGATTTACTGCACTTGTCACCTCCCTTGCTAGCGGGGGCGGGGCCGGGGTTCAGGGGCGGCGGTGGGGGTGGCGGTGGCTCGGCGGGGCCCCGCCCCTGAACCTCCTTCTTGGCTCCGTCTGGGGGCGGCGCCTTGACGCTCTCCTT
Organism: Nelusetta ayraudi; assembly: GCF_046127955.1. Taxonomy (NCBI): domain Eukaryota; kingdom Metazoa; phylum Chordata; class Actinopteri; order Tetraodontiformes; family Monacanthidae; genus Nelusetta; species Nelusetta ayraudi. The sequence continues at coordinate 1,027,069 of NW_027466076.1, forward strand.
CGAGTTCTTGCTGCGCTTGGATTTGGATTTGCTCTCTTTGCCCTGCGCCGCAGCCACGGGACTCACAAACTTTATGTTGTCCGGCAGCGCCGCCACGGCGCTGGGAGGGGCTGCCATGCCCGCCGCCCCTCCCTCCTTGCTGCTCGACATCTCTAGCTTGTCCTTCTCCAGATCGGCGTCCAGGTCGATGATCAGATTGCCCACGCCGATGTCCCACTCATCGCCACTGTCGTACGTGTCCACGGCGTTGGAGTCCACACCTTTGCCGCCTGCAGGGCCGCTGCTGAGGGACATCTTAGTAGGAGCGACCCGGAGCGCCGCAGGGGGGGGTGGGCGGTGGAGGGGGGCGGCGGGCCGCAGGAGGGCCGCGAGCTCCTCCCAGCCGCAGGACGCCTCCTCAGGGCTGGACCCCGCGCCTCCTCCCTGCTCCCCACATCGCCTCCTGCAGGTGGGTCAGGCGAAATGTTAGACTCGCAACGAAAACGGATTGGTTTCCCGATAATGATGATAATAAATAATAATGACAAGACATAAAGTTGGCAAAACATGACGTCCTGTTTCCCTGGACCCAGACAGTTATTGCTGCTTGCATTAAGATTGCACTGATGAGGTTATGGCACTCAAGACCAGCTCTCATCTAGCGCCCCCTACAGGCTCTTAAGAAAGAAAAGGAGCACAGCAACCTCCCACCCTCCAACATCAGATTGTGCCATGCTAACAGGTGCGATGAGAGTCTCCAGCCTCAGACACCTGCAGACTCCACAGGAGCAGCAGCAGCGCCGACTTTGGCCTCCAGCAAACCGGCATTGATCCTGGCATTGACAGGACTATTCACACAGGCAAGCGATCCAATTGGCTCGTCGTAAAATGCGAAGGCGTCTAACTGAAGAGTTCTGCCGTCACGTCTCTGTTCAGCCTGTTCCGGCTGCACCCGTGATCCAAAGTTTTGTCAGTACTAAAATATACTTGATCAAAGTACAAATAGATTAAATTGTCAAATTTACTGGTGACACATTCGCCATTTATATGGAAAAGCTATTTGCACCGTCTGAAATTTTCGGGCCAAAACGCGACCATGAGGGGGCGGCGGGGAGCTTAGCACTTTGTTTAAAGTGTTGGTTTGAACGGGGAACAAGCTGATGTCTCAGTTTGAAACCATTCCATCAGATGACCGGAGCGCAATGATGTAAAACGCAAGTGTGCAGGTTCCACTCTTTTCCCGTACTGAGGGATTTTCCTCTCTCTGTAGCCTCGCAGCTTCAAACACGCAGGTTTGTCGTATCGCCACAAACATCTGCTCCCTGCGGGTGCAGATGCCGTCAGAGCGGTATTACCCTGCGATTCCGTCGCTCTGGCTGCTCGACCGCAGCAGCAACACCGAGGAGTCAAAGTGAGAGCGCTATGGCCTGCAGCTAGCCGCAGCTGTCACAGCACCACTTCCTGTTTCAGTGCCGGGAGCTCACCTGCCGCTCTCACGGGTCAGGAGGGGAGCGGTCGAAGTCGGGGAGCGCCGGGAGATGTTGACAGCAGCAATAAAAACCTGCTGCGGAGTCTTTAAGACTTTCCCGAGCTCTACCTCCCAAAACCATAAATCTAACCGTCTTTTCTTTATTTTTTCACGGCACAGAAATCACCTCTGTAACGATGTGAAACCGTCTTGGTGAGAGCTGAGCTGCTCTGTCTGCCAGCCTCCGGGGGGGAGTTCCAGAGTCACCACTTCTGTCACAAAAACAGGGCTGGCTAACCATTCAGAATATTTTGATACGATGCCAAGTTCGATACGCTGTTTGTTTCAGTACTCGTTCCAGAATTATACTTTTTTTTGTAAACCACATGTTTTAAAACCAATTGAGCAACAACAAACACACATTGTTGCTGTGACAACACAAAACCTTCATATTTTATGTTACTACCGATTCAAATCCGGATCAGGAATCCCCTAAATCCACTTTGTTGTCTTTCCAGCATTTGCCGCAACAATTGCTGCATTTTGGTTTATTCTGTTCCACCATAATATCTTTGGCCTGATGGTAATTTTCACTGTAATGTAAACTAACATAAAATTTTGCCAGCATCTTCAGTTCCATAGTGTGAACGCCAACCGACTACGGAGTGCTACCGACTGAAACAGTGGAACACGACTGGTTTAGCCTTAAACAAACTTGACTGACTGACTGTCCAACAAGGTCAGTTGGCTCCATTTCCAATGAGATGAAAACCACCTCCAGCCTTTTCATAACGTGGAGGAGAAATAAGATTGTTTTTCCAGAGCTGAGTTGCCAAGTAGCGAATAATTCCGCAGAGTTGTGTACGCTCAATAGCAACTGGGAAGCGACTTTAAAACACAGTAAAATGGCAGTGGCCGATGTAACACCACTGTGTCTGAAGGAAAAAACAAAACGCCTGGGAGCATTTCAACCTTAACACGTAAAAAAAAGGTTTCTTTTGTTTTGATTGTTTCAATGACTAGTCAACAATCAAAAAAGTTGTTAATTGCAGCCCTAGTTTGATTTCTCTGTGAAAAGACCAGGCATTTTATTTGAACAAAAATGGCACCTTTAAACACCTGTGAGGGAGAAATGTCAAATGCTTGTAGATTATGAGCACTTTTTCCTTTGTCAAGATGAGGTTCTGCTCAAAACATCACCGATTTAGCTACTGGTTCCAACTCCGCTCACGTACAGGTGCAAAAATGAAACAAACAAAGAAAAAGCTTTTTTTTTTTTAGTCTTCTATCAGGCTGGGTAGGCAACAAGAACGTTCCGGATTCAAAACCACTGAACTGACACTCGTCTCGATGAGTAAAATTTTGAACCCACACCCGTTGCATGTTTCCCCACCGCTCAAACTTCAACTCGCGAGACAATCAATGTGACACCGTATGATCTTATCTCTTGCACCTTGAGCCAGCTGACACGGGCCTTCAGCAACAGGATGGTTCAGGCGCCCAGGACGGGGATTACGGGCCATCTCCTCTCTCTCCTCACTTTCATCATCTGATGTGTTTCAGGACAACGTTGCTGATAAATGAGAACTTCTTCTCACAGCGACCGCTCACTCTTGGACCTGGCCACAAGGTGCCTTCGTTGACATATGGGCGTATACGATTGGCTAAGTGCAGTCACATGAATGACTTCAGACCAGCTTTCTCCTCTACTGCGGTTCACCACTCGTGTTTACATTTTTCAGTGCTTAGAGGAGGGAAAAAAGCTTTGTAATAGTCAATTTCCTTTCATCAGTTGCAACTCCGGCTGTATTTTGTGTTTGTTTTTTTATTCTTGGAGTTTTGGCTGAGAGACTTTCTGCCCTACAACCTGAGCCATCAGAATGTAACTCTAAGGCCCATAACTGCAACAACTGTTGTCCACAACTACCTGCAAAAGAATCGAGAAATAGGCTGCTGAGTATGCGTCCCAGAGGAAAAGGCCAAGATGTGACGTGTAACGAGACAGTGACCGTCTTCAACTTTCTAAGCAGAGCTTCGAACAGTGAAAACACAAACAAGAATTGCTCATGCTCATTGTGCCCCCCCTTTTCTGCCTTCAACACTGGCTTTAAAATCACAGTGGAGAATTGTTTACAGAGATAGGAAGCAGACCAATAGCTAACAAGAATCAAGATACACCTACTTGAATAGGTTTACACATCTGACAAGAAACTCAAACAGCTGTAAATACATTTCCTCTTTTCTTTTTTTTCTTTTAGCATAGTAGCTACAAGCACGGGCCTCGGTGTAAATCCCACGATGGCAGGATTGCTATTTAGTTATTTGGTGTTGCATATCAGTCTGGTACACCGACAACAACAAAAACTTAACTATTATAGTAGTTGTGCAAGAGCTTGAGAGAAAGTTCAACCAGGTTCAGCGGATAATTACATCGCCAGGTTAGCCTGAGTGCAAAGCTAACTCCGCTAATGCTAACTGTGTCTTGAGGTTTGCCAGGACAGCAGCGAGGCAGAAATGACAAAACAGCGGTGAAGCTTTGAGAGCTGGACGAGTAATTAATACATTTATATGCAACTTAGAGTCATAAGAAAACATATTAGTTTCACGGAGTTAGCATAAATAGCTGATATTAGCTGACATAATCGTCAGCAAGGGCTAGCGGGGACGGGACCGACGGCCCCGGGTCGGAGCTAGCGCTCACGCCGACATCCTGCCTCCAACATCTAGTGACGGCTTAAAAATTAAAGTACCAGCTTCGAGTCAACGCTGTGGTTTTATTTCAGAGGTCTGAAATCGAGTAACGAAACGGGACTAGTCCAAACCAGTACAAGAGGCCCGCCGTGGCCCGCTACGAAGCTAACGAGATCCATTATCGGACGCAGTGCGGTTCGGCGACATTTCACTGTTCTCCGACTGCAAGTTAGCACCAGGAAAACAAGCCACTTCCAAGAGGCGCATGTTGCAATTAAGAGCACGATGGTTGTACACACGTAAGTGGACACGGCGACTCGTGTACAATGCCGTACGTGTCGTTTACATAACTGTTGACCTCACGTCCAGTTTGTCGTGTGATGAACAATTACCGCTGCGGCGCTTTCAAGCCTCCCTGTCAAACCCATGGATCCATTATCGGACAAACGTGTGCTCTATACACAAACACTGCGACTTTTGTCCGCTTTTTGTGTAGTTCAACGAAAAACTACAACAATAACAGACCGCATGGGGGTTGGGGGTTTTACAGTTGACTCCAGAAGTCGTCCAGGAGTTGTGGTGTATTTACAGGCGCTTAATACCAAAACTGGTCGACGTGAGCGGTGGAACACATTCCATACAGACTCGGAAACGGAACAAACATGACGTGGGGTCAGTCACTGCACAAGTATTACAAACCAACCGTCGACAGGTTACCATCAAGTGCCAACAAAACGTGTTACGAGTTTTAAAACAACAATGAAAAGGGGGTCATACGGGGACGTGTCCGAAAATGGACGTACGGCCCTTAGCTCCCCTATCTCCCTAGACAAAGGCAGCAGCTAGCCCGCCGAGCTAACCTCCGGGATAGCTAGCAGGCTATCCCGCGTTTCAACTAGCAAAGTGGCCCCGGAATCCACCGAGAGTAGCCGAACACAACTCGCTCACTTACCCCCGTTTGAAAGCTCTTTCCGACCCAACCTTCACGTACACTCCATAGGTTCCGACGAACCCGGTGGAAGCTTTGCGGTGAGCCCAAAGAAGCTGGTGGATTAAACAGGCGGACCAGTCAACGTGCTCCCCAGTTCACTGGACCGCAGCCATCACACGGTCACATCCCGGAGAAAACGGCTCGGCGGCGGCGGGAAAGGCCGATGTTTAGGCCTCAACTCTCGGCCCTGGACGGAGAGGAAACTAATCCCAGGTATTCCATGAGCGGATGCGCTAATCCCAGAGTTTCCACATAAATGATATTCCAGTGAAGGGACGCACAGACGGTAACAGACAGACAAACAGCACCGTGGGGCTAAATGGCTCTTGGGTACAATGCAGCCAAATCCCGGAGCACCGGATCGATGGAGTCACTGGAGCCGGACTGGGTGGCCTGGAGTCCCGCATCCCACTGGACCTGGACTCGATGTATTTACAGTGATGATGATAATAATAATAATAATAATGATAATAATAATAATAATAATAATAATAATAATAATAATAATAATAATAATAATAATAATAATAATAGTTGGGTCAGTTTCTCATGATTTTTGGACAGCGGTGGCACCGTTGGGCCTTTTGACTTTGACTTTTTCCTTTTTGTCTCTGAGCTCCACAAGTGAAACTGAAGCTGGTTTCATCAAACTGCGGACAAACAGGAGGTCACACACATACACACAAACAAGCACACACGTACGACACACAGTCCACTGGCAGCTGGATGGCAGCACACTTGCTGTCCGGATGAATGACGTCTCTGCACAAAGACAAAAACGTCTTTAGCGTCAATCTTTGTCTTCCGTCTCCACTTTGCGAAATGTCTTTTTTCTCCTCTGATGTAATTTGATTTAATTTGGTTATCCCTCTCTATCTCCAATACGCACACGCCTGTGTGTGCACGCACATACACTTTGTGTTGGGAAGTGGGGATTTATGAGTGGTTACCCTGGAAACGATGATATGATAATGTTGCCTCTGACATTACATCACTGTCTCTGTCCTACTTCCATCCTTATTACACACACACACACACACACACACACACACACACACACACACACACACACACACACACACACACACACTCACTCATGAGCATGTGATGACAAATCTGAATAGTATTATTCCAGATGCGTAATAATACTGATCAATATTCATTGCACAGGGAAACGACGGGGGCTATTATATTTTTATTGCAATGGTTATTGCGGCTCATTGAGGACCAGACACAGTATTGGAGGACCTACCACTCACTCAGTGACCAGGAAATAAGACCAGGGTGTCATCAGGACGGCTGGCTGTGTTCTTTCTTTCTTTTTTTTTCTTTTCTTTTTTTTTAATTAACTTGAGCCCACCAGGGGGAGCACTTTCACCTCAAGGCAAAAAGTTTGCACGAGTTTGGCTGTAATTGCGAGCCTGTGTGAACGGTTGTATTCCTAAGAAGTAGAGGAGATTACTGTTTATATATAAAAGGCTGTTAATGTTGATCTGCTTTTCTTCTGAGGTTGATTTCCGTGTGTAGAATAGAAAGCCTTTATTAATCCTGCATTGGGGAAATTTCCACGTGTAAGACACATCAGGTGGCTGCAAAGAGCAGCAACGTGAATCCATTTGAAAAGCTTGTGGCCAAAGTTCGGACCCTCTATAACACAATGGGTACGCACACGCATGCACACACACACACACAATGGGTGGCAAAAGTGAAATCTATACAATCAGATCTATTAATGCATTTGCACAGATCTGAATATCTTGAGAAATGAACAATTGACTTGATTCTAATGTCTTTTTTTAATTGAAGCATCAATCAACAACATCATATTTTTTTTCAGGAACGTTTCAGTCTTGGATTATAAAATAATTTGTGTGTGTGTGTGTGTGTGTGTGTGTGTGTGTGTCTGTGTCCCTCCTCTGTTTAGTCATTATTAATGGGAACATTATCTGGCTGCATGGCGATAAGGAGGGGTATGTCTCCGTGGCAACGACCTCCTCAAGCCTGTAAACACATAACAGAACCACACACACACACACACACACACACACGTACACAGACAGCAGTAGCAGCAGAACCATGCATAGGTCCTACCAGCCGCTCAAACCTGCCACCAACCGCTACCTGCAGCACCGGTGGGACCAGGACGACTACGACAACCACCGCAGAAAGGTCGGCAGGCATTGGGGTGAAGGTCAACCAGATGGCACGAAGACCCCGACCCTTACTCACACACATACACAGACACACACCACACATTAACACACACCTCTTCACCGTCTTCACCTGTCCAGGTGAGTTCTGCCCTGCCGGTGGTGGACAACAAGGGGATGAGGACACCTGCTCACATCCAGCTCAAACTCAAGAAGCTGCAGGTCAGTCGCCAGCAGATGGAGATTTTTTTAATTTGCCACGGCGACTGAAAGTCTGTGCTTTTCTCACTGGGTTCAGCTGCAGGACGAGCGGCTGTCGCTCATCGACAGGGACAACCGTCTCCTGGCCTCCAGACTGGTGGACATAGTTCACTCCAGGGGCCTGGTGGACCACCACAACCAGTACCAGCTGAGGAGGTGAGGTCCTCATAGCAGCCTCTGCATGGTCATGGACAGTCTCTGCACTGACTCTTCCAGAAAGTGCCAAAAGCACCAGGTTAGGGAACAAACTCACAGCGCCACCCAAAGCCTGGCTTAGGTGTTGCAGCATTTTCAGTTGCTTTCGGTGGTTTTGTCAAAAAGGTGGTTTGCTCAAAGGTCTTAACACACAATTCTTGACATGTGGCACAAAAAAGATAAGGAAGGATGGACTTTTTTTGGAGGACATAAAACACAGAAAACCGGAGGTAGTAGAATTCTGAATAAAATGGAACATTTTAAAACCACAGATTTTTTTTTTTTTTTTTTTTAGTTTTTTTTAGTTTTTCTTTTAACCAGGCGCATGGATGAGTGTGTTTTCTGCTTCCCTCCTCAGTCTGAACGCTAGCAAGAGGAGGGAGGAGCTTCTGATGCTGGGCCACCAGAATCACGCCATCTACCAGCGAATCACCAGCCGCCAGTCGGAGTACCGCCGCAAGCTGTGGTTGGATGAGTGGGAGAGGGCAGAGGGTCGGCGGTGCAACGTCTCCCGCTACCCTCGCTGGCCTGCGGACCAACAGGTGGGTGGGTGGTCGGGTCAGTCTGTGGGATAGGAGGGGACCAGAAAATGACCTTGTACATTGACCTTGATGGCTGTCTGTGTCCTGCAGAGGTCAAACAGGAGGGTCAAGTTCGCAGCCGCAGAGGGCTGCGAGCCACCAAGCAGCTCCCGAAGCAGAGACGGACTGACAGACTGACAGATTGATGGGCTGACGACTGATGGATGGATGGACTGACAGACAGACGGACTGATGGAGGGACGGACAAATGGACTGACCGACTGACACATTGATGGAGGGATGACCCAATAGACTGATGGAGGGACGGAGTGACAGACAGACGGACTGATGGACAGACAGACAGACAGATTGATGGACTGGCAGACTGATGGACTGATAGAAGAATAAACAGACAAACTGATGGACTGATGGACTGGCGGACTGATAGATGCCTGCAGCTTCAACCTGTAGCCTCCTGACGTCTTCATGTTGCCTGCTGAAGATCTTCTGGCTCTCTGGCGCCTCTACTGTCCACCGGCAGGATCTCATGGATGCAAACAAGGAGGCAATGAAGTGTCTGAAATAATAAACAAAAACAAAAAACAAATAAATTAAAAAAAAAAAAGTGTCTTTGTTGTTTACTGAAAAAAGTTTGTTTTGAGTATTCATTACAGTCTCTGTGTTGCGTGTGTTCCTGTTTTTTGCCCCCTTGCGGGGAGATACGAATTATCGCCAGGTCACCTGCAGGTTCCTCCACTAGGTGGCGTTCGACTCCTGTCGCCAGGATGTGACCCTCAGAGTCTGGACAGCCGCGTTATTTCTTCGCTTTCTAAACCATGTCGTCAAAATAAGTAGGGTGAAGCTCTCCGGAGGAAAATGTGCCAAATTTCCTCAATAAAAACAATACAAAAAAGAAATAAAACGCCAATTTTGTTCCTTGCTATTGCTAATGAGTTGAATCTTAACTGGCTCGCGACAGGAACGTCCCGGTCGTAAAACGACAAACGACTCAGCAGATGTTTCTTTTTTCTTTCTTTTTATGCAGTGAAAAGAAAATTAAAGGTCAAACAAACAGACTTGTTGTGGGTGGTTGCGTGGTGCGGTGGAGATGAAGATGATGACTTCATCGCTCTTCATTGTCTGGTGACCCTGATATTCTGAGGGTTACGGTTAGGGTGTTGTTTTGTTCCCTATGTGTGTGTGTGTGTCATTTTATTTTTTTTTGATTCCTTTGTCTGAATCGAGTCTGGAGAACAGAGTTAAATACAGACTTTACTTCTTCCGTGTGAATGCACCGAAAGATATACAGACTTGGGGGTGGAGGCCTCTGGTACAAATTACCAGAGGAGCTAATACCAATCCCGTGTAAATAGGGCTAAAGAAGCTTTTTTTATATAGTTATTATTTTTACTGTGTTCCTGCTCAGGATTAAGGATGTGGTAAAAATGATATCTTGCGTCTTTGTCTGCGGAAGGTGACCAAATAGGGGACACCTGAAAAAATATCTGACTGTGGTATATCACAGCAGCATTAGTGTAAAATTAAAGTTGAAGTGAAATTAAAACAAATCAAGCATCTTCAAAAGTTTTGCTAGGTATTTATTGCCATTGGGTCACATGACTTAGATGCTGCAAAAAATAAATTAATTCCATTTCTTTTCAATTTTGACATAGAAGTGTGATGGAGACAGATCAGGTTAAATGACAACCCAGATATATTCAATGATCAGAATTATAGCATTTTAATATTTTGTTAGCGATACATGTAAATCATTCAATGTGAGACAGAATCAGAACTGTAAAGTGATTTGATCAAATGAGACGATCTGATTGGCTCTATGAGCACAGTGCTGCATCTCTCTCAGAGCAGGCCGAGACACACGTGATGCTTGGAAGAAAAATAAATTCTGCTCTTTAGAAATGTTTCACAAAGAGTAAAGAGACCATGACAGAAAACAATGCAATGCAAATATACAGAAGAAAAATATATAGCAGAAATATACAATTGGAAGATCAAAAGACCATGACTTGAAAATATACAATGTAACGATTACTATGTTTCAGGTTGGAGGTGTCCTGTCCGATGTTTTACAGGTAATTATTATTTTTGTATTTGCAGTCTATGGGGAAAACATTCACTTTATGCTGCCGGCCACTGGAAAGAAATAGTCAGACAGCCATATGGGAAATCTGACTTCCAGGTGTGATAACAGATCCATTTTTCGACCTCTAATTAAGTAGATGTCTGCCCTCGAGAGCCGCTGGTGTACTTTTACTTAAAACAAATAAGTAAAAAAAGAAAAATGCTAAAAATAAAATAATAAGATGATAAAGAAAATGACCTCTGTCAGCTTTACCGCTGATCCAGGGGTAAAACGGTGACTTCAGGACATTGTTCTGTTGGACTGACCTCTGCCGTCCTCGGCACAGCGAGTCGTGGATCTTCTGCCAGGAGTCCATCTCTGATCTCCACAGTTTTGCTTTGGCTCTGATGAACTCTGACTCCTCTGATCCCTCACCTTTTGCCAGACTAATGCTATCTTTGCAGATGAAAAAGACATCCATGCCAATGAAGAGGGCATTCAGTGCGATCGCACCAGCTCTGGCTGACTTGGCAGCAGACAAAGCCCCTTTGGCTGCAGCCTGGCTAATATCTGGGATTTCCGCGGCTGCCTTGGCCACCGCTCTCTCAGTGTTTAGGATCTTATAGGCACCAAAGAGCCTGTCAATGGCCGTGAGAACGCCAACACCTCTACCGAAAATACTGCCCACTCTCCACGCCACATTCTCCCAGTCTGTCTCCCTGTTGGAGACTTCCTCCAGATGCTCCTGGAGAGCCTGAACATTCTTCATGAAGCTCTTCAAGGTTTTGTTCGCTTTATTCTTCTCTGTTTGGTTTACTCCAATCTCTGTGGCGGTGGTGACTATACCATTGACCCCGCTGGTAACACCCAGACCCAATCCAGTCATCGTGAGAGCAAAAGATACTCCAGCAGTGACTGGGATTAAAGCCAAACCAACGATGGAGAGCACTCCTCCCACCAACCCCACAGAGCTTCCTGCCACGCTGGAGATCTTTGCCCCCTTGTTCATCCTGTCCAGCTGTACAGCGGTCACCTCCAGGTCATCCAGGAACTGCAGCATCCTGGGACTCTGTTCACTAAACCTCTCTGTGAAGCCAGGCTTGGATTCCTCGCCGAACAAGAAGACCATCCGGAAGTTCTGGTCCTCCCTGTCGAATCAGAAACTAGAGATGAGTTCACCACCTCTCCAGACACAATATCAGCTGCAGAAAGGCTCTCGAAGTCTTAATAATGATAATAATAATAATAATAATAATAATAATAATAATAATAATAATAATAATAATAACTTGGATTTATATAGCGCTTTTCACAACCCAAAGACGCTTAACTTGACAGAAAGATCCATTGCTAAGGTGCATTTTGTAAATTTTGATTTCGTTTTCAAAGAAATGAGGGTTCTGAAGGTCCTGCTGGATGAGGCTCTTCAATGGTGTTTGTTGTGGGTTGATACATTGATACCTGATTTCATTCAGCTGGTTGATGTGAAGCAGCATGCCTTGAGCCTGGTAATCAGACAGGTCCTTCCTGAGGTCCACAGTGGTTTCTGTCTCCAGCGCAGACTCACTGAAACAGCTGTGAAGCACCAGTTTAGAATTACTTTAATAAATGTGATGAGATGGAGTTGAGTGAAGAAGAAGCAGGGCGCGTTTACCTTTTCTGCATTGTGTCACAGATTATCTGGCTGATCTTTATGTACCTGTCCAGCTGATATATCATCACGTCCACATTGTGAAGGACTGGGAGGAAGAAAACTCCTGCATTTCTTTTAAACTGGAGCAGAAGGGGACAGATTTTATGAGCAGCGATCAGGACCACATGGATGTCCTTCAGGTTGGTTCCTGTGGGCAGCTTCAGGGTTTGATTCCCCTCCGTGAACACATGGATTGAAGTGACCGCCAACTTCTCCACTGCATCCAGGAAGGCTTGGAGCTCCTCCAGACCTGGCAAAGTGTCCTCCAGCAGAGCAGACAGCTCCTTCTCCAACTCAACTTTTTGCCGGCCTGATTCAAGATTTTTCCTGATGCCGGTTTTCATCATGTTCAGCTCCGTTTCTCTGTACAGCATCCATCTGGAGCTCCTCTTGCAGAAGCTCCTCACTGTGGCCACATAGCTCAGAGTATCTGTGGTGTATTTGCACAAGGCCTTCTTCAGCTCTGTCCTGGAGGGAAGAAATTGAAGGATTTGACCATTAGCTGTCATCACACATTCTATAAATGTAAAGAGATACAAAAAGAGTTTGTCAAATCCATGAAACAGGAGACCTGTCCTGCTGTTACAAATTTTGTCCAACAGATGTCGCCAGAAAGCTGATGTGACTGGACTGGTTTTGTTCCAACAAAAAGTCTGATTGATTGATGTCCTGTCCTGTCTGCATTTACTTTATTTATTTATTTATTTTAAAAAAAAATGTTTTTAATCTTTCAACTACGCAAGGTCACGATTCACATTTTATTTTTCTGAATGCAGTAAATTTCCTCAATCTGCTTGTGCTCATTCATAAGCCGTACTGTAACTTGAAACACCTCCTCCGGTACGGAATGTTCACAAACAAGTTCCGTGGTACAGACCAGAGACGGCGGCATGAATGAGCATTAGGGATCAATCACAACCTGATAATTTGATCAAGTATGTCTGTAAAAGAGTTAGGGTTAAGGTTTAGGAAATCGCACGACGCTGAAGTTGGCACCACATTCGCCGCGGTTCTTCTTAGGTTTCGATTCCACCTTAAAAAAAGATTCCGCTATTTGACCACTAGATGGCTGCGCTTATCCCAACACTGTTCAACATATAAAATTCAGCGAATCATTATGTCTATGTTGAGGTAGATTTTTGACTAAATTATACAGTAGAAATGGACATGTGAGGTATCATTGGAAGGCCTGAGAGCTCTAGTATCACAATCAGCTGAGACATTTCACGGGATATCATTTTTGGCCTTTTGGGGGGACTTCACAGTTGGCAACTTTGTCATTCACATTATTTTATTTCTCATTTTTGTTATTGATTATTTCAGAATCTATACAGTACAATTTCACATGTGAGGTATCATTGGAAAGCCAGGGATGTCTACTATCACAATCAGTGGACATATTTCACGGGAAATCATTTTTGCCCCTTTGGGGCAACTTCAAAGTAGGCAACTTTGTCATTCATATTACTGTATTTCTCATTTTTGTTAATTATTACAAAATCTATACAGTAAAATTTGACATGTGAGGTATCATTGGAAAGCCTGGGAGCTCTACTAGCACAATCAGTTGAGACATTTCAGTCTTCCTCCAAAGAACACTCAAATCAACCCCGGGACTCACCCCTGCAGTTGCCCCTTCCCCAACTAAGGATCACCAAGTATCAAGTGAGTAGGGAGCTTATAAAGACAAAGGCGGGGAAAGCCACAGGCACGGATGCCACCAGCTCCAGGCTCCTCAGGAAGTGTGCGGCCCAACTCAGTGAGGTTGTCCAGTACATGGTCAACCTGAGCCTCAGCCTGGACACAGTACTGGTCCTGTGGAAGACCTCTTGTGTGGTGCCAGTTCCCAAGGTATCCCACCCTGGTGAATTTAACCACAACATACCTGTGGCTAGGGCTGCACGATTATGGCCAAAATGGTAATCCCGATTATTTTAGTCAATATTAAAATCACGATTATTAATCACAATTATTTATTTCATGCATTTTCTTTCGTTGACGGGGGCAGCATGCTATCGCTATCTTGCTACGCTAACTCAGCAAAGTTACGGATGACTGAAAGTGCTTGATTTGACATGTATGGTAGCCGGCTTTTTAAATGTTAATATCGCTGACGATCAGCTTAATTTAATCTTGGCAGCCAATATCGTCATCGTGATTAAAATTGAATTAATTGTGCAGCCCTACCTGTGGCCCTGACCTCCTACCTCATGAAGTCCATGGAAAGGATCATCTTTGGCCACGAGCTCCGTCCTGGACTGTCCATTAGACTACATCCAGGAGGTTGTGGACAGAAGGATGTTGGCCAAGCTGACATCCATCATGGACAAGACAACCCACCCCCTGCACCACACTGCAGAGAGCCTACAAAAAAATTGTCAATTTTTACTGTATAATTTTTGAAATAATCATTAACAAAGATGAGAAATACAGTAATATGAATGACAAGGTTGCCTACTTTGAAGTCCCCCCAAAGGGCCAAAAATGATTACCCGTGAAATGTCTCATCTTATTGCGCTAGTAGAGCTCCAAGGCTTTCCAATGATACATCACTTGTCAAAATTTACTGTATGATTTTTGAAATAATCCTTGTTAAACATGAAAAAAAAAAAAAAAAACATACCGTGAATGGCAAAGTTGCCTACTGAGAAGTCCCCCCAAAGGGCTAAAAACGATTTCCCGTGAAATGTCTCAGCTGATTGTGATAGTAGACCTCCCAGGCATTCCAATGATACCTCACATGTCCATTTCTACTGTATAATTTAGTCAAAATTCTACCTCAATCTAGATAAAATAATTCGCTGAATTTTCTATGTTGAACAGTGTTGGGATAAGCACATCTAGTGGTCAAATAGCGGAATTTTATTTTAGGGTGGAATCGAAACCTAAGAAATCACCGCGGCGAATGTGGTGCCAACTTCAGCGTCGTGAGATAGCGCTAAAGTCCCGCGGAAGAATCGTCGACGGGGGGTGGGGGGATATCGCGCTACAGTCCCGCAGCCCGGTACCACATAACCCACGGACCGGTACCGGTCCGCGGCCTGGGAACCACTGTCCTGAAATGCTCACCTTGTCTCGAAAGTCATGCCTCCAGTCTGGGGTCCTGACGGGTCCTCGCCTCGTGAGTTAAACCACAACGTAGCTTCTTTCTTCTTTATAAAACGTGAATTCTGCTGCTTCTGGTGTTGTTGAAGTGAAGCAATGGAAGGCTGAGTCGTCTTCTGGTCAGCATTTATAACTGCACTGTGTTTATTTTCATTTTCCTTCCTTCGTGTTGACAGCGTTGATCACACCCATCTCTGTCATCTATGACACTCAACCTCCTGCGCAGTTCTGGACTTGTTGGGGTGGGTGTGTCAGTTAGGGTTGCCACCTCCTAGACTTTCAAATCCGGGACATCTCGGGGGGGAGGGATCTCTCAAGTCAGTCTACGGGGGCGGGGGCGTCCCCGAAATATACGGGACAAAGTGAAGTGCGTCCCGTATCAGTTCATTACGGGACAGGTTTTTTAGTTGCCAAATATGGGACAATCGCGTATTTTACGGGAGGGTTGGCAATCCTATCTAGACCACAGACGGAAACCAAATGATGTTTTGTCATTTTCCCTAAAAAACGGGACAAATTGTGTCCCGGGAGAGATTTTCTTTTTCCCGGGACAGGTGGTGAAAAAAGAGAACAATTCTGGGAAAAAACGGGACGGGTGGCAACCCTAGTATCAATCCTAATGTTGATGGTATCAAAACCAAGGTGAGTATTTTTTTATTTTATTTTATTGGATTGATACTTGCAGGATGTGATCAATACTTTTGTTGCAGTTCCTCTTCTACAGTTTCACAGTTTATCGCCCTCCCCCCTTTTCACCCACCTAACCCCAGTGATGAAGGACCTTCAACGTAACTTGTTTTCCACAAACATCTACATGGAATGAAAATAACAGTTTGCTATGTTGTTGACATTGAGCTTTATACATAATTGGGGGCGGAAGCAGGGGAGGGGGCATTATTTACAAATTACCAGAGGAGCTAATACCAATCCCCTTTGAATAGGGCTAAAGGCCTTTTTTTTTTTTTACTGTGTAGGTTTAAGGATGTGGTGAAAATGATATCTTGCGTCTTTATCTGCTGAAGGTGAACAAATAGGAGACACCTGAAAAAATATCTGACTGTGGTATATCACAGCAGCATTAGTGTAAAATTAAAGTTGCAGTGGAATTAAAACAAATCAAGCATCTTCAAAGGTTTTGATAGGTATTTATTACCATTGGGTCACATGAATTAGATGCTGCAAAAATTTGACATAGAAGTGTGATGGAGACAGATCAGGTTAAATGACAACCCAGATATATTTAATGATCAGAATTACAGCATTTTAATATTTTGTTAGCAAAACATTAAAATCAATCAATGTGAGACAGAATCAGAACTGTAAAGTGATTTGATCAAATGAGATGATCTGATTGGCTCTATGAGCACAGTGCTGCATCTCTCTCAGAGCAGGCCGAGACACACGTGATGCTTGGAAGAAAAATAAATTCTGCTCTTTAGAAATGTTTCACAAAGAGTAAAGAGACCATGACAGAAAACAATGCAATGCAAATGTACAGAAGAAAAATATATAGCAGAAATATACAATTGGAAGATCAAAAGACCATGACTTGTTATGTAACGATTTCTTTATGAACTATGTTTCAGGTTGGAGGTGTCCTGTCCGATGTTTTACAGGTAATTATTATTTTTGTATTTGCAGTCTATGGGGAAAACATTCACTTTATGCTGCCGGCCACTGGAAAGAAATAGTCAGACAGCCATATGGGAAATCTGACTTCCAGGTGTGATAACAGATCCATTTTTCGACCTCTAATCAAGTAGATGTCTGCCCTCAAGAGCCGCTGGTGTACTTCATTTAAAACAAATAAGTAAAAAAATAAAGATGCTAAAAATAAAATAATGAGATGATAAAGAAAATGACCTCTGTCAGCTTTACCGCTGATCCAGGGGTAAAACGGTGACTTCAGGACATTGTTCTGTTGGACTGACCTCTCCCGTCCTCGGCACAGCGAGTCGTGGATCTTCTGCCAGGAGTCCATCTCTGATCTCCACAGTTTTGCTTTGGCTCTGATGAACTCTGACACCTCTGACATCTCACCTTTTGCCAGACTAATGCTGTCTTTGCAGATGAAAAAGACAGTCATGCCAATGAAGAGGATGTTCAGTGCGATCGCACCAGCTCTGGCTGACTTGGCTACAGCCATAACCCCTTTGGCTGCAGCCTGGCTAATATCTAGGATTTCCGCGGCTGCCTTGGCCACCACACTCTCAACGTTTGGGATCTTATAGGCACCAAAGAGCCCGTCAATGGCCGTGAGAACGCCAACACCTCCACCGAAAATACTGCCCATTCTGAAAGCCACGTTCTCCCAGTCGGTCTCCCTGTTGGAGACTTCCTCCAGATGCTCCTGGAGAGCCTGAACATTCTCCATGAAGCTCTTCAAGGTTTCGTTGGCTTTCTTCTCTGTGTTGTTTACTTGAGTCTCTGTGGTGGTGGTGACCATATCAATGACCCTGCTGGTATCTTCCAGGTCCACTTCAGTCATTGTGAGACCAAGAGACGCTCCAGCAGTGACTGGGATTAAACCCAAACCAACGATAGAGAGCACCAACCCCACTGAGCCTCTTGCCATGCTGAAGATCTTTGCCCCCTTGTTCATCCTGTCCAGCTGTACAGCGGTCACCTCCAGGTCATCCAGGAACTGCAGCATCCTGGGACTCTGTTCACTAAACCTCTCTGTGAAGCCAGGCTTGGATTCCTCGCCGAACAAGAAGACCATCCGGAAGTTCTGGTCCTCCCTGTCGAATCAGAAACTAGAGATGGGTTCACCACCTCTCCAGACACAACATCAGCTGCAGAAAGGCTCTCGAAGTCTTAATAATGATAATAATAATAATAATAATAATAATAATAATAATAATAATAATAATGATAATAACAACTTGGATTTATATAGCGCTTTTCACAACCCAAAGACGCTTAACTTGACAGAAAGATCCATTGCTAAGGTGCATTTTGTAAATTTTGATTTCGTTTTCAAAGAAATGAGGGTTCTGAAGGTCCTGCTGGATGAGGCTCTTCAATGGTGTTTGTTGTGGGTTGATACATTGATACCTGATTTCATTCAGCTGGTTGATGTGAAGCAGCATGCCTTGAGCCTGGTAATCAGACAGGTCCTTCCTGAGGTCCACAGTGGTTTCTGTCTCCAGCGCAGACTCACTGAAACAGCTGTGAAGCACCAGTTTAGAATTACTTTAATAAATGTGATGAGATGGAGTTGAGTGAAGAAGAAGCAGGGCGCGTTTACCTTTTCTGCATTGTGTCACAGATTATCTGGCTGATCTTTATGTACCTGTCCAGCTGATATATCATCACGTCCACATTGTGAAGGACTGGGAGGAAGAAAACTCCTGCATTTCTTTTAAACTGGAGCAGAAGGGGACAGATTTTATGAGCAGCGATCAGGACCACATGGATGTCCTTCAGGTTGGTTCCTGTGGGCAGCTTCAGGGTTTGATTCCCCTCCGTGAACACATGGATTGAAGTGACCGCCAACTTCTCCACTGCATCCAGGAAGGCTTGGAGCTCCTCCAGACCTGGCAAAGTGTCCTCCAGCAGAGCAGACAGCTCCTTCTCCAACTCAACTTTTTTCCGGCCTGATTCAAGATTTTTCCTAATGCCGGTTTTCATCATGTTCAGCTCCGTTTCTCTGTACAGCATCCATCTGGAGCTCCTCTTGCAGAAGCTCCTAACTGTGGCCACATAGCTCAGAGTATCTGTGGTGTATTTGCACAAGGCCTTCTTCAGCTCTGTCCTGGAGGGAAGAAATTGAAGGATTTGACCATTAGCTGTCATCACACATTCTATAAAAGTAATGAGATACAAAAAGAGTTTGTCAAATCCATGAAACAGGAGACCTGTCCTGCGGTTACAGATTTTGTCCAACAGATGTCGCCAGAAAGCTGATGTGACTGGACTGGTTTTGTTCCAACAAAAAGTCTGATTGATTGATGTCCTGTCCTGTCTGCATTTACTTTTTTTTTTTTTTCAATCTTTCAACTACGCAAGGTCGCGATTCACCTTTTAGTTTTCTGAATGCAGTAAATTTCCTCAATCTGCTTGTGCTCATTCATAAACCGTACTGTAACTTGAAACACCTCCTCCGGTACGGAATGTTCACAAACAAGTTTCATGGTACAGACGAGAGCCGGGGGCATGAATGAGCATTAGGGATCATTCACAACCTGATTATTTGATCAAGTATGTCTGTAAAAGAGTTAGGGTTAGGGAGATCGCGCTAAAGCCCCGCAGCCTGGTACCACATAACCCACGGACCGGTACTGGTCCGCGGCCTGGGAACCACTGTCCTGAAATGCTCACCTTGCCTCGAAAGTCATGCCTCCTGTCTGGGGTCCTGACGGGTCCTCGCCTCGTGAGTTAAACCACAAAGTAGCTTCTTTCTTCTTTATAAAACGTGAATTCTGCTGCTTCTGGTGTTGTTGAAGTGAAGCAATGGAAGGCTGAGTCGTCTTCTGGTCAGCATTTATAACTGCACTGTGTTTATTTTCATTTTCCTTCCTTCCTGCTGACAGCGTTGAACACACCCATCTCTGTCATCTATGACACTCAACCTCCTGTGCAGTTCTGGACTTGTTGCTGGGGTGGGTGTATGAATCCTAATGTTGATGGTATCAAAACCAAGGTGAGAATTTTTTTTTTTATTGGATTGATTCTTGCAGGATGTGATCAATACTTTTTTTGCAGTTCCTCTTCTACACATCCCCTTTCACAGTTTATCACCGAGTCTGTCTCAGAAAACAGTGTAGCCTCTTCCCCTTTTCCCCCACCCAACCCCAGTCATGAAGGACCTTCAACGTAACTTCATTCATTCATCTTCAGGGTCAGGGTCACGGGGGTCTGCTGGAGCCTGTCCCAGCTGTCATAGGGCGAAGGCAGGGTGACTGTTTGCCAGTGCAGGGCCACATAGAGACAAACAAAGACAAACGACCATTCATACTCGCATGCACACCTACAGACAATTTAGAGTGTTCAATTGACCTCACATGCATGTTTTTGGACTGTGGGAGGAAGCTGGAGAACCCACGCAGACACAGGGAGAACATGCAAACTCCACACAGAAAGGTCCCAGGTATCGAACCCACAACCTTCTTGCTGTGAGGCGGCAGCGCTAACCACTGCGCCACTGTGTCGCCCTCAACGTAACTTGTTTTCCACAAACATCTACAAGGAATGAAATTAACTGTTTGCTATGTTGTTGACATTGAGCTTTATATTTTCTTACATTGTTGCTTTTTTGGAATTTTTCACTAGTTTGTCTCAAATCTTGGTCGTCTGTTATGGGGGGAAAACACAAATTAATTCATTGATCATGACATTTCAGGTGAAATGTATCACTATCTGTATCTCTATCGACCATACTAGCTCTGTGTTTACTTGATGTCTTATCAAAACGGCAATCCCCAGTATCGCCCACACCCACCTGCTGTGTTAACAGCCTGTTGAAGCAACAAATGGAAAACTCCCCCAAGACAATAGTGGAGTCAGGTGTGTTCAAACCGGGTGGGTGAAATGAATTTCAACAGGAGTTTATTAGAGTCACACATTGCTGCTGAGTTCTTGGCACTGAGTGGTTTCAAAAAGTTTAGAAAAAGACACCACAACAAGCTTGAGATTGGCTTTTTTCCCCGTCACATGAACCCTGACGTCAACAACACCAGACTCAGTTGGCTGTTCAGAGCAGCAGCCCTCATTGTCTGTTGTGCCACAGACCGGTTTAACATCAAATAGCACTTTCAGACACTGGCCTTTAAGGTGTGGCGTATAAGTAGAACGAAAGAACATGTTTTTGTTCTCGGTGGCCGAAGCAAAAGGTCAAAGAGAGCTGGATGGATGGAGCGACATGCCATGAAAAATCGTTGTTGATAGAAGATGGCGACGCGTTTAGACCTCTCTCTGTCCCGTTCGTGCAGTGTTTTGTATGTCAAGAAAATGTTTATCCAAAAAGTTTTTCTCGTCTGTCCACGTCGGATTACATGTACAATCGACAGGCTCTGTATAATATTCGCAAAAGATATATTTGCAACATTTTGGACTTGCCTGCTACTCCTCCCCCAATAAGGAGACTTCAGAAGCGGTGTGTGTGTGAAAGCAGAAGAGGGGCAAGCGTGGAGGTATCCGGGTTAGGCTAGTGGCTAGTCCAACTCGCCCAGCCATACCATCTAACCTCTTGGCAAATGTCCGATCATTGGACAATAAAATGGATCATGTAAGACTGCTGAGGTCAGCGAATCGGTAAGTGGGTAACTGCTGTGTGTTTGTCTACAGTGAAACATGGCTGAATGACAACATCCAAAACTCTGCCATACAACTGGGGCAGCTAGCATGCTATCGAGTGGACAGGGCCCTCGTAAACGTAGGGAGGTCCCGCGGTGGTGGAGTACAGAGCTGCCAACTCTCACGCATTGGCCGTGAAACTCACGCATTTGACTTGTTCCTCACGCTCTCACGCCACACCTCCGATTTCTCACACCGGAGGGCTGCATTGGCCATACGGTACCGTCGAAAGCGGTGAACAAAGGTATACTGCCATCTGGTGGTGAGCTTCTGTACAGTAACAGGACTGCCTCGCACAGCAGGGGACTCTATAAACCCATGCTCATGCTCATGCTACCTTAAGACTGTCCTTGGACTTTCTGATCACATCACTGTTATGGCAGCATACAGACAGACAGTGAAAGTCACAGTGTGGCCAGAGGCGGGCTTCTCTGCTTTTCAAGACTGCTCGACACAACAGACTGTGAAATGTTTATACAGGCACTTACAACCACCTCACAGACACTGATGAGTACACAGACACTGTGACCTCCTATATCACCAAGTGCATTGAGGATGTGACCCACACAAAGAGCATCATCATTCGGGCTAACCAGAAGCCATGGTTGACATGGAAGGTCCACAGGCTGCTGAGGGCCAGAGACAATGCCTTCAGAGCCGGGGAGGAAACTGGCCTGAGAACAGCAAGAGCCAACCTGTCCTGGGGCATCAGGAAAGCAGAACAGGATTACACACACAAGATAACCTCCCACTTCAAAGACAGCAGAGACTCACAGAGCCTATGGCCGGGCATTCAGGCCATCACGGACTACAAGTCCACCTCATGGAGCTGCGAGAGCAACATCTGGATGCTCAACAACCTCAACAGCTTCTTCGCACGCTGAGATGCACAAAACCACACACACACCACACACAGACTCTGTGTCTGTCTTCTGCCAGCAGAGGACACTCTGCGCCATCAACACCCGCAAGGCAGCAGCCAGTTTCTTAATCACCTCCACCTTCCACCCTGTGACGCCATCACTCATCTGTGGAGCCGAAGTCTTCATGAAGACCTCTGCTCAACAGGTGCCCTCCGGTCCATTTTTTTCTCTATGGAATAAATGTCACAATCGTTTCATGAGACGAGGGAAAAAACAAACCACACATACTAAACAAATTAAGTACAGTATATATATTCAAATGCAATATCCAAACAACTACACTTATCTGCAGTTTAGTTGAAAGTCCCATCGTTGCAAAATGGTGACAATTTTTGATGTTCTAAATCAAAAATAATTGTAAAGTTAATAATATATTTTTTTTTTACATTTTTTAATTAAAAAAATTAACAAATGCTGATTAAAATCACTATCATGCTGTGTGTGTGGCTACAATTGAGTACAGTTTAAAGTTTGTGTAAAATGACCAGTGCGTTTAATTTCTGCAAACAAAAACACATTTGTCAAAAACAAGCAGGTCACATATGGAAATTGGCATCGCGTGCACAGACGCACGAATGTGAGACCCAGTAGATCTTCAGCTGAGTTCTCCACGAACCAGCAGGAACCGTTCCTGATCAGTTCCTCCAACAAGCGTGTGAGTGTGACACCGCATGCTGATTCACCCATTTCTTTTTCCCTCTTCGTCTTTCTGTTTTTGCCCTAAAACTGAAGTACAGCAGTTGGTGGCTCCTGAAGCCCAGTTGTTGTTTCTAGGTTTGTGGAACTGGACAGATCATATGCTCACATCTGTTCACCGATGGAGGCACTTTTAAAAAGATGTTAAGGGCTGTTTTAAAAAGCCGGAGATCAGTGTGTGTGTTTGTGTGTGTGTGTGTGTGTGTGTGTGTGTGTGTGTGTGTGCGTAGCACAGCAGACGTACCAGCCAGGAGGAGGTGTGTTTTTCCTTTTCTCCGCCTCCCTCACACTGTCCACCGTCAGAGTAGCAGATTTAAAACTCAAGACACATGCACACACACGAGGACACACACCAGTGAACCAGTGAATCCTCTTCTGCTCCAAGCACACGCACACATACAGTCACGCAGACACACACACACACACACACACACACACACACACACACACACACACACACACACAAACTCATGGATTACCGCCGCTGCTGTCCTCTTCTTCTGCTGCTGTGGACCTGCAGCTTCCTCCCAGGTGAGTTCAAAGGGAAGGGGGCGGGGCTGCCAGGTGCAGGAATGTTAGACGTGCGGTCATGATGCTAAGTGTTTGGTGATGGTGTTTGATTCTGAGTTGCTGTAACTGACCTCCTGCCTGATGGAGCTCAGGAGGAGACTGGACAGTGTGAGGCTTCCTGTTGGTGGCCTGGTTAGTTGTGCTCAGCTAAATACAGCAACGCTAACAACTCTGTATTCTAGCTCTGGATTAAAAAAAAATAAATCCAAATTTGTGTGAAAGGCATCTTTGTCTGTCTTTGTTTGTTTTTTTTTTTCTTTTTTTAAAATTAAAAATTGGCCATAAAGTTGTGGGCGAAGCTACACTTTAATGCAGTATGAAGTTTACGCAAACAACGCAAATATACATTTTTGTTTACATTTCCAAACTGTTTCGAGCACATTTGTCGAAGTAGCACAGGTCACGCAAAAAAATTGTCAGAATTGAGAACGACAAACAGCGCGGCGTTGATGACGTCACTTCCTATGTAGCTATGGTGTTGTGGGTGCCGGCAAATTTCTGGCACACTACCTGGCAGGAAGACTTTGGAATTGCTTTTCCTTTTCCATCTGTGACTAAATGGGGGTGAAATTTCCAATGCCTGCAAATTAGCTTCCTTTTTTTTTTTTTGGACAAAGCACAAATGGATTGTGTGCATGTGGGATGCTCCATGCTCTTTTTTTTTTTCTTACATGTCCTTTAAACAAATAGAGATTCTCCCTTGTAGAGTTGCGCGAGACACCTGTATGGTTCTGAAACTTTTGGCTGATAAGTCTCCTGGTACTTTGAAGCGGTTTCTCTTTAATGGCAGCCTTTTAATCTGATTGTTAAAACAAAGCCAGCAGCGTGTCACCCGTTGTGTTGCTGTTGTTGTGGCTGTTGTTGTTGTTGTTGTTGTCTGTCTGTGGGTTTGCAGCCGCCGGCCTCTGCCACCTCGTTAGAGATAAAACCAAGCCTCTTCCAGAAATCACTCCCCAGCGATTAGCCGCCGCGGGCTCCCTTGAAGTCCCGCACGGGTGGGGGTTAATTACTGGAAACTGCTCCCAAGCCGCAGTAAAGTGCCTTTAAACAGGCCCGAGACCCAGTGAGGTGGAACCACAACCGCTTTCATTTGGTCCATAACCAGAAACCGCCGCCACCGCTAGAGGGGCAGCGGCTGTTTTATGGAATTAGAAACAATATCCAAGCCTCTTCTCATTTTTTGTCTGCCTCCAGTAGCGATAATAAAAGTGCTGGCTGGTGTCATCTCATGGAAAGGAGAAAGTTTCACACCAAACTGCGTACAAATAAAGTAAAACACATGATTTAATGTTTGCTGGACCATCAGAGGGAAATGTACTCGATTCAATGGTCAGTCAGTCCCCTGACAGGAATCGGTGTTTCCTGGAAGATCAGAAAATGCTTTTTTTTTGCCATTAATTCACCCAGCCAGCTGAGTAAAATAAACTTTTTGTCCCATGATCCCAGGATGAGATTCTGTTCCTTTAGATAGCGAACATCCAGATTCTGGCACAGGAGCATCGGAGGAAACCCACCATCTGACCGTGACCTCTGACCCCTGCATCGAACAAAATGGCTCTCTGTTCTTTACAAAATCTTTCATCTTCAGAATGGAGAAATCTGGAGGTTAAACACAAATCATTTGTCCCCATTACAACAAAAATACCAGGGTGTTTTTCTTTTTTCTTTTTGGAGGGGGGTTGCAGTCGGATCTGTTTTCAGTTATGGTAGCAGCAGCAGCAGCAGCAGCAGCAGCAGCACATCTGGAAAAACCAACAGACGAACCAGGAGTGAAGAAACTAGAAAAAAAATAATGTCCTCAGTGTCAGGATGGAGGATCCAGATCATCCAGCAGCAGCAGCAGTAGAAGATGACGACGAAGCAGCAGCAGCAATCACAGTATTTCTGGATGAACTTCTGCAGAACCTCTGATGCGTCTCAGTCTTCCTCCCTGTGCACTGCCGGTCCACCAGAATGGTCCAGGGTCAAAGGGTCAAGTGGTCAAGGTGTCAAAGTGATGACCTGATAATAAAAAGGAGTCTGGTCATAAAAAGAGACGGCTTAATAGAAGACAGAGAGTGGCGGCAGTAAAGCCCAGAGCAGCTCAGAAGGCAGAAGTGGAACGAGCTCTGGAGCGACTGTGACCCCTGTGACCCCTGTGTGGAGGTCAAGGTCACTCAGAGGGTGTTGGGCCTGTGATCCAGATGTCTAAAGTGGTGATTCAGTTTCTGGAGAGCTGCAGACGACCAAGGAAGAAATCCAATCCCCGAGAATCTGTTTTTTATTTTTTATTTTTTCGAGTCCTCAGCGCAGTGACCTGCTAGAAGAAGAATGTCCTTTCAGAGTCCCACCCTCTCTGAGGAGTCACTTCAACCTGTTGGACGTCTGCTGAAAGAATGAAATCACCTTTTTTCCGCCTCCAATTCCAGCCTGGGCTCAGTTTCGTACTTCGGAAAATTGGCTTTTATTTAAAAAAAAATAAATAAAAAAAATGTCAGTTTCATGTCGACTTCACGGTCTCTCTCCTTCGCTCCGACTTGGCCGCTTGGCTTGGCTGTTTTAATTGGAAGCAGCAGGAAGTGGAGACTTTTGATAACGTGGTGGGCAATGTCTCCATCAGCAGACACCACACCAACCTCTGGACTTCACCAAGAAAATATCCAGCGGATTTTTTTTCCCCTAAGAAAAAAAACACGAGCACAAAGACACTTGGAAAAAAAAGAAGTCTGAACGCAGACTCCACATTTTTGACATATTCCATTTGAGAAAAAGTCAATAGACAAAAATTTAGAAGCACGGAAAATGAAGGAAAGGAAAATAAAAATTTCTCTCGACCTCCTTCAACCTGGACCAATCACATGTCTTCTGTAAAGCCATCCACTGACTCAGACTGGATGGTGACTGGTTGGTGTGAAGCCTCCCACTGGTTAGACTGGTCAGACTGGAGCAGCAGACAACCTTCTGGGATTCTGTGGTTCTCAAAGACAAACTCAGACTGAACTAAACTCTGTGGTTTGGAGCTTTTCAAGACGGCTCTGGCAGCACTGTGAGGTCGTCCTGTCCCGGTTTGACCAGTCAATCAACTTCCACTGGCACCAGAAAAGAGAATTAAAAACACCAACAACAAACCAAAAAAACCCTGCTGTTTAGATCTTTGTCTTTTCTCGTGTCTTTCAGATCTTCATCTGTGCTTCAACTTTGACCCCAAGAACTTCAAGATTTTCTCCGGCTCCAAGGAGAGCCAGTTTGGCTACACGGTCCAGCAACACCAGGCCGGCGGGCGCCAGTGGTGAGTGTCCCAACTGAACTGGTCTGAACTGGTCTGTGGAGGAACCAGTACTCACCAGTCCATTTCTTAACCTGATGTCTCCTTGCAGAACCAGGAGTTGGTCTGAAATCTCTCCAACTTTGAAAATCTTGAAAAAAAAATGTTTGTGCTAGACTTGGAGGGTGACCAGGCCGTACTGGTCCAGTCTGTACGGCTAAGTACAGATCCAGTTTGCACTGGTCTGTACTGGTCCAGTCTGTCTGCACGGCTGGTAGCCAGTCTAGAAACTGCTTGGCCTCCTCCAGACAGAAAACCAGTTTCAAAAGCTCAGAATCCAGTGCAGACAGGATCGTCGGACCCTCTTAGAATGCCACCCCATTCTGGTCTCTGTAAAACAAAAAAAAGAAAAAAAAGGAAAAGAAACCCAGCCCCCTGTGTTCCTCACGGTAGTGGCTGTCTGGTGGGAACCAGTCCAGACTGGCCTGGTGTGTCCTGGAGGGACTGGTCCATGAAACGACGTCACTGGGCCATTAAACACGATACACAGATGACGTGAAATAATGTCTTCTCCAGGCTCCAGGCTCTCTCCCCGATAGAAAAAACTAAACAAAACAACAACCCACCAATTGGAGAGCGGCATGCTTCTGCGTGACAGCAGCAGGTGGATTGTGGGATTTATTTTAAGAACCTGGGCTGGAGGACCTTCTGATGAAAGGAACGTTTTCCATCCACCAGTCCCGTCGTCACGGAAAGATGACTGTCTCTGCAATAAATCAAGTTTTTTCACATCACTCCTTCCCTTGTGTTCTTGGACGGTTCGTCCGTCTGCGCCGAGGCTCCATCTGGCCGCACCTCAGTCCCTCTAAACAACAAAATTACAGTCGATTTAGTTGATTCCTGATATCTTTGTGCCACAGTTTGTTTTATTTTCTTTCATATTAAATGTGAAGTGAGTCCAAATGTCCTGTCGCCTCTTCCTCCCCGGTGTTGACATTTGGTCTCAAACTGGTCATCTCGCACTTTCGTCTAGTTTTTATTTGTTGACAAAAATGTCAATACACCTCATCATCGTCTTAGTCCTTATGAATGAATTTTTATTTAGTTATCATCTTGTTTTAGTCAGAAAAAAATGATAGTTGACGACAACTATAATGAAAACTTTTCGTCAACAAAACAAACACTGGTGTGTACTGTGCGCAGGACTGTAGGATGTTTGGAGAGATGTGTGCGACTGTCTCTTTCCTGGCGTGAATTTGGGAGAAAGCCAATGTGCATGTTATCTGACAACAACAAAAATTAAATGTATTCCGTCAGAAATTCTACTTCTGGTGATTGAAGTGTGCACGTTATAATATCTGCATTTATGGCTGGGGGTATGGGTCAATTCATTAGCGCAAAAATCTTCAAGAAAGATAAAAACTCCAGGCCTTAAAAATCCAGAATAGAAAGATTTATTATGAACTGGTCAAAAGTCGCCCTGTCGGCCGTTATGCAGGCGTTTATTTTTGTATTGCGGTCTATGGGGGAAAAACAACAGTCTGGTATCCAGTTCTCATAATACCTACACGAGTCAACCAGATTTCTGTCGCCGCTCATGCTGCACGCTGAAAATGGACGGGACCAAATATGATGAGGAAAAAAAACAAATAAAAGCCTGGTAGAATTTTGAAGCTTTCGCTCAAAAGTGTTGAAGCATTTGACTAGAGTTCAAGACAAAGATCGACAGCACAACTGCAGTTGGTTCTGGTTCTAATAGCTGCTGAGGTTTAGACTGACTCACCGTCTGATGTGAGCCTGCAGCCTGATCCAATTCGGATTACAGCGTGATGTCTTCACCAGCAGGGGGCCTCGCTTACCGGCCGCGGTGAGTCAGGTGGGACTGCTCGGCTTCTTGTTTTTCACTCTTCTTCCTTGATCCCGTGATGAAAACCTCACAATGAGAAATTCTTCAGGGGCCTCTTTGAAGTTGGCAGGTAAACAAGTGGAAAGTATTTGCGCTGCTGTCCGAGGGGCGGAGCAACGGCGGCGGCGTCTCTGGCGGTCGTGTGTTGTGGTTTGTCATTCCTGAGCGGCAGGAAGCTCCTGCAGGGAGCCTCGTTCCGTTTGTGTTTCTTTCCTTCTGCTGCTCCCGGAATATTTCCCCCACGTACCGCCAACCCGCCAGGAGTCCTGTGACCTTTGACCTGCAATGTTTGACCCGGAACCACTCAACCGTTGAGCTCTCCGCCTTCACCTCGGCGGTCGGAGATTCTTTATCTTTGTCGTCTTTTTTGTGATTGTTCCCACTAAGTTGCAGGAATTCAAGAAACTTTCAGGAGATGATTTCAATCTTCATCATCTTTAGTACGCACTGTTACTGCTCTGTTGTGATTGGCTAAGGTCACAGAGGTGTGACGACCCATCGTGAAAAGAACCAATTAGGCCGGGCGGGTCCTGACTCTCGCCACACACACAACCGTCTGGACAAAGTTCCTAAACTGAGTTGGTTTTGGTGTTTAGAGGAACCCAGCAGAACATCACCTTCACCTCCTGAGACAGTTGGTCCAGTTATAGAAGGTTGTCCACAGGGAGTCAAATATTGACATTCTGGAGTCACTGGGTGATGGAAAACCTGAGGGAGGCTAAGGAGGAGGAGGAGGAGGAGTAAAAGAAGAAGAAGAAGAAGAAGAAGAAGAAGAAGGAGAAGAAGAAGAAGAAGAAGAAGAAGCGGGCTTGTTTTGTTTGAGGTCAAACTTGTTGACCCGTGTTGACCTCTGAGGTCAGACCTCCAGCAGTTTGTGTGTTTACAGTCACCGTAAAAAGCTGAGCTGTGTGTCTGTGTGCCTGTGTGTATGTCAAACAGTTATTTTTAAAAAAATTAAATCAGCGATGAATGATCTGTATCATCACAGAGGATGATTGGACGAACCTTCCGCCTGTCTTCATGACATACGGGCCAGTCAGGTTTCTGCACTCTGCACCCTTTGGATGTGCAGCGAGGCCTCCCATTGTTGCAGAGGACTGCGGTTGAAGAAATGCACTGTAGCTTTTCAAGACGACTACGAGAGGATCTATCATCAGGCTTCACGAGTCCTGATGATTTGTTTACATTTCACAAAATGTTATATGTTAGCCTGTTAGCGTCCCTGTAGGAACGTCCATCAAGAGCCGACGTGTTGAGGGAGTGATACATGGACGCCTTGGCGGCAGCAGCAGGTGGAGCTTGGAGGCTTCAGCTGGTCAGGATGCGGTTTCTTAATCTGTTTGATGTAGACGTGAGGCTCTAAGGAAGGTTAGTTACTGTTCTGCACAGTGACTCTGCTCACTTCCCAGAAGTGCGGTCTGGACCTCACCAGGGTTCAAGACCAGCTTGCCGTGTTCGTCGCCACTGGGGAGTGGCGATGAGAGCTGTGAAAAGCATCAGATGTTTTTTTTGTCAAGGGATTGAAGAGAAACCTCATCCACAGTTTCTAGTTTCATCTCAGAGATTATTTCCTCACTATAAAAATGATTTTCACCATTGGATGTCAGCAGCAGTGATGGCTGACCTTTTGCTTTTCCACAGTTTCCACAATTTTTTTCAGCGTTTCTTAAAACCAAACGTTTCTTCCCAGAAAGTTTCTTCTTTTAAACGTGAACTCAGTTTGAATGCAATTTGAACAAGATCAGAAGATCGGAGGATGAAAACCACAGCCTGACTTTTTCATGAGTGAGTTGTGTCCCTGTCAATAGCAACACAAAACTGGTCTCAAAACTGGTGGCGAGGTGGATTCTGCAATGGTCTTTCTATTTTTTTTATTGTCAAATGTTTTGTTGAGCCGAACAATTTGTTCGTACTGCTCATATTTTATGTCTAAACTCACTGACAGACCTTCATTCTTTCTTTTCATTCATATTCATATTTATCCATCGCAAAATCTAAATCCTCGGCCCAAGTCGTCTGGGGTAAATATTTCAACTGTAGGAGCTCTGTTGTTTATGAATAATTTGCCCAAAAGCCTCTTTTCTGAGCAGTTTCATGGCTGCTGTGTGTCCAGGCTGCTAGTGGGCGCCCCCCTGCAGACCACAGGGACCAAGCAGACTGGTGATGTGTTCAGGTGTCCGCTGGACCGTGGGAACTCTACCAATTGCAGCCGCCTCCAACTGGGTGAGTCCCGTCTGGGCGTCCCGTTTTTTAAAATTAAAAATCCAGGAGAAGAGATGACTACTAGTAGAACCACTAGTTGTACCACTAGTTAAAGTTCTCTCTCTGTCTCCTCAGGGAAGGTCTCTCTGGACAATGTGTCGGAGAGGAAAGACGAAATGAGGCTGGGCATGACGCTCACCTCCAGCCCGAGGGATGGCACCTTCGTGGTGAGTCCCATGACCATAAAGGAGGATCACATGACTGATTGAAAAGCCAAAACCAGAGGAAGTCAAATGATGTGAGAAGGACCTTGAAGGGCCTTCAGAGTCAGTGGGTGAACACGAAGCTGCTTCCTGCTTCACTGGCTGCAGTATCTGCCTTTAGTGTGTAGTTCGTAGCTCAGTACTTGTACACTGTGGTATCAATACTTTCACCATTGTGACATTGTGACATGAGTCGTACTTGTGTCTCCAGACTTGCGGCCCCCTCTGGTCCCATGAGTGTGGAAGCTCCCTGTACAGCACCGGGATCTGCTCCAGGGTCAGCAGGAACTTCAGGCCATCTCACACCATCGCACCGGCCCTGCAGAGTAAACGTCCATTTATCATCCATCTGTCCATCTGTCCGTCATCCGTCATCCATCAATCCTCATCTATCTATCATCCATTCATCCATCCATCTATCCATCCATCATCTTTCGTCTGTCCATCCATCATCCATCTATCCGTTTATCATCCATCATCCATCCATCAGTTATCCATCATCCATTCATCCAGTCATTCATCTATGCATCCCTCCATTCACCCATGTCTTACTCTCTCTCAGGGTGTGAGACGTTCATGGACATTGTGATTGTCCTGGATGGCTCCAACTCCATCTACCCCTGGTACGAGGTCCAGGACTTCCTCATCAACATCCTGCAGAAGTTCTACATCCGCCCAGGTCAGACGCAGGTTGGTTCCACTCTGAAAGGCTGGCGGGATGCAGTTTGTCTCAGGGTTGGGGGGCATCTTAACATGTAACTTTAACACAGATTTGTTTGGTTCTGATGTTTCTAGCTGTTTTTACCTCTTACCTCTTCATGGCTTGAGGGGCGGGATCGCAGATTGTCCTGTTCTCTGTCTGCAGGTGGGAGTGGTCCAGTACGGCTCCACCGTGGTCCATGAGTTTGGCCTTGGCGAGTACCACTCAGTGGAGGAGGTGGTGGAGGCTGCCAGGGGAATCGACCAGCGCGGTGGTGAGGAGACCAGGACAGCGCTGGGCATCAGCGTGGCACGGTACAGTATGGCGGTGCCCCCCACAGGATCCCCTGGGTCCCTGATCCAGTTCATTCACTCACTCACTCACTCACAGGTCTGAGGCGTTCAAGCGTGGTGGCCGTCCTGGCGCTCAGAAGGTGATGATCGTGATCACAGACGGAGAGTCACACGATAGCCTGCAGCTGCCACAGGTCGTCGCCGACAGCGAGCGGGACAACATCACCATGTACGCCATCGCTGTGAGTCCCGCTCCCTCGCTCGTCCCTGATTCCTGGATCCTTATTGGCCCTCCCTGGACTCGCTCCTTCTGGCTCTCTCTACGCTCTTTCTGCAGGTTTTGGGTTACTACAACCGCCGTGGGATCAACTCGGAGGCCTTCCTGAAGGAGATCAAGTTCATCGCCAGCGACCCAGACGAAAAGCATTTCTTCAACGTGACGGACGAGTCGGCGCTCAAAGACATTGTAGATGCGCTGGGAGAGAGGATCTTCTCCCTGGAAGGTCAGCATGTTGCCCTCTGCCGGTCAGGTCCTGCTGAGTCACGTTGGGTGGAGAACAGGCATGGGCAAACTATGGCCCACGGCTCGAAGAAATAATAGTAATAGTCATAATAAAAGCTGGATTTGCTAAGTTTTTTCACTGTTCTGAGAGTCATTTCAATAAAGACCTAAATACTGCGGGTCTTCAAAGAGAGATAATTCTAGAACTTGCTGTGACCAAGATCCAGCAGCTCCAGCAGCTCCAGCAGCTCCAGCAGCTCCAGGACCTCCGAAACTTCTGGCCCTGCTGGCGGGTGTCGGAACTGCAGCCACTGACATGTCTGTGTGTTTTGCCTGGCAGGAACCAGCAGCGAGGGCCGAGGGTTTGGTCTTCAGATGGCTCAAGCTGGTTTCTCCTCACACTTGGTCCGGGTGAGTAATACTGGCTTGGAGAAAACCAGCAATCACTTCCTGTCCTTGCTGCTTCCTGACAGGAAGTTCTACTCCATGTCCTCCTGATTTAGTTCAGAGGAAGTTTTTCCTCCTCACAGTACTATTAGTTCCTGGGGTTGTTTCTCCTCCTCCTCCTCCTCCTCCTCCTCGTCTTCCTCTTCCTCCGCCTACTTCATTGTGTTAACATATAGTGAGTCTCCATCAGAGCCTACCTGCACTCGGGCATCTCAACCGATGCCCAGGGTGGCAGACGACCTCTGTGACCTCTGTGACTTCTTGGATTTTTCTACCCTGTGCCAGTGAGACGGAAAGTTTTCTAATCTGCTGCAAAAAAAAAGTGTCAGAGAAAAAGGTAGAGTGAATCAGGTGACGGATGTCTGTGATTGGCCCCCTTTAATAAACTGTCAGATGAAGGCTGGGCAGCATCCAGAGCTTGAAGAGTGTTTGTGGAAAGTCGGGGAGCATCCAGGTTGGACCTTCTCACTGATGGCGTCGCTTCAGAATTGGAAAAAAAAGAAAATCCTCAAGCAACGCACAAACAGGAGCAGTGACTGTAATAATTTGTTCGACAAAAACAAAACCCAGAGCGTCACCGTTGTCACCGGGGGCCAGGCAGACCCTCCAGGAGACACATCTGCTTCTCCTGCTGCTCCTCCTGCAGCAGGAGCAGCAGTCTGGACCAGGTTCCAGCAGCAGGGAGTGAAAACGTCGTCGTGGAAAAACTTGCTGCGTAACGCAGAGCAGATGTTCTTTTTTCCTCAGAGCAAAGCTGCCAGCAGGACACACACACACACACAGACGCGCGCGTGCGTTCGTTAGTAATCACTCACACTCAGACAGCTATGCAGAGTGTTTCCTGCTGGAGAATCTGAAGGTGAGACTGAGACAGCAGGCCAACGTCAGAATGATGTGGAAAACAGAGGAGCTGATATCAACCACCTCCACCTTCTCCTCCTGCTACTTCTCCTCTCTTCCTCCACTTCCTCCACCTTCCCCTCCTCCACCTTTCCTCTCTTCCTTCTCCTCCTCAACTTCCAGCTTCTCCTCATCTTTGCCCTCCTTCTCTTCCATATCCTTCTTCCTCCTTCTTCTCCAACTTTTCACACACCTCTTGGTTGTTTTCCTCTCTCGTTGATTACTGTCTCTATATTGCCCCTAATGGTTTCCTGTGGTATTTCTCCACTAACTCTGCATTCCTAAACTGTTGATTATTGGGACTTGACAGGGTAGAAGTAGACGGGATATGGCAGTGGAGACTTTCTCTCTCTCTGGTGGTGTGCTTTGATTTGTGTGTGTCTCAGCCGCCCTCCCTTCACACACCACAGGATGGCGTCCTGCTCGGGGCAGTGGGCGCCTACGACTGGAACGGAGCCATCCTCAAGGACACCAAACACGGGAAAGTGGTCCCGCCAAA
The DNA here is from genome assembly GCF_046127955.1 of Nelusetta ayraudi. Taxonomy (NCBI): domain Eukaryota; kingdom Metazoa; phylum Chordata; class Actinopteri; order Tetraodontiformes; family Monacanthidae; genus Nelusetta; species Nelusetta ayraudi. Next base: position 1,061,648 of record NW_027466076.1, read on the forward strand.
GTCCTCCTACAAGAACGAGTTCCCGGAGGAGCTGAAGAACCACGCAGCATACCTAGGTAGAGTCAGCGTGTTCTCAAATACAACATCTAGAATTTAGAAGAGAAAAAAATTCATCCAGACCGCAATGAACATAGAGGGGAGGGCACACAAATGCACACAGGACCAGAGTTCCTGCTGTTCCTGATTCTTTATGGAACGTCCTCTCTGTCATCATGATGTATTGCAACAGAATAAATTATTTTAAATGGACATTTCACGATTTTTTAACTCCTAGTTTCAAAATAGTAATATAAAAGAATACTAGAGAAATATTTCCTTATTGAAATGTTTAACCATTTCGCTCATGTTCTTGGAAAGATAAAGGACAAAAGCAGCAGTTTGGGGTTTTGGGAGGAGGGCGTCAAGATACAGCTTTATATAAGCAAAAAAAAGGGTCTCAAAAAATTGGCAGACATGGACTTGTACTACTTCCACATATGATAGCAGGGCTTTTTTTTTAGCAGAATTTTGACACCAGGTTCTCTCATGATTTCCAGGTTATTCTGTCAGTTCGCTCATTTCCTCCCGCGGCTCCCAGATCTATGTGGCTGGAGCGCCGAGGTTCAACCACTCGGGGAAGGTCATCATCTTCACCCTGAAGAACAATGGGAACCTGACGGTGCTGCAGTCGCTGAGGGGGGAGCAGGTTGGTCACTACTGAAAAAAATGGCTAAATAAAAAAAAAGAAGAATGGATTTTTGAGATTTGCTCCATTTTCAGATTGGTTCGTACTTTGGCAGCGGCTTGCTGTCAATGGATGTGGACGCGGATGGACAGACGGACGTGCTGCTGGTGGCCGCGCCCATGTTCTACCAGCAGGGCTGGGAGCAGGGGCGGGTCTACGTCTACGGTGTGACGCCACAGGTACAAAACATCACTTGGCGTGGCAGCTATCGTCTCCCCAGAAGATGCTGAAGCTAAAGGCTAAAAGCTAATTGTTTTGGCACTGTGTTTGCTGTCCCTTTCAGACATCATTCATCCTCCAGGGGGTGCTAGAGGTCAACGGCCCTGCCCAGAACTCTCGTCTGGGTTCGGCGTTGGCCGAGCTGCCCGACATGAACGACGACGGCTTCAGGGAGCTCGCGGTGGGTGCACCGCTGGAGGATGACCACCAGGGGGCGGTCTACATCTTCTACGGCCTGGGCCGAAGTGTCCAGCGGCAGCCCAGACAGGTGGGGTTGCTGTGGAGGTTTGAATTCCCAATTGTTTCTGGGTTTTGGTCTATGAGAGTAAGAACCTAAATGAAGGAACCCCTTCGAACCCCTTCCTTTGACCCCTTCCTTCGAACCCTTCCTCCGACCCCTCCCTCCACCAAACACCTCCACCCCCTCCCCCAGCGGCTGGCGGCGGCCGGCTCCTCGCCAGGTCTGCGCTACTTTGGCCAGAGTCTTCACGGCGTGCTGGACGTCAACGGTGACGGGCTGGTGGAGCTCGCCGTGGGAGCACTGGGAGCCGCCGTCATCGTCTGGTCCCGCGGCGTGGTTCGCATCGAGGCCTCGCTGACCTTTGAACCCCAGAAGATCAACGTCTTCAACAAGGACTGCCGGCGAGGAGGGAAGGAGGTCACCTGCATGTCTGCCATCGTCTGCCTGAGCCTGGACACTAGGAGCGGGACCAGGACTAGAACCGGAACTCGGACCGATGTTGGTGAGCAGCACAATGCTCTCATTGCCCCCTACAGGCAGCCACAGGAATTGCACAAACCTCCGTTTTTACGCCACTCACCTCTTTTGCACTTTTTCCAACACTCCTCCAACAACTTCCCTATAAATTCAAATTCAAAAATATTAAGGCCTCGCTATGAATTTTTAAAAATTTTTTTTTTACCAAAATTGAAACCAAATATATGAATTTCATAAATGAAGAGCAAAGTATTAGAAATTAACTTAAATTAAAATTTTCAGCTACTGTACAAGCTTAGGTTTGTTTTCGTCATTTTGGTGTTTCACTTTTCCAAAAATGTGATTTTCTTTAGTTTTACACAAAAGAACCCTATAAATAAACCCAAAACAGTTTATCAGTTGGTTATAGCAACATAAATGTATACATCTACAAACCTGTAAAATATCAAATGAAACATTCTCAAATGGAATTACGAAGTGAGAGAGAGGACAGAACTTCACCTGCAGTGTCTCTGACTGTAACATGGCATCAAAAACTTCCCTCCCTGAACAGGTGTTGACATCCCAGCTAATGAGCAGTCAAGTCCAGGTGCATTGTGGGATTTGTAGGAAGGGTTTGATTGTCAAAAAGATCATGACCTGATGCAAGTTTCCCCATTTATCAGTTTTAACTAAGCATTTGTTTCCTCCTGACCTCGCTGCACATTCTCACGCTGACACTGTGAGAGGTCAAGGGTCAGCCATGGTCCTCCTCCTCAGCTGTGTGTGTGTGTTTAACCTCGGCTGGTTGGCCTTGTGCAGCCGTCTGGTGTTTGTTCCGACCACACTTGGCCTCCGGGTGATGTCGTGTCTCTGCCTAATTGGCCTCAGATGTTGGCGGAGGGCCTTGCTAGCATGCTAACTGCAGCCACTAGCTGCTCCCTCCTCACCACCTCCCACCTCCTCTTCATCTGGTCCCAATCGGACACGCACACTCACTCAGACAGACAGACAGCGGTGCACGCTGACACGATGCCAAGGACACACACAGCAGGCGGAAGAAATTCAATTTTTTTTTTTTTGTGAATGGAAACAGGAACATCCTGAAACATCTCACCTGCCAGCCTTAAGTGTGTGGCAGGTGCACAAAGCCCCAACTCACAATAGAGTCAGCAAAATATCTTGGAGTCTTGGTTGATCAAACCAGTCCGAGGATCACTCCAGGATCCAGTCAGTGCTAACAGCAGGGGGTGTTGCCACAGGCTGAAGTGTAAAGAATCAGCAAAGATGTAAATCGCTGCAGTCGATCAGTTTACGTTGTTTATTCAAGGACGTAAACAATAACCCAAAAATTCTGACTGACAAGATCTGCATCATGGTGAATCCTGGAGGTCGCTTTCTACGCTCAGCGGCGCCACCATCTGGACCTGCTGCTCCGTTTTGAAACCAGAAGTTTTCCATATTTGGATGTATGTGGGCGGCACTGTGGGTGAGCAGGGATTGGAGCGTGCGTGCACCTGCCCGTGACCTACTAGACTTTAGCCACGCCCATTTTTACTGAAAGAAGTTAGACCGACTCAGACAAAATGGATAGTAGAGCCGACAGGCTGAACTGATTTGTAATCAGTTTGTAACGATGTCAGTTTAAGGCTCCTCCCTCTTATTGGCAACCAGTCATTTCTACGCTTTTTGCAACCGACTTTGTCGCCCCCTCCTGTCCAAACGATAGAATGCAGGTTTTCCAAACTTTCGTGGTGCACCTCCTTCTTGACCCCGAAGGCGCCGTCCATCTTTCTATCCAGTGAGTACCTCCGTGTCTACTGCTGTGAGCCTCACGGATCTCCTCCCTCCCCGCAGCTGTTTGGTTCAGCCTGCTGATGGACGAGCGCCGCTTCCCTCCGCGGGCCGTCTTGGACGAAGCTGACCGCCAGCAGCGCCACGTCATGACCCTGCGGCCCAGTGGGCGGAGCTGCCAGCGCCTGGGTTTCTCCGTCCAGGTGAGGAGAGTTTTAAAAGGCAGGTCGGACGATGATGGAGCGTCTGCTGAGTTGGGGTGTGTGTGTGTGTGAGCAGGAGACACCTGATTACGGCCGTCCGGTCTTGGTGGTCCTGGAAGCGGGGCTTCAGAGTCCGGACGACGGGCCGGTGCTGGACCCGGACAGGCCGAGCATCCTGAGGGCCGAGGTGAGTCATTTTCACAAGCTCCGTCCACAAATGCATATTTCTTCTTTATGCGGCATTGATTTAAACAAAAGAAATATACGAGCAGACTCCTTAGTGAGTCTCCTTTAAAGTGCTTTCATAAAAAAATGAAATAAAGACAGGAGCAGCCAATCTGATTGGCTCTTAGGGAAAATAAGTGGCTGGTTTGATTACATTTTCTGAAAAATTTGTGTCGTTTTCACCCACAACAGAGAAAAAACTGACCCAACTTGTGTAGACGTCTTAGTATTGCAATTTTTGTGTGTATGTTTTTAAGACTGGAGGCCAAATTGATCATCACAAAATTATTAAATAAAAAAGAGACATTTAAAAAAATTAAAGTAAAAACTAAAGTAACACAACTTTGAGGATATAGGGTTCATATCTGAATAACCACAGAAGAAGAAGGAAAACAGGAAAACAAAACTAAACATAACAAAACATGTGAAGGTTTTTGAAGTATTTGGGAATTTTTGCATACTTTTTTGCCAAATATGATAAATATATTAAGTCATGTGACCGTGAGGAGTGACCACATTCTTTTCTTCCTGCACAGCTTCCCTTCTGGAACGGCTGCGAGCAGGAAGACGCCTGCATCCCAAACCTGGTGCTACACAGTCGCTCTGACCTAATGGATGTGCAGTGAGTCGTGCGCGTCCACACACATACAGCACATGTGCACAGACGCAGACACACTCGCACGCACGTGCCTAATGCAAGCGATTCTCTCCCTTGAAGTCAGTTCTGCAGCCGGGAAAGTCGGGCCGCCTGGTCCCTCTGTGGCCAGCAGGGGGAGCCGGCTGAAGGCACGGCCTACGTGGTGGAGGCGGGACGCAGGAAGCTTCTGGTGCTGGCGCGGCTGGAGAACCAGGGGGAGAACGCCTACGGAGCCAACATCCACATCTCGGCCTCCTCCAACCTGCTCTTCTCCAGCCTGGTGGTCAAGGTGACCCCAAGTCTTCAGATACTTCTGGAAACATTCTGTCAGTCACCTATTAGAAACCTTTGGCACTGAGCTGTCTCCTCCCCTTAACTCCATTCCCCTCTCCCCAGGACCAATCAGACATTCAGATTGAATGTCACTCTGTGGACGGACCAGCCAATCAGCAGAGCTGTAACATCAGCGCTCCGTTCATGAAGTCTCTGTCCCAGGTAGGTTGGCCGGCAGGAAGTGATGTCACAGCGCTTCCTCTTGGTCTCACGCTCGCGGTTCAATCTGTGGAGGTTCAGGCTGCTGATGTCTGGACTTTATTTTCTTTTTCCTTGTCCCAGATTTAGTTTCTCTTTAGAAAAATTAAGCATATTTTTTTCAAATGTCGAAATCCCGCCAACCATATTCTAGCCGGTGTGCCACTGACTCCGCCCACTCTTGTCCTCAGAGGTTTTATCCTGAAAATGTCTCTACCTGCTCAGGTGTCCTTCCGCCTGGAGTTTGAGCTGAACCGCTCCATCCTGCTGGACCACGTTGAGGTCGTCCTGCAGTGTAGTAGGTAAGGATGCACAGTTTTCAGAAGAAGAAGAAGAAGAAGAAGAAGAAGAAGAAGAAGAAGAAGAAGAAGAAGAGAAACAGACAAGGACCACATTCCAAAAAACTTGTGCTCCTAAAAACCAAATGTTGTTGATTTTATTCCTCACAAAGTCACACTCGTGGTCCCGCTTCCTCCCTCTCACACTTGTGTTTTATGTTGGCAGTGAGGGCAGGGACAGTTTCCCCAGCGACAACGTCAACCGCCTCCTCCTGCCTGTCAGGTACCAGGCCGACCTCCTCTTCACCAGGTGGGGCCCCCTGCTGGAGACTGGAGGGATAAACACGTGAAAGAAAAAAAAAAGAAAGAGATCTCCCAGTGGTGGTTTGACTGACGGCTGTGTTGTCCCCGCCCCCTCCCTCAGAGACCCCACCCCCCCTCGGTTCGAGATCAAGGCCGACTCCACCTCCACTTCCTCCTCCTCCTGGGAACAGTCAGACCAGACCCCGTCCACCTTCAACCTTACCTATTACGTGAGTTACAGAAATTTTCGCTGTAACGACTCATCTACGCTTACGCAGCGGGTCTGTTTCGGTCATTACTGCCACCTAGTGGTGCTTTTAGGTTAATAAATGCATCACTGCCACTTCCAAATGTGTCTAATGTGCAGGAGGACGGCATCAGTTTTAGCTTCAGGCTGTAAACACAAGGGTAAAAAGACTGCTTTCTGGAGTTTATTTGATAAACGATGCTCACTTGCACTCTGCAGACAAGATCTGACAATGGAACTTCGACTTTTGCGGCATCCTTGATTTTCCACGCTGTTTCTCCTTGTGCTGGCAGATCCAGAACCTGGGCTCCTTCCCAGTGCAGGACCTGATGCTGCGAGCAGACGTGTGGGCGGTGACGCTCCAGGGGAACCAGCTGGTGAACATCACCCATTTCACCGTCCAGCCGGTATGAAAAGCTTCCAGATGGCTGCAGGGAACAGACAGGCAGACAGACAGGCAGACAGACAGACAGACAGCCAGACGAGTGGCAGGAGAATAAAGACTTCCTGCTGCTGTCTGCAGGTAGATGGCGCTCACTGCTCGCTGCCCGGGCCCACTGCCAGCCGCCTGGTCACCGCCGAGGACCTGTCCCACCTGTCGCAGTTGGTAGGATACATGACATTCTCCTCAAAGGTGACCTGTACTGAGCCTCACTTCCTCTCGTTTTCCTACTGCAGAACCGCAGTAACAGTGTGGGCGTGGCCTTCGAGTGCAGGCTGACGCTGCCGGCGGCGGCTGAGCTACAGGTGGTGCTGCAGGGACGGTTGCAGCTTCCCACCCTGCTAGCCGTAAGTCCCCATAATATCCCCCGCCGCTCTGCGGAAAGTTCCTGCCGTGTCCGAGTTCTCCATTGTCAGAGTCATGTGACCTGCTTTCAGGTGAGCTTCCGGTCACTGGAGGTCCTGACCGAAGCCTTCATCCACTTGGGGGCGCCCAGTCTCATGTTCCTCCAGGAGGACACGCCTGTCCGACAGGTACGTAAGGCAGTAAGATTGCGTCTTTTGTGATTTGTGGTATTTTAATGCCCACCATTGAGACAAGTGTTGACGTCTTCAAAAGCCCTTTCAGCAGAGATGGTAACCAAATGCCAAGTACTTTATTGCTGTACTGCTTGTAGTATGTTTATCAGGTTTCTGCACTTTACTTGAGTATTTCTTTCTCTGACAACTTTTTACTTTTATTCCCTACATTTGTACACAAATATCTTTACTTTTGTGGCTTGTTACGTTTGTGTTTAAAATATACAGATTTGTTCAAAGTAACTCACTTATCATTATAGCTCTTGCTTGAACTGGAGCTATTTGAACTCTGCTTTTGGGTGGTTGAAGATATAAATGGATGATATTTTAGAGGGAGATTATTTTAGAGTACCTCAGCTTTGGTGTCACTGTTCAGTACATTTTCAGGACAGATTTCTCTGTCAGAACTTATTAATTATTGCAAAATTATCAACAAATGTTTTACTTCATTGAGTACATTTCAGAGCCTGTACTTTCTTACTGTTACTTGAATAAAGGAGCTGAATCAGTACTTTTGCTTTTTAAGTATTTTTACCCAGGTATCTGTACTTTTACCACCTTTAGGATTGAGGTAATTTAGAAAACAAATCAAATTTAAGTATAGAATTTCACATATTGAATTTAAAATGATTACAACGGCGAAGTATCACCAGTATCAGTATTTAATGTTGACTTGTTGTCCAACTCTGTGCGACGGCAGATCAGCCTGGAGCTCCGGAAGGAGGCAGATCACGTAATCCCAGTCTGGATCGTACTGGGAAGCTCGCTGGGAGGCCTGGCGCTGCTGGGTTTACTGGTGCTGTCCCTGTGGAAGGTAACGTCTGTGTACACACACACACACACACCTTTCCTCTTTATGGGGCTTTCTCTCTGTTGTATTACATCCTGCCACCAGGGGGCAGTGGAGAGGCGCTCTCAGGTCTGATCTGACTCAAGTCTCTGATGGTGAACTCTGTTGATGGTGTTTTTTTTGCGCAGCTTGGCTTCTTCAACCGACGGAGGCGAGAAGAAGAGGAGGAGCCACCTGTGACGAATGGGAAGGCAGGGGAGGAGCTGTAGCGCAGGAGGCCGCTGACTAACTAACTGACTGACTGACTGTCCTCTGGAAATAATCCCTGAGACTCCACCTGTCACTTAGGGATCCCCATACACAACTGAGGGTATTCTCCGTGGGTTGGGGAGGGGGGCGTGGCTGCAACTGTAACGCCACGTCTGTTCAAAAACACAGCTGGACGTGGCGAGCCAGCAGGTAACCACGAAGTGCCGCGGCGGCCACCGATGATGTCACAGCACAGAAAACATTCAGCTGGCGAGTGAATTTTACCTGGAAGGGCAGAAACTTGTAATGTGTATATATATATATATATATATACATATATATATATATATATATATATATATATATATATGTATATAAAATGACAATAAAGAGTGGATGTAGCATACAACATGTTTGCTAATGTTCCAGGTTTATGATCATGTGACGATGTCACTTCCTGCATGAAACCATTAAACTCTCCCACTACTGGTTGAACTGGCTTATGAAAACAGAGGCGAGATGGCACAAGACTACCTATAATAGCTCTGTATGTTAATGGAAGTTGTAAATGCATATTATAAACATGTTCTTTGTACATTATTTTGAAAAAATACCTGAAGCACTTTTGGTTGTATAAAGTCACTATTTTTGTAAATAAACATTATTGTTGGATGTTTCCTTCTTGTGTGCGTGTGTGTGATTTTGTTGGTGATCTCAATAGTGAAATGTTTTGGTTTTGTATCCCTTTTATTTTCTCATTTTCCTTCATGTTCGAAATAAATAAATAAATAAAATAAAATCAATCAAAAAAAAAAAAAATCCAGGTCCATTTGATCCATTCACTGAGATAAAAGGTTTTAATATGATGACAAACCATCAAGCGGTTAAAAATTTGTTTGATAAATCTTTGTTTGCCTCATCAAAACATGTAAACGATTCTGATGTTCTGAAGTAAATGTATTAAAATGTCCTTTCCAGCCCTTGAACGGTTAAAAAAAAAAAGGTTCAGTTTAAAGTATTCTGAATTTGACTCTTCTACAAAAATAAAATCTGGTGCTCTAAAACTGATGAACTGTAGGCGAGTTTAAAGAACGGACAAAAACAAAACCCAAACAACAGAATCTCATCGGATGCTGACAGGCGAGCAATTTTTTAATTTGACAGATGTCAACTGGCAGGAAGTTCAAACACAACTGACATCCTTTTTTAAAAAAAACAAACAAAAAAACACCCCCTCCACATGAAAAAATAATTCTTTGGTGCTGTTTCAGTTCAAAAGTTGACAGAAACTGGGTCAAACGTCCCACGCTCCACCAGGACCCTGAATGCCACCGGAGTCCAATAAAATCCAACAGACTTGAAATAAAAAGTCTCACGTCGCCGATGGTGCGTTCAAAGTCGCTCATCACGGCGTGGCCTTCACACACTCCTGTTGGCAAAAAGGTAAAATTCAACACAAAAAAAAGGAAATAATAAATAGTAAAAGGGAAAGTTCAACATTTTACCAAACTGGCGTATGAGGGTGATGATTTTTTTTCTCTCTCTTTTGTTTTCCATCAACCAAATGCCAGAACTTTCTACACAAGAGCCGGAAGACACACAGGAAACTGAAAGTTGAAAGAAGTGAATCCACTTCCTTTTGACACAAACTTTTACAACACTCGTGTAAAACCACCATTTATACAAAGGAGCACTGTGCAGCTCATTTGATGAGGTTGGAGGGCAGCACTGAACCGATGATCAGTGCTGATGATTCATGGGTAACGTGTCGTCTCATGGAGCAATTATTGAAAATAGACCAATTTGTGAAAAATGATGAACTGTCCCTTTAAAAGGATAAGATAGTAAATTCCATTTAAGGAAAAACCATGAAAAAAAAATTTTAAAGGCAGAAAAAAACCAAAGGCATAATTAGAATTTCAACACAAACGCATCCTGTTATAATCCAGTCAGTTAAAACTCAACATGCATTGTGGGATTTTTTTTTTTTTTCACAATTTAAGAAAAAAATGAGACTCATCTCAGATTCCTTTCAAACTGATTTTTTGTTTTGAAATCACAAGTCTTCTTAACCATGACGCTCATGAAAAGTAGGATTGGTTTAAAAATAAAGGAAAAAACAATACTAAGATTCAGATTCGGTCCAGCAGTCAGGTTTTTTTTTTGTTTTTGCATCTTCTTGTTGTTTTCACAATAAAAGTTTTTCCCCAAGTTAAGAAACAGAAGAAAAAATAAATCAGTGCGTTGACTTCATGCCAGTCACTCATTCTTAACAACACTGCGGGGGGAGGGGGGGGGGGTATGGTGTGGTGGGAGGGTCCCCAGGTCGTCACGGCGATAAGGCCAAATGCGAAGCAGCGTCTCTGCTGGTGTTCGGAGGTTCACACTTAAAAAAAAACAAACAAACAAAAAAATATCACTTTTTTCTTCTTTTTTTTTTATCACTCTTATTAAAAAGCAGCTGACACGTTTTTTTGTTTGTTTGTTTGTTTTTAAAAATAAAATGTTCTAAAACATCTCCAGTCTCGACCAGAGACAGAGGTGACTCCAGCAGGGGCTGTGGGAGGGAGGGGGCGGGTCCCCCCTCAGCCCCTGCTGGAGTGATTGGAGACAGTGACGACTCCGGCAGGGGCTGAGCCCCCCGGCCCCCCCTGCACCTCAGTGGAACTCCACAAACTCCTCCAGCGTCTTGGGGATCTGGTCGCGGTAGGTGATGTGGTGGCGGCGCACGGCGCGCGCCGCCAGGCACTTGAGGCTCATCCTGATCTGCGTGCGGAGCAGGATCTCCGACACGCCCGTGGTGCTCTGGTCCAGCGGCGTCTTGCGCTGCTTGTTGGCCACGTCGGTGTGGGCGCCGGCCTCCACCAGGCCGATGATGATGGCGTGCAGCGTCAGAAAGTCGCTGATGGGCCGATTGTACTGCACGATGACGTGCAGCGGCGTGTTGCCCTCGTGGTCCACGGCATTGGCGGCGGCGCCGCAGTCCAGCAGCAGCTTGGCCACCGGCGCCGACGGGAAGCTGCACACGTCGCTGATGTGGAAGCCGTCCACCGGCGTGCTGGCGCTGATGGCCAGGTGCAGCAGGGAGGCGCCGCGGCGGGAGCGCGGGTCCAGCCGCACCAGCTCGTACACGTGGCGGTTGATGCGGGCGCGCTCCTCCTCGCCGCACGCCGTCTTGGTGGCGATGCAGGCCAGGTAGAGGAAGGTGAAGACGTTGGACTCGTAGTTGTCGGCGGCCTGCGGCAGCTCCGACGAGGCTTCCACCCCTGGCCCCGCCCCGCCGGCCGCTGCCGCCTCGGCGCGAGCCATGCTGCGGCGGATCTCCAGCACGCTGCAGGCCAGCACCTGCTCCACGGCGGCGGCCGGCAGGCGCTCCTTCAGGTGCACCATCTGCGAGAAGACCTGCGCGAAGCGCAGCAGGTCCTTGTGCGTGGCGCGCTGGCTGCGCTGGCGCAGGCGCAGCGCGTGCAGCCACAGGCGGATGCAGCGCTCAAACTCCATGTTGTCGGCGCACACGGCGCCGCGATAGATGATGGGGTGTGACACGTCGGCGTTGTCGGCGCCCAGGATGCGTTCGCGCACCATCAGACCCTCCATGTGCAGGGCGTCGCGGTCCGCCCGGATGGCCTCCAGCTCGACCGGCGTGCGGCACTCGGCACGGCCGCCGTACGCCTCGGCAGGCGGCTCTGGCTCCTTGTGGAGCACGTCGGCGGGGTCGCGGTGCCGCTCATTCATGGCCAGCTGCAGGTAGTGGAAGGTCCGCTGGATGTCGTAGTGCTCGCGGTCATTGGCGAAGGAGGCGCCCAGCAGCTCCAGCGCCTCCACGCGGCTGCGGCGGTCGCAGGCGGCGTGCTCCAGCAGCAGCTCCACCACCGCCGCCTTGCAGCTCTCCGCCGCCACCTTCAGCGGCGTCATGCCGTGGCCGTTGACCACCATGGCGGCGCGGTGGCGCACCAGCTCTGTCACGATGTCCAGATGGCCCGCCTCGGCCGCAAAGTGGAGGGCGGTGGCGCCGCAGTGCGCCCGGGCGTCGGCGTCGGCGCCGCGCTCCAGCAGGAAGGCCACCACGTCGGCGTGGCCCTTGTAGGCGGCGATCATCAGGCAGGTGTTGTTGTACTTGTTGGTGATGCCGATGTCGGCGTGGTGCTCCACCAGGTAGCGCACGATGTCCATGCGGCCGTCGAAGCAGGCGGCGCGCAGCGGCGTGGAGTTGCTGATGGTGGTGTGGTTGACGTTGGCTCGGTGGCGCACCAGCAGGCGCACCACCTCAAAGTGGCCCGCCCCCGCCGCGCACCACAGCGCCGTGGCCCCGTCGATGACATACCTACGGAGGGGGAGAGGGGAGAAAGGTTCGAAAGGGGTCGAAAGGTCACGACAGGACGACCACCAAACACATTGAGAATGTCAGACGCATTCAAATATAGACGGAAAGAATACAAATATAAAATATGAAGTGGACTCCTCTCACCCTGAAACTGGAGTACTACTCCTCCTACCTCAGTAGTTACCTCAACTTAATCCTCAAGCATTACAGCTTCCTGAACCTCCAAAGATGGAAAAGATGAAAAAAAAAAAAAAACCCGCTGCACGTGTGACACACAGACTGTTCTCGTTTCTGACAGCACGAAGACACCCTCCTAAACAAAAGGGCTACTTGATTGAAAACAAAACATAGGTTTTCTGAGTTCTCTACTTATAATTATATCATATATGATTACTAATTATAAGTTCTCTAGTTAGTATAAATAATAAAAAAAATAAATAATATATAAAGTATTAAAATATCTATGGAAGCACATTGCTACCATACCTGTACCTGCATCAAAGTAATTTCCTGATAACCAAACCAAACTACACAAAACGGGGCAAAGTTTTACAGACAACAATGTGAAACTTTCATCTAATTACATGATACATAACATTTAACAAAAAAAAAATAATATATATATATATAATAATAAATATATATATATATATATATATATATATATATATATATATATATATATATATATATATATATATATATATATATATGGCGGCAATACGTTACACTACACTACACACTTCCTTGAGGACACCGTTTTACATGGATCAATAAAGTTCTATCTAATCTAATTTAAAATAAGCTGGGCGACTCACAAGGTTTCAGCGACAGTCACTAAAAACTGATGTCATCTTTCTCAATCAGATGATCAAAACAAGAGCCACACAGAGTCACTAACGGGGGGGGGGGGGGGGGGGGGGGGGGCGCTCACCCGTCGAAGCGCACCGTGCCGACCTGCTCCGTGTCCACTCGGTAGTGCTCCAGCAGCAGCCGCACCACCTTGTCGTGTCCGTTGCGCGCCGCGATGATGAGCGGCGTGGACTTCTGGCCGGCCAGCTGGGTCACGTGGCTCAGCAGGAAGCGGCTCTCCACCTCGCTGTGGTTGAGCAGCAGCGCGGCCAGCGTCAGGACGCGGCCCTCGCTGGCCGCGTTGAACACGTAGCCGGCCAGAGACTCCATGTGAGGCCGCCGGCAAGCCGGGACCACCGCTTTCGTCGCAGCTGGCGCCCGCAGTCCGGTCCGCTGGTCCGGAGCGAGCAGCCTCCCATTAAAGTGGAAGGACGGGCGCCAGTGCATTCATGAAAGGTTGTAGCTCCGCGAAAGACACACGGGCGTCTTCCGTCCGCCACCTCCCTCCCCCACCGCCGCCGCCGCCGCCCCGGTGACCTCCCGCAGATCCAACAGCAGATAGCGGGTGACTCCAGCAGCTGGTTTCGGTCCCCGGGACGTCGAGTTTCAGTCGTCAGCTGAGCTAATTAGTCGGCTAGCCGGCGAGCTAACGTCGGCGAGCTGAACGGTGGAGTACCGTTTGTTTCTCGCCAAACACGCCGTGGAGCCGACGCTTTTGTCTTTGCCTTTGTCTTTGCCTTTGTCTTGCGTCGACCAACAACCCACCCGGTCGCCACTTCTGTTGACCACTAAACTCGGACTGTATCAACTATCGACTGGCCCAACTACAGTGACTTGTGCCTCCACCGGAAGTAGCAGCTCTACACTGAAACGCCTCCGAGTAGAAACTCCAACGAACGTTCCGACCGACTGGCGCTTCTTCCGTTGAAGTCGCGTTTGGAAAAAAGCAGACAGACAGACAGACAGATTTTTTTTTTTTTTTTACACAAACCATTTATAACTGTCGACACTTAGACAAAATAGCTTAATTAAAACCCTTAATATGATGAATATTAAAATATTTAAAAAAAAAAAAAAAATGTCATCTTTAATGAATTCAAATAATTAAAAGTACTTTGTAACTGATATACTGAGAAACTGATATAGTGGTTTGAAACAAACAAAAAAATAATGTAAAAGGAAAAAGTCAGGAGAAGGGTCGTTTCATATGCATCTGACGTGCACTTTTGCACACCAAGCTAAAGAAATTAAATAAATTCCAAATTAATCCCCCCAAAATGGCAGACTTTTGGTTGTGGGACCTTTAATTATTTACTTACTTGATTTGCTGATGAATGATTGTGCAATCTATCTATCTATCTATGATAGATCTCTCTCTCTCTCTCTCTCTCTCTCTCTCTCTCTCTCTCTCTCTCTCTCTCTCTCTCTCTCTCTCCTCACTAGTCCTCAAATAACTCCAGGGAACTCCTTGTATTGCTCTTAAAAATACCAGAAAACCCAAAGTAGAACAAATGATACAAAGTCCTGATTGTTTTTTTCCATTCCCTTTATTACAATTTTAGGTTTATTACATTTTTTTTGTCTTTGTCTTGCTGACAGATTTAAAAAGAATTAAGATAGAGCAGAGTGTCTCAGTGTAACCACAGCCTCCGCTTTGGCAAATCATATTTCGGTGTGAGTGACGTAGATCCACTTTCTGTTCACGTGGTTGCACCCCAGAACCTTTTGGTTTATAAGTTGTCTGGCAACTACAAACACTTCTTTTGACAAACATCTCTTACCTTTACACTGAGCACATTTCAGACAGGCAAACAAGCGAAAACACACCCATAAAGACATAAGAATTGATACACAGAGAAGCCCAAAGGACTCCAAAGTAATCGAAATAAGGGGAAAGAACGGCAGTTCAGAACGATGGACCACAGGCAGGTCTTCTGGCTGGACAGCTGGAAGGTCACATCGGGAACCAGACGGCCGCCATGAACCTTTTCTGCAAAACAGACAAATATCAAAGGCCTCTCCGTAAGTCTGACCTCAACAATGACTGTTTCTGAGCAGAACTCTGGAGACCCTTGTAGAGGTGAAGTTACCTGATCTAGTTGCTCCAGGCCATGGAGATGAGGCTGCTAGTTTTGGCAGATCTGCGCCTCCTACTCAATCCTCCTCCGTTGCAGGTCTGTAGGCCACCAGAGATGGAGTCAGACTTTGTTTGGCACTCTTTCGTTAAAAAAAAGGTGGAGGTGGTAGACTTTGGACGAGGTTGTCTCCGCCTCCACCAGGCTCTGCCTCTACTCACCGGGACGCAGGATTTGCCATTTGTGGTGCAAAGCTCCATCTGGCAATGCAGGTAGACGTCACTGTTGGTGCCCGCGAACTGGAACATGTTGAAGGAGAAGGTGTTGGACATTCCGTTCCCATTGCTCACCAGATTCACCGTCTGGTCCTGAGGGTTGGGACACCTGCAGCGACACACACACACCAAGAGCAGGCCCTTAGACAGCGAGTCTTTCCAGTGTGGACAACGACAACGCAGTGTTCTCGATGCTCTTGCTCACCCGTTGATGAGAAGGTCGTAGCGCGGGATGGAGGTGGGGGTCGCCTGGCTGGTTGCCCAGCAGGAGTCGGTCACCAGGGCCAGCTGGCTGTCGTCCAGGTCCTCTGCCTTCAGCTGCACCCAGATCCTCTGGTTGAGGTAGACCTCCGTGTTGGAGCCCACCAGAGTGCTGAGCGACTCGTCGCTGTAGGCGTTCAGGATCAGCGTGTAGTTGTGATCTCCAGACTTGATCTCCGCGACCACAGAGCTGCAGGACACACAGAGACACACCACGCGTCAACACGGCGTCAGACCTCGCACTTCAGCCAAACCCACCTATCCACCTACCCCCTCCCCCGACACCCTACACGCACCCGTCTTTGATCTTGAATGTGGCGCTCTGGGGCTTCTCGGCGTCATAGAGACAGGAGAAGTTGAGGACGACCTGGTCGTGGCGGACAATGATCTCTGTGGAACTGGAGTTCTTGGTGGAGAGGGTGTTCTTGAAGATGGCTTGGTGGTTGTCGGTCTGCGCCGTGACATAGAGGAGGAGAGGGTTAGAGGAAGAGGAGGGGGAGAAGTCAGAGAGGAAGGGGATAGAGTGTAGAGGGACGAGAGGGAGGAGGAGCCCAAACCAGGAGTCAGAGAGGAGGAGAAGGAGCAGGAGGAGGACAGGACGGGGAGAGGTGGAGAGGAAGAGGAGGAGGAGGGGGAGTGTGGAGAACGAGAAGTCAGAGTGGAGGAGTAGAGGCGAAGGAGGAAGAAGAGAAGGGTGAGGGGAGGAAGGGTGGAGGAGGAGAAAGAGAGGTGGAGGAGAAAAAGAAGAGGAGAACAAGGAGGAGAGATGGAGGAGGGAAACCCACCGTGACCTCGGCTCCGCAGGGCTCGCTGCTGTTGAAGGTGAATGTCACCATGTGACTCTGGCCGTCCAGCTGACCTTTGCATTGGTTGTCGTTGAGCTGCAGCTTGGTGTGGTCGATGTTACTGCCCTCCAGCAGACACACGGCCAGGCTGACGGTGGCTGAGTCCTCAGTGCAGACCGTGGGGTCACCTGGAGGCCACAGGCGTGAGGTTGTGAGGTTTTATATTTCTGGTTAAAATAAACAGTCCCATCTTCTCTTGTTTTTTTTTGTTGTTTGATTTAATTTCTTTAATTGTGCAGTTAAAAAGTAGTTTACTCATTTGTTGTTCTTTGTCAACTTTCAACAGTCCACTTAGAATTGGTTGGACCTTTTAAGGAAACTCAACAAAAGTAAATGTGGCTGTCAACACAGGGCTAAAGGGCATGGACTTCATGAAACTGGCCCCGCCCAAAAGTCGTCGGTCGCCTTCAGGACATACCGAAAGTGTTGTTGTGTTTGTAGGAGAAACCAGCCCGGCAGAAGCACCGAGTCGTCCCGTAGTTGTCCCCGCAGAACTCGTGGTTGCTGCAGTAATGCGTCAGGCAACTTGTGGGCGCAGAAGCTGCGGGGAGAGATGACAGGGAGCTCCACCAGCACGTCCTCAGAATCTCAGAATTTCTGAACTTCTGATCAGTGTGCGTCAACACTAGATTGCAGCTCACGGCATGTGGTGTTGGACCTCCAGGTGTCTCCCAGGCTGGAGTCGGACAGGCGGCAGGCCTCGGCGTACGCCTGCAAGAAGTGGCAGCGGAAGCCGTCCACGGTGGGGTACACGCACAGGGTGTCGGAGCAGGCCGTGGTGTAGGGCTGTGGGTCGATGGTGCCGTGGCAACCGGCGAAGGAGGGGTCTGTCTGCAACAGGGAGCAGCTGCCGTGGAGAGACACATCAGGAAAGCAGGTTCAGTGGCCTTCCCCTTCCCTCCACCAGATGGCAGAGTGTGCAGTGAACAGCAATTCCATTAGTTACGGAAAATATTCTAGAACAGTACTAGTATTATCTTTGCTTTGTATTGTCTTGATGTTGTTTTGGGTTGTATCATGGTAAGTTTATTAGTGATTACATTTTATGAATCGTGAAATGTCTTTTTGTAATGAATTTTAGGACGCCAGGAAGACTAGCTACCTCTAATGCTAATGGTTGTCCAACAAAAAACAAGAAATGTTCTGAATAAATATTTTCCCCTTCATATTTATATATTTTTTTGACCTGCATCTCTCGTTACACGGGCGCTCCTTACCGGCTGGTGGCCTCTGTGCAGTTGACGGTTGGGTCACTGGGATCAGAGTACAACATATCGCATCTAGGGGGCGACAGACACCACATAGCTTCATGTCAGAATCTCAACGCTTCAGCGCTCCGGTATGAGTCAGTGTCATCAGTAAAGGCTGCAGTACTGGGGAGGGCTGTTGATGCTGGACTTCTCTGCCGCCACGGTGGTTGTTGTGTTGGGGTCGGCAGGGTTCCCACACAGGCCGCTCCGCACGACATCGGTATCCAGATCTGGTTGGCGAGAGGACACGATTTAGCCGTTGAGGAGGAAGGCCACTGGGTTCCATCACCGATGGCCAACATTTCCTCTCTTGAATGACAACAAAGAACTGAAGGCACTGAAGGCGCCCCACACCACCCCCACTGCATTTAGACTTTGTCCACTGCTGCCGCTTGCCATTTTGTCTTGGTTATTTGTGGCAACAGTGCAACTTAGGGGGTGTTCTTATTGCCTCGCCTCACCACGGTACGGTTGTAGGGTGTTTGCACTGGCCGCTACACGGTTGTAGGGGGTGCTGTTTTGGTACCTCAATCGCTCAGGGTCCAAGCGAGACGAATCGAGTTTAGTGGTGACGTAGCGACGAGCAGGGCACTGGATTGGCTCAGTGTCCTCGTCGATGTTCCCTCTCGGAGTGGACATCGACGCCAACTCCTTGGACACGGAACTTCCGTGTCAGGTACATTTTACCGTGAATACAAGTCGCTACTATTGTATGGAATCAAATATAAATATCAAAAATAAATAAATAAATATAGAAATAGAATTTATTTATTTTTTAACTTTGGCACTCCTGTGATTCCATATCCGAGGAGTCTTGAGGCGAGAGGAAAAACTGATTCGTTGAGAAGACATGGCTCTTCGCCACGAGGAAGCCTTGAACACCGCGGCATTTAACAAAGTCGTCCTTGGCTTGCTAGGGCAGCTATTTGAAATAAGTAGGTGTGTTTATTGTCTGTTTTTCTGTTTGTTTGTTTTTGAATAAATGCTATTTTCCCGTTATATCTGTCTTGTGTTTACTTTTGGAAACACGATGATGCTGTCGAAAACATTGTCCCACTTTACCGCATCGACTCCACCCACGGTCTCGTGGTCACAGAGCCAATGAAAACACAATCGTAGCGAGGCGAGGCGTGGCAAGGCAATGAGAACATGCCCTTATTGGACGACTGTCAACCTGCTTGGCGAGAACGTATACCTATGATGTGTGCGGTGGTGCCGTCAAAGGTGAGCGTGACGTTGGCAGATGGGATATGGGCCTTGACTGCGTACTCGTCCATGGAGAGTTCCACACCGTCGTGAGTCTGAGCTGTGGCGGTCAGGGTCACTGAGGTGTCCCCAACCTGCAGGACAGGAAGTGAAAGCAGAGCAGAATGAGCAAAGACTGCTGCTGCTGCTGTGAACAAGAGAAAAAATATGTGACATTTCAGAAGTGGGAAGTAACGAAGTACAAATACTTAATTACTGTACTGTAGATATTTGTACTTCACCTAAGTATTTCTTCTTCTGAAGACTTTTAACTTTGACTTCCTACATTTGCACATGAATATCTGTATTTTCTACAGCTAACATGCTGGTTAGCTTTGTGTTTAAAAGTATTTTAAACATACAAATTCTGTCCAAAGTGATTAACTTATTATTGATTCTAGTCGATGTTGCTTTAAGTGGAGCTATTTGTACTCAACTGTTGTGCAGTTGAATATAAAAGCAGATCATATTTTAGAGACAGGAAATTATTTTAGAGTGACCTGCAGTCAGTTAAATTCAGATTATTCTATCGCAACTTTTTAATCTTTGCCAACTAATGCATTGTTTCATTACTGGCAAAAATTTGAAGCAAATTTATTTGGGCTTTAATGCATTTCAGAATTTTTATTTCCATTTTGTGGACACTTGCATCAGTACTTTTACTTCAGCACAGAATGTAAATACTTTTGCCACCTCTGCGTCATTCTCAGAGCAAGTCAAGTGTTGTAATGGCGGTTGCTGACCAGAACGCTTCCGCCTTGCTCCAGCAAAATGATCAGAGCCGTGCTTGACCAGGTGATCCACAGGGAGTCCAGGAAAGGCACATCTCGGCGGTGGCGCTCCTGGAACATGGCCATAATCTCATATACCCCTTGCTTGGCCGCCAGCATGTAGGTGCAGCGGTCTGGGATGGTGTGGACTTGGCTGGAGATGTCGATGATGGTGCGGCCCATCGCTGTGCACACTTTGGTCACATTAAAGCACCTATCAGGGTGTGGAGACACACAGATTTGGGAAACCAGGTGCACATGTAACGATAGAATAGGTAAGATCACAGCTGCGTGTGTGTGTGTGTGTGTGTGTGTGTGTGTGTGTGTGTGTGTGTGTGTGTTTGCAGAGAGAAATATTTACGAGTCGTTTGCGTCGCAGAACGTCTTGCAATTTACGTGGCTGGCAGCTGCTGCAGTTAGGAATGAAAAAATAAATCAATCAATAAATTACAGTACGTCCTCGGTCTGTCAGGGCTGTAATTACAGTGACATCTAGTGGCAGGTTTGCAGATTTCAACGAAAACCACGAACGGGGCGCTGTGTACATGGTGAGATCTGCATTGGAGGTGGAGCTGGACTTGGCGAGTCTGAAGTCAAGACGAGAAGCGCTGGGCCTTATCAATAATAATACTGCTACTACTACTACTACTAATACTACTACTAATAATAATAATGATAATAATGGTTAAAAGTTTCTTCATGGTAGCCACTCACCTGCCAGCAAGAGAAGCAGGAGAGTTCGTTGCAGCATGGCTGAAACCTTGGCAGGAAACTGTGGCAGAGGAGCAAACACATACACACACATGCAAACACACACACACACACACACACACACACACACACACACACACACACACACACACGCAAAACAGTCAGTCACAGAGTTCTGGTGAAGACAATTGCAGATCCCTGGTGGGGGAAATCAGGATATCAGTCCTGATGTGTGATGTCACACAGGGCACTGATTCCTTTAGTGACTTCTCGTCCAGTCCAGTGTCGTGGGAGGTCTGTCAAAGCCTAGGTTTTAGCTGGAGGCTGCAAACAGAGGGCTGAACAATAATCAGAAGGATAGATTGTTGTTTTAAACGTGTGAAGGTCCAGGCCAGAGGAGCTGAGGGTCCTGCGGAGGAGCCGATCCTCCAAGCCTCCCCTCCAGAGTGGGACTCACCGGCAGGTCTGGCTGTCTGAAGTTCAGGGCAGAAGGTTTGCTCTGTGGTGTCTGCGGCTGCTGTCAGGGCTCTCTGCTCTGGTGCCTCCCTTGACCTCCTTTTATAGTCCAAGCCTGCTAGGTGGAACCCCACAGACTGGTTTTCACAGCCTCCAGCGGAACCTCAGGCACCTGTCCCAGGGACAACCTTATATCTGAAAAAATGCTGCCCAGTCAATACATATATGAAATGCTGGCTTATTAGATAGGAGGAATGCACTGTAACTCAGATTGCAAGTGATATATGTATTACGTTTCTTTGTGTGTGTGTGTGTGTGTGTGTGTGTGTGTGTGTGTGTGTGTGTGCGTGCACTTATGTTGAACATTTTAATTATTCCTCTAGGTCATGAACAAGACAGAAGCGCTGGTACATCTGGAATAACGTGTTCCATGTGAATGTCAGTGTTTTGTTTGTCTTTATATCTACAATACCACATTAAATTGATGGATGGATAGATACCAATCAACTTTTATTCATAAAGCATCATGTCACATCCAAAGGCACCTCAAAGCACTTAGTCATAGTCAGAGAAAACAAAACAACAGATCGCTCCAGAGCAGCATGAAGCCAACAGTGGGCAGGAAAAACAAGTGAGCTGCAGTGGAAACATCATAGTCCCAATTTACAATGCTCTCATTACGACTTACCAACCCAACAGCCCTGCATCCTCAGAGCAAAGGGTTCTAGGAGTGTGATACAGATCAATGAGCTCCTTATCACAGGATTTTTTTTGAAAATTGATCTCCAAGCTCCCTTGCGCCCACAACAGTGACCTAATCTTTGCTAGAGCATTCACACACAATTGGTGTGTGAATGTGTGCGTGAATGGGTGAATGAGAGGCCTTTGTAAAGCGCTTTGGGGTACCGTAAAGGTGCTGGAAAAGCGCTTTATAAGTGTAGTCCATTTACCATGTTGTCGTCGTCCAGGTTTTAATGTCACTTAGACAAGTCTCCAGTTTAAACAATTAATCTGCTTCATCAGTTTTAATTGACAGATATAATAGGGGATCGTCTGCATAGCAATAAAAACTAATGTAAAGCGTGCTAATGATATTACCAAGAGGTAACATGTAAATGTTGTAGAGAATTGGTCTAAGAACGGACCCTTGTGGGACTCCATAACTCACTCTTTTACCTTCTGATGAGTAATTATGGACACGCACAAATTGAAAGCGCTTGGACAATGATGATCTAAACCAATTTAAGGCTTGATCTGGTCCCTCAGCAGAATGTATTGATCAACCGCATCAAATACAGCACTGAGATATAGAAGAACTCAAACAGATCGAAGACAAAAGAAGACTGTCCGGTGGCACCAGCAGGAGGTCATTGCCAACATTCAGCAGTAAGTCTCAGCCTCGTGACTGTTCCTGAAGCCTGACTAAAACACCTAAGATAGGCTGTTGTTGTCATGTAGAAATTTGTTTAGGTTTTCTCCAGGACCTAAGGCAGGAATGGAAGTTAGAGATGACACTTATGTCCATTTGATAATAACTGGTTTCATTGATTTACAGGCACTTTGAAGGATTGTGGTACATAACCAGTGGCTTAAAACTTGTTCAAAATCTTCCTGTACTTAATAAATGATACCAGTGTTTCCTGACAGTAACCAGTGTGTCAGCGAGCATAGAAGTCACAGTTTTCTCACCCTCAGGTGAGAAAACTGTGAGGGTGGGAAAATGGTGTGTTCTCTCAGTACGTGGATCCTCAGGGCAGGTAAAACAGTTTGTCCTTCCCTGCCACCATTACTTGTCAGAAGAACACTCATCCGGAGTCGAGTGACTACCGGTGACATGTCATAATTGTACAGTTGACATGCCTGCAAGCCAGATCCTCCCAGTCCTGAGGGTTTATCAGGAAGGTGCGCCGATGGAGAGCGTATAGAAAACTGTGAGAACGAGCATGCATGCGGAATTCCCACGTCGATCGGCTCCACGGTGGAAATGACAGAGACACAGCTCAACAGGTGGAAATGGAATTTAAGATCCTCCCCATCTCATGTGAAGTTCTTCACTCTCAGGATCCATCCAAGAACTCCGTAGAGGACCATATGGGTTGGTCCCCATGTGATTCTGACCTCCCTTCCATGGACACTATCTTCACTGCGCGCAGCAGGAAAAAAGCCCAGAGCATTCTTAGGGACAGACACCATCCAGCCCATGCTCTGTTCCAGCGGGTGGACACTGGCCACAACTTGAGACACCGCAGGCCTGAGAGCATCAGCACTCACAGAGCCCACTTCCACAACAGTTTCTTCCCAGCCACTGTCAGGCTCGTGGCTCAGGACATTAAAGATGGACATTGCAGACTCTTATCATTCAAACAATTCTCCCCCCTTTTACTATCACTACCTCATGTGCAATATTTATGTAACCACACGAAATTGAACCTTTTTATAGCTCTTAAATAGTTTTCGCCTTTTTCCCCCCGAATATTTTCTGTTTTTTTACCCATTATTTTAGTAATTCATGTAATGTAAATGAGCATAATATAATCAGGAGAGTGGCATTATGTTCCATCTACACCATTGCAGCACAGGCACTTATGTGTTTTTGTTAGAGTAACTGTATTCTTACACTGACTCAGGGAAACGCACAAGAATTCCAAAGTATCAGTTTTAACCTGTTTTTAACTTGTACAAATGGCATCTCTAATCTCTACTCTCTAGAGCCCTTCATGCCGAGGATTAATTCTATATCCAAGACATCCTTGACCAGTATGGTTCTTTGCAGAGTCCTTCACTCTGAAGATGCACGATCACCAGGTATAAGCCCATGATTCTGCCCAGAGAAAAACATTAACGCCTCATTTGACTGATTTACTTGGAGACATTGGTCTCAGCTAATTAAATGTCATTAGGAATAGAAGTTATTCTTCTATGGGGGTGGAGCTGGCTCTTAAATTTGAAAACTATGTTTACTGCGGTAGTCTAAATTGAAACGAGCACTATTCATTAGCTGGGAAACTAAACTGCGTGATGACCGGTGCAAATTATAATTACACCTAATTGTGGTTATCAGATATAATTCATCTTAAATAAATTTGCGCTCCTCTCTCAAGGGCGTGCAAGTGTGTGTGGGGTGGTGGTGGTGGTGGTGGTGTTGGAACGGAGTGAAGTGGGGATTAAAACTCAGACGTATGAAAAATATGACACCAAGGCATAAATGACAGCCTTTTCTTTTAGTTTTACATCAAAAGAACAAACAGTCCATGTTGAAAATTGAGGCTGTCAAAAACGGCAGTGGCGGCTTTGATCTGAGAGGTATGTCACTAAATCCCTTTCATTATTAATCTGTCAGGCGGCAAATCACAAATGACTCTGAAAGCGGCTTTGAAAGCACACACAAAAATGTGTGTGTGTGTGTGTGTGTGTGTGTGTGTGCGCGCACGCGCCTGTATGTGTGTGTGTTCGTGTGTGATTTTAATTAGGTGATATTACAATCATGGCTTGAGAAGGCAAGAAGGTGACTGATTTGTGCTGGCCTCTGACCCCGGGCGAATCATCCAAAACTAGCGCTAGCGAATCACTTGGCTAATTTACAGTGACCCAATTCTGTGCTTTTCGGTGGGGGGGGGGTTACGCTGTGATGTTACTGTTTTCAATTTCACATTTTGTCTTTGAATGTCTGAAAAAGCAACAGAAAGTACATTGTGTACTCTGTTAGTTGTAACACTTTTGCCTTCGCTGTTGCCACCACGACAAATAATTCGGGTTGCCACCCGTCCCGTTTTTCCCAGAATTGTTCTCTTTTTTCACGACCTGACCTGGGAAAAATAAAATCTCTCCCGGGACACAATTTGTCCCGTTTTTTAGGGAAAATGACAAAACCACATTTGATTTCCGTCTGTGGTCTAGATAGGGTTGCCAGCCCTTCCGTAAAATATGCGATTGTCCCAACTAAAAAAACCTGCCCCGTAATGAACTGATACGGGACGCACTTCACTCTGCCCCCCGTCGTCGACAGACTTGAGAGAACCCCCCCCGCCCCCCGTCGTCGTTGTCGTCTACAGACTTGAGAGCCCGCCCCCCTCCGAGATGTCCCGGATTTGAAACTCCAGGAGGTGGCATCCCTACTAATAATGACGCCACACATTTCGTCAGTTCCTTCGACTCTCTAATGACGCTTCTGGAAAACTCAACCGTCACACCGCTCTGTGTCACACAGACAACACAACAACACAATGATGTTTGGGAACTAAAGTGTTTTTATGTCACGGCCTCAGTTTTATCAACCTGTTGCTTGTTGTTTCCTGATACTTGAGGTCGCCTGCAGTGGTGGAGAAACCCTCTGACCTTTTTCCTGCACTTCCTCCTCCTCCTGCTCATTCTTCTCCTCCTGCTCCTCCTCCTGCACCTCCTTTTTTCTACTTCCTCCTCCTGCTCCTCCTACTCTGCCTCCTCTTTCTGATGCTCCTCCTCGTTCATCTCCTCCTGCTTCTATTCCTGTACCTCCTTTTTTCTACTGCCTCCTCCTCCTGCTGGCCCTCCTCCTCCTGCCACTCCTCCTCCTCCTCGTTCTTCTCCTCAAGCTCCTCCTCCTGTGCCTCCTGTTATTCTTCGTCCTCCTCCTCCTCCTATGCCTCCTCCCTCTCCTGCTCCTCCTCTCATACGACGGACACCTCGATGACATCATCTGTGATTGGATGAGAAGAGGACACCCTCAGTGAGACTGTCTGTGCCGGTGTCGGTGTCAGTAGCTGCGTTTCCATTACAGTTTTTCGAAAAATAAAAGCGACAATTCTAAAAAAGCGTTTCCATTGAATGGTGTGAAGCGTATTAGCCGTAATTCTCGTAAAATATCGCAGGACAAGATTTTACGAGAATTACATTTGCTTTTGTTTGTTTACGTTTGTTTGCTGTCACGAATGGTTGTTATATTTTTCTCTTTGATCACGTAAAAAATATTTTGTCTCCTCCTCCGTCCAAAACGTAACGCAACATTTTCACTGGAAGTGAACTGGTCACGTGACCCCGTACGTCACGCCCGGTGACGTGTAAATGCGAAAAAAGTGTTTCCATGACACTTTTGCGATGTACTTCTATATCGATACGTCTGGAAAACCACCTCACGAGAGCGTCAAAACCTTTTAGTGATATTTGAGAGGTTTTTCGAAGGTTAGGTGTCTCCATTATCAGTTTTTTATTGCGATATTTAAGTTTTGTGCAACTCTAGGGGTAATGGAAACACAGCTAGTGTCAGTGTCGCCGCCTCCTCACCATCCAGGGAGTTGAACCAGTTCAGCTGCCTGCTTTCGGAGGGCGCCACCCGGTTCCTCCCGGGCCGGAGCCAGGTGGGTCGGAGCATGGACAGGAGGCCCGCCTCCGGTTGCTCCCCATCCTGCCTCCAGGGGCGGTGCAGAGTGGCTGGCTCGGCCCCCTTGGGGGGCCTGCTTGGCTCCGCCTCGTGCTCCCTGAGGGTCCTCCTCAGCTTGGCTCGCTCCTCCCGCTGCCAGCGCTCCATCTCCCTCCTCTCCTGCTGCCGCCGCACCTCCCGCTCCTGGTCCCGCCCCCTGATCCGGCTCAGCTCCCGCCGGTAGTCCTGCCTCACCTTCTGCTTGTGCTTTCTCCACTCCCTCCCCTTCTCCTTCTCCTCCTCCTCCTCCTCCTCCTCGTCCTCCTCCGTCGCTCCGCCCAGAGCTGGCCCCCACCTGCCCTGTTGTTTCTCTTTGCTGCTGCTCAGCTTCACCTGGGTCCAGATCTTTTTGATCTTCAGCATGGCCTGCTGGGCCTAAACACTCCTTCTGTCAGGACACAGAGAGAGAGAAAAACAAAGCATCATAAGCATTTTAAAAGACTTTATTTGAAACTTGACGGCAGTTGTACATAGAGCTGCAAGAGAGACGAGGAGGAGTATGAGGAGGAGAATATCAGTTCCACAGAGATGGAAGAAACATTCGCCCTGATGAAACCGACTAGATCAGACTGAGATTTGCGATTTTAAAAAAAATGGCTGCGGCTGCCACCACAAAAATGAAATAATAAAAAAAGACAAGTTGAGACTTTTCTCACCCTCTCCAAAGCTCCGCTCACTGTGGAACCATGGTGGGGTCCCTGGCAGCTCCAGATCAACTTAACACACACACACACACGCACACACACTCAGTTATCATCGCGATTGTTATTTCAATATCTATACGTATATATTCCATACATCAAATTGTGTCAAAGGCGACAAAAATCTAAAGGGATAAGCCACAAAATCGAATGCTTTGATTTGTTCTTGGTGTCGGGTCCAGACACTCACCACTCACTCCCACTCTGCCCGGTGTTGAAGCCCACTCGTCGTCCTTTAAACTCCACCTCTTTGATCACTGCGGGAGCCAATCAAAGGCAGCGATCCATGCGGCTCATTCATTCATGAATGGCTGGATTAAAGATGAATGCGACGAATCAATCGACTCTTCAAAGATTGGAACAAAGAGTGTGTGATGATGAGACCGACTGATAAAATTCTGGGAAAAAACCCAAAGTTTCCGTTTTCAGACTGTCTCCTTCATGATTTGTTTCAAATAAAAAGTTCTACTCAAGAACAACTGGGTTCATTACACATAATCGCACAGTCAATGGAATCAATAACAGGTCAGAGGGCCAAACACTGTTGACAGGCCGCAAGCAGCTTCTTGTTTCGGCCACAGCTGGACCTCAGCTGTAGCTCTGGGAGGGAGAATTCCCACATCAAAGTCATCGAAAACACTCTGAGTGAATGAAAGGTTGAGTTGGCCAAAAAAAAAAAAAAAATCTATACTTTCTAGACACTAGTAATCAGCTTCTCACGTGGTCGACCTGAGACCAGATTAATGTGAGATGAACCCGGTGGAGGTTTAAGGGGATTACAGGCTTATCTGCTGCTGGATGGAGCTGCAGTTTGATTCCAGATCACCTGGTGCTCCGTCCACAGGTCCCAGATGTGAAGCTTGACCTCAGGGAGTGGAGCGACGCAGGACGTTCCCTGCGTTCCATCATTATCAGCTGCTGCTGCTGCTGCTGCTGCTGCACCAGAGTCGCTCAGGAGTCAAAGATGCAGGCGTCCGTCCGGCGCAGAGCGCCGCCGACACCGTTTGTGTGCAGGTTGGTCACGCTTATGGATTATCAAGCTCAGATCTTCCTGGTTTTCCTTGCAGCAGGACCATCATCATCCGGATCAGTCAAAACTCTTCAGTCAGCAGCTCCTCAAATCAGGCCGATGAGGAACTTGGTGCAAAAGCTTCAAGGCCCGGTGTGTGAGACTTCTAACAGCAGCACCTCAGTGGCAAGAAGGCAGACTTGCATTCCAAATGGGCACCTCCATGTTCATTTACCACCCGCTGTGTTCTTACTGCTGGGCAATGAGGGAACTGCAAGGCTGTGAGACTAGGAAGACGTCCTGTGATTTTATTTTATTATTTTTTTTGCAGCTTCCTCCCTGAATTTAATCAATTTAAGTTTTCTAAACTCAGTTTTTCTTGTGCCAGTGCTATGTGTGTGTGTGTGTGTGTGTGTGTGTGCACGTGTATCTGCGCGCACGTCCCTGTCCCCTTTCACTGATGATGAGCAAGAACCTGCGGGTGAGTGTGAAGGGTCATCCAGCCGTGAGATGGATGAACGTGATGATGAGGATGATGATGATGATGAGATTAAGAGCTGATGGAGACCCACTCGGACAGAGCTGTGGGGGATTTGGAACAGAGACCGTCTGTCAGCGGCTGAGGTTTAATCATCAGTCATGGGGCGAGTGGAGCTGGGAGGGGGCGGAGTTACACACCCAGCGGCATCAGACAGCGACGTCTGGACGTGGACTCTTTAGATGTGCTCCAACAGGAAGTTGGAGATCTGAGTGGGACGTGTATTGAGAAAATACCTTCCTCCGCTAGCATCCCTGTTAGCACGTCACCTAAATGGATAGACAAGGGTTTGCAGGAGGGGGCAGGTGCCCCCCTGCAGGTGTGAGCAAGAACTGTGCAGTATCTTGGTCGTTCAGGGATTTCTTCAAGAAACAGGAAAATAAACATTTCTGCTGAAGTTCAGGAAAAGTTACTCTGAAAAAAGTTGTTTTTGTTTTTGTTTTGTTTTTTCGTGTGAATGCAATAATCCTGTGTGGGGAAACATACAAAGAAAACTGAAGTTGGACAAGTGTGGATTGAAACTGTGTGTGTGTGTGTGTGTGTGTGTGTGTGTGAGTGTGAGTGTGTGTGTGTGTGTGTGTGTGTGTGTGTGTGTTGGCTGACTCAGAGTTTTCACTCGTGTTTTCATGGTTTCAGCCACGTTTGTCTCCGTCTGAGCCACTGAACCGTCACAGACGTCTTCACGCGCCGCCGGGCTGACGGCCGCTCACTCCTCCGATGCGAGATGATCCTCTGGCAGCACGATTGGCCGCCGCTCCGGTGACTCTGGCGGCGCTCACAACCTCTGCTCTCTTTTTTTTGTTTATTCTGTGTGCCCGTGCAGCCGAGCGGAGGAGGCCGAGGAGGAGGTGGACGAGGAGGAGGGGGAGCCCGGCTTCCACTTGGACCTCTGGCTCTGCTTCACCCTCCAGAACTGGCTCCTAGATGTGGGCCGGCCCGTCGCCACGGTAACGGTGAAAAAACGCTAGTAGTACTTTCCTTCAGTTCGGTCGAGTCGCAATGAAAGACGAAGCATCTTTTTTGGCTCATTTCAAAAACTCGACGGCATTGGCAGTTAAAACCTGCCAATAAGCTGCGATTCGCCTTTTCCGTTAACAATCATCCGTAATAAATACTTTTCTGACATACTAAAGTAGTTTGTCAGTACAGGGACAAATGGTCTCAGCTCTGTTCGAGCGCTGTCTGAGTGTATTACGTGTTTTTTCCGGTGGCCACTCAAGGTAGTGCAGCAAAAAAAAAATCCCATGCAGGCCCAAATGCATTTTCCCCCATTGACTGGAATTTAAAAATGAACGCCTGTAGATGGTTGGCAGGGCGACCTTTGACCTGAAACACAGTTCAGAAAGAATCTTTCTATTTTATAAATAAAAAAAGAGACATTTAAAAAAGGTTTATTCCCAGCGCCAAGTCAGGTCACATGCTGCCGTGTCTCGGCTTGTTCTGATTGGCTGATGCGTCCTGGTGCATCACGTGAGTCACACAGGCACTTTACTTGCGTTACGAGCTACATGACCGGTGCTTCTGGTCCTCTTCGGTCTTCTGTCACTGATTTTGGGGTGTGAGTGGCGACCCCTGGTGGAGCAGTCGCTCCAACCTTCCTTCTGAGCCAATCAGTGTGTGTTCACAAGTGTGTGTTTTTCAGTTCCTGCTGACGTTTAAAGGAACCTCCAAAGATCCGACAGACCTGGAAGCTTCTCTGAAGACCCTGTGACTGTCATGTGTTGGCTCTTGTAGCTGCTCCTGCCTCCTGATTGGTTCCCGCTGAACCGCCCCGGCGTCCAGGAATACCTCAACGTACTGTACAACTTCACAGCGCCGCTGCTGCTGCTCAGGGTAACCAACGCAACCCAACTCTGGAAAAACTCTGGGAGGTGGGTGGTCTCCACCTCTCCACGCCGTCACCCTCAACTTCCACCCTCCTCTTCCAGATGCTCGGACGGAACCCCAGGACGCCGTCGCCGCCACCCACTGCCCTCCACCTGGGCCTCATCGCCGTGGTCATGGGCAGCAGTCTCCACCTGGTGGCCGATTCGTTCACACGTCGCCTACTGCTGCTCGACTACCGGCTTCACCTGTCGGTCAGGGAGAACCCACTGATGAAGCAGTTCAAAGACTCGCCACTGGTGGGCACTGCAGCCACGACACCACTGATGACATCTCGTGAACTATCATTGCGTGTTTCATGGTCTTGGGAGACCAATCAGGGAAGAGGTCATGTGACTTTATCTGACTGTGAATTACTGGCTGGAACTGAGAAAAATGGGATGATTTTTCTTGTTGCTGTTTTGCAGGTGGACGCTGTGGAGCTCCTGCGTTATTATGACGACACCGTCAGTCATGTGATGTGGTAAAAAAAAAACATGATAAACAGTCAGATGCCTAAAAATCTCTGGGGCCTTCTGACGAGCACCGCTGCCCGCCACCTTGTCCCTCCCCCACTCCACCTCCAGGTCCGTCCCCCTCTTCCTCGTCCTCTTCCTCTTCTTCAGCGGCTGCTTCCATCGCAGGAAACAGCGGGACGGGATGCCGCTGAGTGCCTGGATGCTGCTCTGCCCCAACGCTGCCTACTACTGGTCAGAGCTGGTCACAGCAAGTCACGTGTCTGCCGGAAAAATTAATTAGATTAGTTTTTTTGTTTTGTTTTGTTTTTACATTAACATCATATGAAAAAAAGTTTATGCGATTCCCCTGTAATTCTGTTGTGCAAAGTAACAATTGACATTCCAGGTGTTTTGGGGGTTCTGGAGTTGGATGGACTCCAGTCCACTAGGTGGCGCTGATGTAAAAATATAAATTGTTGATAATGAATTAGTTTGTCAGGTAAGATTCACAACTAAGCCGCCAAAGAAAAAAACAAGTGTGCTATGGAATTCGAGCTGCAACAGCTGTGTGTGTGTGTGTGTGTGTGTGTGTGTGTGTGTGTGTGTGTGTGTCAGTAATTATTGATCAGTGTGTTCTCATGTGTTGCAGCAGGATCAGTTTTTTTCGCCACTTTAGGTCTGAGGCCAGAAGTCAGTGAGCGTGTCTACTGCTCATTATGGGATGGATGGCACACTGAGTGAATCCAATTTGAAGAAATGAACGTAGATTTTTTTTTAATTTAGGCCTCCAAATATCTTTTTAACTCATGTTAACCTTTGACCCCCATTCATTTTTTATTTATTTTTTTAATAAAAAAGGAAAAATAAATCCATTCCCCTGTCTGTGCTGACAGGTACCTGATCTCCGAGGGACAGACCTTCATCCTCTTCATCTTCACCTTCTTCGCCATGACTGCCACCATGATGCACCAGAGGAGGCGGGGCTTAGCTATGGACACCAACGGCCTTTTCATGCTCTACAGGTACTTTTCCTTTATTCCCCCAACAGACCTTTTTTTTTCATTACTAACAGAATTAGCACCATTGCTAATGCTAAACTAGGTCAATCAAGCCCCTTGCTCCAATGTTGCGGTGGGGGTCGTCAACAGGGGAGACAGAAAACATGACATGTAGATTACAAAATGTATGTGCCAGCTTCTCTGCAGCTCTGCTCCTGGTGGCCGTCTGGGTCTTCTGGCTGTGGGACGAGGCGGCACTGAGGAGGAAACACCCAGGTCTCATCTACGTCCCGCAGCCCGGCGCCGTCTACACCCTCTGGCTGCAGCGGGAGGCCCAGTCATGATGCCACGCCCCCTTCTGGCCCTACGTGGTTTATTTCCCTCTCTGTATCTTCTGTTAGCCACCCACTGACTTTTTCCCATTGTTTGTTAAAGGAGCTGAATGCAAAATTGAGGGAAAGAACTGATAATTCTTGCTAGCGGTACCACAACACCTTTTGAGAAGGAGGCTGCGTCGCAGCGCCCTCTGCAGTTGTTGCTCTGCTACTCCATGTTAACTGGTGAGCCCTGTAAAACGTCCTCTTCTTCATGGTAGCAACAGCTGTTAAAATTGTATCCTAAAAAAGTCTGAGGAGGTTTATTTTTGAAGTCAACAAAACAGTCCAGACGAAAGATACCAATTTTCTACGATATTCCTATAATTTTCTACCTGACCAGACACTGATGGTCCTGTTGTGTTTGTTGTATTCTGTATATTTGAAAGCGGAGGCAGCTAACGACCTGCAGGGGGCTGCTCTGTTTTGGCGGACGCCTATACGACACCTAGTGGTGACAAATGATATCACACAAAGCCCCTTGAAACATAGAAATCTTCAACAACCAAAATTGTAGCATCCATTTGTCAAGCCCCGCCCACCCTCCGTGTTGGCTTCTGTCCTGATTGGTTACCTTAGTTCTGCGTCATTTTCTGTCGGTTAATAATAATAAAAACAACTATCAACAACTATCAACACAGGGTGTGTTTAGTGTGTTTGATGTACATGGATGCCAAAAACAGAAAGGGCAATGCGACAAATGAAAGCCGACACTCTGAGGTGTGAAATTGAACGGCCCATGAGTAAAGGACACGGCCGCACTTAAGCCCCGCCCACCGCTCCACTCCACTCCATCTGCTCCCACTGCTCTGCTCCTCTTACACCGGCTGGATCAGCTTCCTCCATGGTGAGCTCCTCTTCCCACCTCCAGATTTACATACCCCATGAATTCTTTTTTGCTCCTCTTGACTCACGTCTTGTTCTGCTTCTTCCTGTTATCGCAGGCCAACTTCCTTACGCAGGAGCAGATTAACGGTAAGACTCTTAACTCAACCGGCCTGCTTAACGTCTCAGATATGTGCAGCGTTAATGAGGCGCACGGACACAGAGCGGCACTTGTTCACAGTGAGAGGGAACAATCATTGCCGGCTGGTCAACTCCGCCACAAAGGGTTCGGTGTCACGCAGGGACTCTGCAGACGAGACTGATTTAAAGGCCCAGCGAGTCACTAATAAAGGGATCTATTGGCATGGAACTGGATGTTAACAAAACGTATCTGTGAGTTCATAAATAATAAGGAATTATCAATTTCAGACAGAGAGCTCCACCGTAGATCATTAACACTGTTTGCAGTTCTCATTTCTAACCACTAGATGGTGCTGGATCCTTCAAACTGGAGCCTTTAATCCTCGTTTATATGTCATATTTAGCTCCGCTGAAATGACAATCTGCTGATTGATACCACAATTGTTTGTTGGTGTTACTTTATAATTGTGTCTCAATAATCCAGTACCACCAACCATGTTAGCGTCATCTGGCCAGCAGTCTAGTTTTCAATCTGTTGTAAAGAATCCAAAATCAAATATCTGTGTGTGTGTGTGTGTGTGTGTGTGTGTGTGTGTGTCTAACCAGAGTTTAAGGAGTGTTTCAGTCTCTACGACCGCCAGCGTAATGGAAAGATTGACCCGCAGGACCTGATGACGGTGATGCGATGCCTCGGCGCAAGCCCCACCCCCTTCGAGGTGCAGCGACACTTGCTGAGCCACAGCACAGGTAGCGGGCCGGGCCGGTCTCAGCATCAACGCACAAATGCCACGCCAAGGGTGATTAACATAGCCAAGCAGGTCAAAGCTTGGCTTTTACAAAAAACTGTTAAAGGTGTAATAAAAAAATAATACTTAAAGTAACCCTCCGAACATTGTTTGACAGCGTACAAAACTAATTTGTTTTTAGCCAGTGAGCCAGAAAGAAGTGCACTAAAATTATTTACACAGTTTGACACATTTGTCTTATAAATTATTCTCAATCTGAAAAACAAACCTGCTAGAGCGCCACCTGCAGGGGACTATTTTATGTGGAAATTAGATAATGAAAAAATCCCTTATTGCCTTGTTCGATTCCCGGAGTGACTTTGTGTTAAAACCCCGCAGGTTCAGCGGGAGGGCTGGACTTCTCCACCTTCCTGAGCATCATGCATCAACAGCTCCAGCAGGAGGCCCCTGAGCAGGAGATCCTGCAGGCCCTAAGGATGACAGACAGGGAGCATAGCGGTTTCATCCTGGTGTCGGAGTTGCGTACCAAGCTGACGGCGCTGGGAGAGAAGCTGACAGACCAGGAAGGTGGGAGACGTCGTCATCCTTCCACTGGCTTCTCGCCTGTTTTGTATTTGTCGAGAAATTTGAGAACATCCTGCTGGATGTTGTTAGGAGCAACCCATTGGCAAAGTGCTGCATTGGCAACATGCTGCAGCCATCTACGCACCCACCAGGTGGCAGTGGAGATGTTCTGCGTCCAGATTTGAGTACACACGAAAAACTAAAAACTTTTCAAAGTCATGTCCCATTATGTCGTGTGTTAGCCTCGTCTGTGCTGAGTTTTGGCAAATTTGCGTGAGTACGAGGTCAATGACTAGATGCAAGTGATATAATGGTTGACAGGGGGCCATCTATTTCCATTGTTAGCTAATGTTTGACAATTGATTGGCTCAAACCAGCCAATAACAAAGCAAAGTGTTTCTTGTCTTATCAAGATTCATTAGCATTAGCATTAGCATGAACTGTGTCACAGAGCAGCGCTAGACGATATAAATGAAAGAAGAGAACACCTGGCGAGAGCAGAAGCACCTGAATGTTTTGTCACTTCCTGTCTCTGACGCCGATTCATCTTCCTGTTCGCAGTGGATGAGCTGCTGAAAGAGGCGGGAGTTGGCGCCGATGGCCGTGTCCATTGCGAGCGCTTCGCCAAAGCAGTGGCACGACCCTCTGCAAAGCGTTGAGGCGTCATCGCCATGGCACCTTGTGATGTCACGTCCTGTCTCCAGCTCTGGAAGATTTACATTCTGCGCTTCGATGCAACTGAGTAAATAAATGCAGACCTTTGATTTTTTTTTTTTTTTTTCTGTTTTTAACCATTTTTTGTCATTATTTGCACCGAGTTGAGATGTTGCCTTCTCAAATAAATTAATAAATGTAATAAACCTTTTTTCTTCTGCAACACCACCTTATGTACTGACACTGACCCATCGCGTTTATTTTATAACCCCCCACTCACTTTAGTCAACCATGGTTCCCGATACTGCTGCCCTTCGCCAGTAGATGGCAGCACGGTAACACATTAATATTTTTTCTTTCGCTGCCTTCCTCCCATGCAAGGAGCATCTGATGTAAAAACAACAAACAAACAAAAAACTAAACACTAAAGGTGGTTGACATCCCATAAATTTATATTTCATGGGTTGATTTAAAAGGTCATTATTTGATATTGATTTAAAAAAAAATCTGACAGACGCAGTTCTTCCTCCACGACCTGTTTCTTCTCAATTAAGACAAAGTTCCACAAAATCTGGTTTCATTTCACCGCAACGTTACATTTGCAGCTAAAGCAGGAATTAAACTACATTCAAATACATTCACAATGTGGGGGATGAGGGGCTTTAGTCAATATCTCACTGGCTTCTGCTTGAAGTCGGTGGAAGGGTTCAGAGATGACGGATTCCCCCGATGTTTCGAAGTGATGGAAAAATATCATACATAGATGTATAAATACCATGGGGCTTTCAGTAGAAATGAACTTTTTTATCCCCCTGAATCATCAAAAGTCACAATAAAAGACATTTGGTTGTAAATTAACGAAACAAAAAAAACGTTTTCACATCGTGCGGGTTGTTGTGTTGAGCGTGTGTTGTTGCATGCAGCTGGGTGATCTTTTTATTTATTTATTTATTTTTTTGTTTTATCTTTTTCACCGATAACAACATATACTAAACTAAGCTATGGTTGATTGGTTGATTATAGTTTTCAACAACACATGCGGGACCAGTTCACTAATTCATCCAGAGGTTAATCTAAATGAGTTGAATGGAGGCAAACATAACATCGACTGAAAACACACACACACACACACACACACACACACACACACACACACACACACACACACACACAGTGCTCTTTTTTTTAATTGACGTCACTTCGTCGTCACAGCACGTCCACACTGTCGCACGTTCACGTTTACACGTCAGCCACGAGCAGAACGACAGCCAAAGAGCGCCACCTACAGGAGACGACGTCGTAACTGGCGGCGAGATCAGCGGCTTGGCTGAACTTTTTACGCACGGCTCCCTCCCGCCGTGCGCTTTTTACGCACGAGTTCCACGGGCCGTTTACGCAGAGCAAAACTGTCAGGTGGGTTGTGGTTTGCGGATTTGGCGCGGCTGCTGCGACTCGACCTCAACCCAGCTGTGAGTTCTGCTCCGTCAGCACGGACAACCTGCAGTTCTCCGTCTCCACGTTGTTGAGCCGCGCCGCCGCTTGCGAGTCCCCCAGCTCGGCCCTCACCGTGCCGGAGAAGGGACGCAGCGGGCAGGCGGTCGAGCCGACGGGCGAGGAGATCCTCCAGAACACCTCCTTCATCTTCCTGCGGAACTCGCGGCGCATGAGGCAGTAGAGCACCGGGTTGAGGCAGCTGTTGGTGTGCGCCAGGCACACGGTCAGCGGGTGCACGTAAGTGTGCACCATGTAGTAGGTCTTGTCCCAGTTGACGGCGTTGAACTTGACCAGCACGCCCCACAGCGTGATGGCGTGGTTTGGCATCCAGCAGATGAAGAAGGAGAGCACCACGACGGTGACGGAGCGCGTGACGCGCGAGCGGCGCTTCACCTGGTTGTTGTTGCTCATGCTGCGCAGGCGGACGAAGCGCAGCAGCAACAGGTAGCACACGGTGACGATGAGCATGGGCAGCACGAAGCCCAGCAGCATCTTCTGCAGCTGGTAGAGCGCCAGCCACGACTGGCCGCCGTCCGGGAAGCCCAGCAGGCAGAGCCGCTCGCCGGCCACGCTGCGCACCGTGGAGAAGACGGCGGTGGGCAGCGAGGCGGCCGTGGCCGAGAGCCACAGACCCGCGACCACCCAGCGCACCGGGCACACGCGCCGCCGCGTGCGGTCCTTGAGTGCCGAGGCCACCGACCAGTAGCGCGTGACGCTCATGGCCGTGAGGAAGAAGACGCTGGCGTACATGTTCATGACGGTGGCCGTCAGCACCACCTTGCACATGGCGCCGCCGAAGGGCCAGCTGAAGTCCAGCGCCGTGTCCACGGCCCAGAAGGGCAGCGTGAGCACAAACTGCAGGTCGGTGACGGCCAGGTTGAGCACGAACAAGTTGACGGTGGAGCGCCTCCTGCCGGACCCGCCACCGCTGAAGCCGACGCCCCCGCCTCCGTGCGCCCTCATCAGGAAGAGCACCAGCAGGTTGCCCACCAGCCCCACGGCGCACACCAGCGAGTAGACGGTCGAGATGAGGATCCGCAGCGCCGGGGAGCCGTCAGCCGGCATGTCGATGTCGTCCAGGCTGCTGAAACGGACCGAGCCGCCGGGGGCGCTCCGGTTCCAGGGCGCCGTGCCGTTGGGGCTCCACTGCTCCGTCATCCTGCCGCCAACCCCGTCACCTTTCGCGCTCCGGCAGAAGAGCAGCAGGAGTAGGAGAACAAGAACAGGGACAAGAAGAAGAAGAAGAGGAGACGGAAGAAAAAGAAGCTTCTGGCGCGTCCCGGTGCGCAACAGTCATGTTGTCCACGCGGCGCCGCGAGAGAACGAAAGAGAGGGAGAGAGAAAGAGTGTGCGTCTCTCTCTGTGTGTATGTGTTTCTGCTCCCGCTGCCGCCGCTTCAATGCGGTGACGCGCGCGCGCAGCTCGCTTTTG
Organism: Nelusetta ayraudi; assembly: GCF_046127955.1. Classification (NCBI taxonomy): domain Eukaryota; kingdom Metazoa; phylum Chordata; class Actinopteri; order Tetraodontiformes; family Monacanthidae; genus Nelusetta; species Nelusetta ayraudi. The sequence goes on from NW_027466076.1 coordinate 1,099,820, forward strand.
GCCGTGCTGGTGCCCGAGGCGACGCGCGCCCGTGCGTGCGTGCGGCCAGGTGTTCAGGCTGCCAAAGAGTTTGGAGGTGAGTGACCTGGGAGTTCCACTGCAGGTGAATTTAAAGGGGCAGGGCGTGGTGGCGTGAGCTCAACAGCCCAGTTAGCCCTCTGTTTGCAGGCTGTTTACAGCCTGTTTACCAGGCTGGAGCGTCAGGGACAAAAACTGAGGCGATTGTCGGTGGTGTGGTGGTAGTAGTAGTATGGTGGTGGTAGTAGTAGTAATAATAATAATGATAATAGTAATGAGAAGAAGAAGAAGAAGCAGAGTTGATTTGAATGCAGGCCCGTCTTCTCAGAAAGTCTGCATGTTTTGGACACGTTTGGCCAGCCCTCCCAGCACACAGCTGTGTGGAGGCTGATAAGCGTTGCCACAAGCGAGCATGATGGGAACGATGCAGCGGCAGCCCACCTGGCAGGCCTCAGTGAGCTGCTTCTGCTGCCACTACTCAAGCCTCCTAAGGGGGTTAAGGGTCAGTGTCTCATATGGTTCCCCTCCCCTCTTCGGTGGCCAGCAACAGCACCCATTGGCTGTTGACGTCGTGCATCTCACTGAGGAGGTTCAAATATGTGCAAAAACACACGTTTGAACTGTTTTGTGCTTGTGTGAGAAAACAGAATTCTTGGGTTTTGGCCACTAGGGGTCATGTGAGTGTTGGACTATCTAGGGAGAAAATGTGTATTATATTATTTACATTTTATTTTGTAGAACATTTGGAAGAGAAGCAGTATGCAGCATTAGCACTAGCAACGACTGAAATCTCCCACTAGTGGCCACTTAGAGGAACAACAGGCAGACTTCCTAACCTCACTGGCCTGTTAGCTCACCAGCTAGCTAGTCTTACCACTGGTGGTCTGACCCACTCCCAGCGTCACCTTTGACCGTATTGCCCATTTACAGCGCCGCCTGAGACGAGGCCAGGCGGCTTCCGAAATTGCTTTATCGCTTTACAACATCGTCCACGTCTGAGAGATAAAGATCAGTGTTCAGCGCCGCAGGCTGGCAGCTTTGACCCAGAAGGAGAATAAACTCATTTAATAAGTCAACACGGAGGTGGAGGCAGCGGAGGTTCTTGCCTCATGTTGACAATGTCACAAAGGAATAAAAAAAGAAAAAAAAGAACCTGACCTGAAAAAAAACCTAGAGTGCGAAGAGCTGTGACGAAGACTCGCCATGACTTTCAGCAGAAACTGTGTCGCTCATCACCCTTTCAGTCCAAGTGATTTGTCGACCACCTGCGTTATACCGCCGTATAACGCAGGTGGTCGATAGTGGAATCAGATTTCCAGCAATCGACCTTATGGAGCAGAAGGTCCGACAGGAAGTGGTGTCCGAAGAGGGATTCTGCTCCTCAGGACCAGCGGATGGGAAGGACAGCAGATGCTCCTTCAGATAATCAAATCCTGCTTTCTGCCTCATTCTCCTCATGTATCGACACAAAGTGGTGATGAAACCCCGTCGACACCAGCTGTTGGATCTCAAGACGATGGTCTGGTGATTGAATGCAGAACCTCAGCGACGAATGATTTTAGCTCCCGTAGAAAAACTCCCGTTCCCACTTCAATGTTTCAGCTGGTTCAGATTTTAATAGACCAGCATCTGCAGACACCACCGGTGGGCTCGATCCTCTCAGAGGGACGTAAACAGCAGGTTGGAAGCAGGATTGGAGATGAAATTTTATAAGGGGAGGAAGCAGGAAGCTGCATTAGTGAAGGAAACAGGAAGGGGTGTCAGGGGAGGAAACAGGAAGCTGTTTTAGGGGAGGAAGCAGGAAGCTGCACCAGGGCTGTGTCTCAATTCAGGGTCTGCATCCTTCGAAGCATGCATTTGAAGGCCGTTGCGTCATAGCACTGTGCGAAGGCTTGTCCCAATTCCCCAAAATCTGAAGGACGCTCCAAATGCACCCTCGAAATGCGCCTACTTTTAGCCGATTCCAAGGATACACCGCTACTATCCTTAGCGTCCCTCTGTATCCCAGGATGCTTTGTGTGCTGCTGCAAAGCATCCTTGGATCCTGGGAAGTCACCTGAAATTAGCGCCATCTACTGGCAAAGACACAACGTATAAATTTAAGTATTGAAATTTCACATAAAATATTCAGTTTTTAACATAGGGTTTTTACTTATTTGAACATCCAACGCCATCGTTGGATGGCGAACCAATGGTTAGCTCGATGCTATAAAAAACTCACTTCCAGGGTTGGCCAGCAACCAGGAAATACGCCGAAGGCTAGACCGTCCCATGTGGTTAGCGGGGAGGCGGGTTTGGGTTCGTCCATCTCGGCCGGGTCCTCTGGAGGACGCTTCCTTCGAAGGATGCAGACCCTGAATTGAGACACAGCCCAGGTAGGATGCAGGAAGCTGCATCAGGGACGAAACCGGAAGTTGGAACCAGGAAGGAATCAGGAAGCTGCACAGAAAAGGGAGCCTTTTTGTGTGGGCAGAAGCCGGAAGCTGCATCAGTGAGGAAACAGGAGGCTGTGATGACAAATGACAAAAAGTTTGGCTCGTACAGTTAGCTCAGTATTGAGCTGCTACTTCCCGCGTCTGACAGAAAGTCACACCGATATCAATTTCTGCAATGGCGCACCCTGCTGGCCATGTTGCTGCAAATGAGTCACCTACAGTAAACTGTGGATACTGCGTGTGTGTTTGTGTGTGTATGTGTGTGTGTGTTTTGTCAAGTTATAAAAAAATCAATGCTTCAATTCTTTATTTGCTCTCCTTCAATGTTATTGGCTGTATAATTTCCCTCCGATGTTTTACGCACTCACTCACAAGCACGCACGCACGCACAAATGCACACACCCACTCACACCCTCAAGGTTTCCACTCTGACCCCCCTGCGCTGATGTTTCGTGACGTCTCGTTCCCAGACCGGCTCACTGTTGGGACCCCGAGGCCAGAATCTCTAATCAAGCGGCGCAGCTTTGATCTCTGGAACGATGCAAATAATGAGAACATGAACATGGAATACGTCCGGCTGCTGCTCCATGATTAAAATGTAAAAAATGAATAAGTCATTTTTTAAAACTGCCTTGATTCCTTGGTAAGATAAAAGCTGATAGAAAAATTATTTCTGAACACTTCGAGCCTTAAAACGACCAGCAATTATTTTACATTTGCGTCACAAAATAAGAGTTCTCTTTTTAAAGAAGTCAGGCGTCTGAACCCTGAAGTTTCTGTGTCCTTCCCCTCGAGCACAAAATACAACTGGCTGCCCTGTTTTCGACGTTGTTGAAAAAGTCGCAGGACAATTGAGTCAAACTGAACTGGACAAACTGGGGTCACACGCGTGCGCACACACAAACACGCACATTGTTCTGGAGTGTGAAACATCTACGATCCTGCGAATCTCATTAGAGACTCTTCGTTTCTCTGATTCTATAATTCATCACATCGCCGCTGACATGCCCCACAGTTTGAGGACGAGTGAGCGCCGGGGCACGGCGCCTCCAGGTGGAGGTCAGCCCCAGTGGCACCCGTTCTTTGATTAATTTATTTTTCACAGGGTTGAGGGAAAGTTCACTGCCCCTCATCATGAGTCGCCGAGCGTCTTGACGGCGCCTCGTACGTGTGCGGCCTCGTGTGAAGCTGCGCCAGTGACGTAAAGCTGCGCCAACCATTCGGAGAACCACTCACACATCACTGAGGAAGAGGAAAAACCAATCACCTGCACATTGACGTCTAACTGCATTTTTGCTGCATTTTTGCAGTTTTATCAAAACTGCGTTTTGATAAAACTATATAGAATATGTATACATATATATATATATATATGTGTGTGTGTATGTGTGTGTGTGTGTGTGTGTGTGTGTGTGTGTGTGTGTGTGTGTATACAGTATATATTACAGTAATCATCATCACTTTCATCACTACCATCACCATCAACACCATCATTATGATCACCATCATCATCATCATAATCATCACCACCACCACCACCATCATCATCATCATCATCATCATCATCATCATCATCATCATCACAATCATCATGATCACATTACCAGCATCATCAACACAAGCATCATCATCATCATCATCATCATCATCATCATCATCATCATCATTATCATTAGCATCATTATGATCACTGCCATTGTCATGGTCACATCACCATCATTATCATCATCACCAGCATCATCAACACCAGCATCATCAGCATCATCAGCATCATCATCATCACCATCATCATTATCATTAGCATCATTATGATCACTGCCATTGTCATGGTCACATCACCATCATTATCATCATCATCAGCATCATCAGCATCATTATGATCACCATCGTCGACATCATTATGATCATGATCGTGATGATGATCATGATCATCATCACGATCATCGTCATTATCACCTTCATCATCATCACCTTCATTGCCATCATCATCATCATCTCATTAGAACTGACTCAGCATTGCCGTCTGAACCTCCAGAACCAGTCAAACCAGCTTGAGTCCCTGCTGTGACCTTCGCTGACCAGAACATTTCTGCACAGACCCTCGGCTCCGCCCAGCTCCCCCCTCTGATTGGACGACTGCTGCTCTTCTCTGACTCGCCGGCTTGATGTGTTTGCTCTCTTCATCTTTATATATTTTCCAACAGCAGGTGTGGAGCTGCCGCTCCGCTCCTTATCTGTGTTTGTTAATTAAAGTGCCGGCGCTATGGGGCCAAGTGGGCGGGGCCAGCGCCAGGTGTCCGGCTGGAGGAGCTCCGTCAATTGCTACGCGTCGTGCCGCCGAGCGCCGCCTTTACAGCCGCTCTTTGCCGAGATAAGGCGTCGTCCCCTCCCGACGCTCAGGAAATTAACTAGCGAGGGGGGGGGGCGGAGTCTCGCCCGACCCTAGTCCGCCCTGTTTACTCTGATATTCCATCAGTGGAGAAGCTCTCAGCTATGGACCTTATAGCATTATAGCAATAGAGACAAACTCTTACCCATTTTTTCAGCGGTAGATGATGATGGATGGATGGAGCTGAGGAGGTTTGTACGTTTTCCCTACTAGTGTTTAGTGATCGGGGTGTGGCTGTGATTTCCTCTAGCTCCACTTCCTGCTGCATTTCCTTCTGCACGGCCTGCTCTAATGCGGCAGCGATGGTGGCGGATGCTAGGGGGTCAAAGGTCAGCGGCATAACTCTTAACTGTTGATATGTGAAAAAAGCGTGAAGAAACTCACTCAAGTCCCATTGCAGACTCACAATCCGAGAGTGTGTGTGTGTGTGTGTGTGTGTGTGTGTGTGTGTGTGTCAATGTGTGTGGAGACATCTAAGTCAGGGAAAGTAAACTAAGTAAATAAATACACAATAAAAAAGAGAAGGTAAATTGACTCTCAGACCTTCGAAGAAACAGGAGAATATATTTGTTTTCTGAGTCAGCAGCTTGTTTTTTTTTGTCTGTTTTTCCTACGTATCAACTTTTATTGCCATTGACACCAGTGGATCAGATAAATAAAGTCCATTTGAAGTAAATCTGGCTGCAGCTAAGAAAAAAAAAGAAAAAAAAGTGCCTGATGCCAGTCAAAATACAGCAGCAGGATGGCGAAGAAGCAGTGGGCGCCCCCGCCTGGCTGCCCTCTGACTGGCTGCTGGAGATTTTCACTTCATGTTCCAGAGAAACCAGCCGGCGGCTTAATAATTAATGTCTGGCCCAGAGAGGCTTTTTTTTATGACCTCTCACTATTTTTAACAGCGACAAGACGCAGAAACCGGCACCACACTCGATTCTTTCCTCCAAATGAAATGCTTTGTCGTTTATATAACGCGCAACGATAACAAAGCCTTTAGAGATCCTTCCAGTCACTCTGTGAAAATCCACAGAAGACAAAAAGGAGGAAATTAAACATTAAGCAGAGCATCAGAAACGTTATGAGAAGAAAAAACACACAAATTAAATCCGTTGCTCCAGGCTGTTTCGTGTCCTCTGCAGTTGTTTTGTTTTGAAGTTTACATTCCCACCTCAAAACTTGATTCACATGGGTTTAAAAAAAAACAGGCTTCCTGCCACGAGAGAGTTCTTGGAGAAGAATAAATCAGAGAAATCAGAAGAAGATGAGGAAGATGAAGATATGCCTTTTGACCTTGCATACTACTATATACTTATATTTATTGGTTTATCTACGACTATCTTCTGTTTCAATAGGATTTTGCAGTTGATAATTCCTATTTGCTATTATTTAAAAAAAAAAAAAGGTTTAATGAAGTCCTTGATAAATCCATTTACAAAATAAAAACAAGCCTCCTTCCTGCTCGCGGCAGATGGAGGAGATCTAAAGAAGAGCACTTAGCCGCAGTGCTGCTAAAAGGAAAGTAGCATGCTAGTTGGTGTGTCTGCGGTCTTGTACAGAAACTGTACATACTCACCAGGCAGAAAAAATTAAAAGAATAATACAAATGAACCCGCTCTAAAAGTGAACAACGCCAAAGAGCAGAAATGAGCTGCGGCTGCAGGTGCTAACAGATTAGCCACAGCGGCTCCTGCAAGTCAACATGAAGTTGGCTTTGTTCCCGTAAAAAGATGACGCCAGACTTGAGATTCAGCAACATCTGCAGTCTGAAAAACACTCGGAAGTGCTTTTTGTTGTTGTGCAACATCGGATGGATGGATGGATAATGATGGATGATGGATGTTTAGTGGAAATGGATGCCAGACTGGCATTATGGTAGTGCAGTGAACTTTTTTCAAGTGGCTACTCGAGGCACTGCAGTCAAAAACCTAATGTGGCCCTGAAAGCACAACAGACTGAATACAAAAATAAACACTTGTAAAAACAGTTGACAGGATGACCTGTCCTGGACTTAACTGAATCTTTCTTTAAAACAAAATATGTATGTGTAACTGTATAAGTTTATTCCCAAGCGGGTCTTGGCTCGTTCTGATTGGCTGCTGCGCCCTGCGGCATGCAAACTTCCTGCTTCTGTCTGTAAACAGAACAGCTGTGGCGACGCTAATCACGTTACGGCCGTTTGGAAGGGACAGGAAGAGGCAGGAGATGAAGCCCGAGACACACACACACACACACACACACACACACATGCACACAAACACATCGGCTCCAGCAGGCGTGTTCCTCTCTGTTTTTTTCCCTCCTCGTTAAATTAAATCATGATTCCCATGGAGGTATTTGTGCTGGCAGTGAATCCGGTGAGGGGAGGATGTGTCCTGTTTACCTGCCACCCGGCCGCTTGCTAATCGTTCATAATCGCAGCAGCAGCAGCCGATTATGCTGAGCAACAACATGGTTCCGCAACACGCCAGCCGAACACAGTCAACGGAGCTTGAGCGAGTAGGAGGAGAACCACACAGACCAGGAGGACCAGGAGGACACAGAGGACCTGGAGGACCTGGAGAACCAGGAGGACAAGGACGACCAGGAGGACCAGGAGCACCAGGAGAACCAGAAGGACCAGGAGGACCAGGAGGACCAGGAGGAACAGGAGGACCAGGAGCACCAGGAGGACCTGAAGGACAAGGAGGGCCCGCAGGACAACGAGGATCTGGAGGACCAGGAAGACAAGGAGGACCAGGAGGATCAGGAGCACCAGGAGCACCAGGAGAACCAGGAGGACCAGGAGGACCAGGAGGACCAGGAAGACCACCGTCTGGACCTACTGATTTACGTCCTTGTGAGAGTGTTGGTTTTCAAAATGAGTTTATTGTTTCAATCAGAAAACAATAACTCTAACTTACACACACACACGCACACGCACACTCTCTCTCTCTCTCTCTCTCTCTCTCTCTCTCTCTCTCTCTCTCTCTCTCTCTCTCTCTCTCTTTCACAAAAAATATGTTCAATTGTTGAATCTCATAAACTCTCAACCTCTGTCATCAGAGAGGAAGATGAAGATTCTTTAGCAGATATTCCGCTGAGGTCACGAAGGGGAAGCCTGAACCTCTGACCATCACCGGCCAGGATGGATCCACGTTCTGATGGTGTCCTGGCCAGGGTTTCCTTCATTCTCCAACCTTCTGCTCTCCAGGGGTTGGTGAGCGTGCGTGAAACAGCAGAGCCAGTGTCAGAGCAGGTGGGAGGAGGTTGGAGGAGGTCAGGTGCACCAGCTGAGGTTCATCCATACTGAGGTTCAACAGGTGACCAGCACATTCCTCTCTGAACTTCTGGCATCATTTTAATTGCTCCTTCTTCGAATTTAGGTGCGAATGAAACACTTGAAACTGGGAAACGTGGCCCAGCGGGTCTTCAGCTGACTGAGATTAAAACTCCTCGGCCGCCAGTGTGAGAAGCAGCTCCAGGTTCAGCCACTCCTCAATCTCCGACGACAGGAAACCACACACACACACACACACACACACACACACACACACACAGTGAGTGTGTGTTCACCACACGATGCCCTTACACACCAGTGTCTGTTTGTGCTGTTAAATATTCAGCGCGGCGCCTCCTGTTGGCTCTTCGGGGCCTCAGCGTGGAAGAACAGTGCGGAGGAGAACTCGTTAAAGCGGCAGCGCGCTAATTGAACGGCGAAGAAACACTGAGCGCCGGCTGGTGGGAGGCTGATTAGCACGTGACAGCGCCGCGTGGAGAAAATGATTCCAGCCTTGGCTTCGGCAAGCGGCGGCTGACGGCGGTGGAAGGAAACGTGCGGCGGCTTTTATGCAAATTGGCGCCGCTTCAAACAGGTCCCTGCCGTCTATTTTTTTCATTTCCAGGTGGGAGGGGCGGAAGGCAGCGACACAGTGCTGTATAGAAAGAGGAAGGGTCGAAAACTACCACGCTGAAAGGAAATAAAATTCAATTTTTGAGTGCATTAAAAGGAATGTGAGTCTATTTTCCTCCCAGGATATCAGCTTTGTGTGCATCGAAACAGGCCCCGTTTTCACACAGAGCGTGTATAAATAAACAAAGAGACTAAATTGTCATTGTTAGGCTAAAAAGTGTAATTTTGTGATATTTTTGGTCTACGGTGTGCCATGGGATTTTTCTTAATGTACAAAATGTGCCGTGGCTCAGAAAGTTGAAAACCACTGAAAAACAAGAGGACCAATCAGTGGAGGACGGGGAGGAGGGGAGGAAAAAGAATGAGGGGAGGGGGAGGTTAGAAGGAGGAGAGAGAGGAAGAGGGAGAGAGAGAAAGACAAAGGTGGAGGGCAGGAGGGTGAAGGTGAGCAAGACGTCCGGTCAGACAAGGAGCTGCTGATGGGTTACTTTCATCTGTGTGTTGTGATGGTGAGTTTTTCATCTCCATCTGAAGCTCTGAAGATCCGTGGGAGCTTCAGCTGATTCGCCTCTGGTCCACTGAGCTCCGGCTCTCGGCTGGTTTCCCTCCTCACAATCATTATGTCTGGTCGCAGACGGGGGCAAAACGTCCCTCAAGGCGCATGTAACCCAGGTTGAGAAACTACTATTACCTAAAGGAGTTGCCGCAGGAGTTAACTGCAGTGGTGTTCGCGCTAGTGCTTAGAGCAGGGGTCACCAACCTTTTTGGCACTGAGAGCTACCTCATGGGTCCTGAGCCGTATGAAGGGCTACCAGTTTGCTAGATTCTCCTGAAATAACAAACTCTCTGAGTTACATATTATTATTAATGATACCTATCTATGTGAAGACACTTATCAAGCTCATGAGTTCTCAATAATTATCAAAAATGACTTCAAGGTTGGATAAAATTGAATTTTAGACGCTGCTCAACGAGCTGTGCAATTTTTCGAGCTTCTTCGTGCCCCTCTTTTAGCGTGGAATTGGTGAGTCGCGCTCACATTATTTTTGTGACAGATTGTTTGCTAGCTTGGCTAGCTTCACTCTAGCTTTATATTTGTTTTCGTGCACACTGGCATACATTTGTATGATTAAATGATTGGACACGGTTCAGGATCAGGCCAGGTTGGCGAGCCAGGAGCCTGACAACACAGAAGCTGCAACGGGGCAACCTTCTCTGCTGCGGTTGGACGGGTAGAAAGCTGCGGACGCAGCTGCGTCTCTTTACCTCCCGGTTACATCGTTTGACGTTCCTTCGCACCAGCCACTCATACATACACCCACATACCCACACACACACATGTGCACACCCGTATATTGGACTTTTTCCCTTGCTGGGTACAACGAACTGAACTGTGTGCGAACTTATTCCACATCATCAACTTTATTGTCGGGAAGACATGGAAAAAGAAAAGGGATGTTGAAAATTGTCGATGCTTAAGCTGATCAATTATCGTTTCTATGTGTTTTGTTGTTTTTCCCATGCATGTTTTTTTTGTTAGAAAGTGTCTTTGTTGTCTGTAATTGTTTTCCATTTGTTCTCTATTATATATATGGTACCATTATTGCAAAAACAAGAATTGTGTGCCGTCTCTCACTCTCCACTCCAGTAGCCGTATCCTAGATTTCTGACCCTAAAACTTATTGAAAAAGCCTTAATGAGCATAACGTTCATATCGTACACGCAGAATCCCGATGACTCTTCACTTCCTCCGCAGCCAAAAAGCCCTGAAGGAGAGGAAGCAAGGAGGAGGAGGAGGGCAAGGCCAGGAATGATCTCATTTCCAGCCCAGCAGTCTTTTGACCTTTGACCCCTGGCTCAGTGCCCCAATGTGCCACATGGTTAAACGGGGGTGAGTGGAGAACGGAGCTTGCATGCTGAAGTAATTGCTGTTCCAGCGCAGCAGCTGCAACTGCAGGTGGCTGAGAGCAGCCAATCACAACCAAGCTGCGTGTCTCTGGACTGACTGTGGGCGGAGCCAGAGTACACAGAGAGAAGCCAACCCCTTCACAGGGGGAATAAACCAGACTACCTTCGTCATATATATTGCCCTTAAGAAAAAAAAAAAAAAAAGCTAATTGCACCTTTAGCAAAAAAAAAACTTCAAATAAACATTTTGCGATAATAACAGTGGTGACAAATTAATTAAATTTGCAGAAACTAAGGAAAGGTAAAAGGCTTTCATGTGTAAATTCACAGCTGCACAGGGAGGGTTTGAATAGAAACGCCAACACACTCGTGTGTGTGTGTGTGTGTGAGAGAGAGAGAGAGAGAGAGAGAGAGTGAAGAGAGAGAGAGAGAGAGAGAAGATTTCCACCGCTGTGGCTGCAGCTGGATTACTGTGTGTTCTTATTGTGTGCCGCTGCAGTGAGGGAACAAATCTCACGGCACATCATGTGACCACATGGAACTGCTGCTGCTGCTGCTGCTGCTGCTCATGGTGTGGTGGATGGAAGAAATAAGAGCAGCTGCCACATTTGCGCTGCATTCACATCACAGCTCATCAACCTGAGGCGCTAATGGCATCTCTACTGCAAAATATAGCTTCGGACACATGGCCACCTCCACCCGAAGCTCCGCTCACCATGGACACTTATGCACCAAAAGGTGAAAGTGTCTGATTGGACTGAAAAGAAGGTTCCCTAATAGGTCGGTGGAGGTGAATGATGTCATGACTCCATAACTTTATGGCTGCAGAGAGAGCAGGGCGCCTGCTTTTCCCTCCAGCTGGTTGGCAGGAAGCTCTGGAACTGCTGGAACTCCATCAGTACCCCCCCCACAGCCGACAGCAGCTCCACTTCCTGTCCGGGGAACCGTGGAGGCAGCAGCAGTCCTCTGCCACCCGTGAGCCAAGATCCCAGCTCGGGTGGGTTTGTGCCTAATTAGGCTCCTCAGTCCAGGTCATCCAGACGTGTGGAGCTCCGCCCCTGCAGGACTCCAGCTCTCCAGCCTCCCTGGACGTCAGGATGCAGATGGTTTCATCCTCTCATCCTGCCGCAGGAGGCAGGAACCTGGCTGCGGCCAGTGTCAGTGTAGAGCCTCTTATGTAAATTGCTTTTCCAGCCACTGCAAAAGAAGACGTGAAGAGAGAGAAGACGAAGCTGCTCTGAATCATCTGCCGCCAAACAAATGATTCAGAGTAGCAAATGCAGCCTCCGGCAGTGACGGACGAAAACAAAAAAGAAAACTAAGAAATGAAAAGTGAAGACAATTCATCAGGTGTCTGTGATCAGAGACTCGGCAGCAGCAGCAGCTGAAGCAAGACTCGCAGTCTCTCACTGTTTTGCAAGGATTAGCATCAGTCCTGAGGTCAGAGACAGAGAAGACGAGGAGAATCTCTGCTGCCAACATCAGAGGCAATTCAACAACAGAGACGATGGAGAACAAAAGAGCCCAGACAGTCAGTCAGTGCTGAGCCATGAATATAATTCCATCCGATGATTTTGGAGCCCGTTTTGTCATTCAGGCAGAGAAGCTGAGTTTTTTTGTTGAAAGTGTCACAATCTGTGGCCATGCATTAAAAATATAACAAAAAACTACTTTGTCTATTTTCTGTTTGTTTTTTTGTTTTTTGAGGGGACTGATTTTTCCCACAGTTGACGCACAGTCGGCCGTTACCACGGCGACGCCTTGGAAAGTTGGCTTTCAGAACCTGCAGAATCAATAGAACCGGTTCAGTCTGAGAGGTTCCATGGTCTCAGGTCTATCAGGTTCCAGGTCCGTAAATCTCTAGTGGTAGGAAGCTGACCAGCATCCTATTTTATTCTTGCAGTTAGCTGTAGAATCGGCTAGCTAGTTACGCTAATTAGTCCGCTGGTCAGACACAAAACCATCACAGACTGAATCAACCGTGACAGCAAACAAATGAGTGTGACTCCTCCCCACCACCGTGTGGAGCTGTGACGGTTCCGAGTTGCTGGCAGAGAGTCACACCGTAACGTCTGTCAAGGCTCATTCCCATCATTTCCCCATCACGTCCTCTGCTCTCCCTGCTCATAAAATCAATTTTTTTTTTGTAAGTCAAGTGTTTTATCGCTGGGCTGCCGGATGGACTGATGTGCTGATTAACCATTAGGGCAGAACTGAGAGGACGCCACGGAAATATCTACTGTCCAGGTCCTTGGACTGAGACAACACCTTTAATTCTTGAAAGAAAGAAAAAAATATTTTATAGACTTATTTCAGGTCAAAGGCGTCCTCTCAACTGCGTTACAGCCGTTTATTTTTATTTTTGTTATGCGGTCTATGAGAATAATGCTTTTTGGGCCACCCTCTGCAGTACCTTGAGTGGCCACTGGACGAAAAGAATCGCCACGTCGCCATATTAAATGAGCAGTTTGCAGTTCTCACAATACTGCCATAATTGTGGCCCGTGCAGACGTACAGTTCAGCAAAAAATCATGGAAACCTCTTGAGCTGAGATCTGATGAGAAGAGTCGGGGTGTTACTGAATCCGGCTCCCCCTAATGGATGCATTATTTTGTGCCATTCCAGTACAAATGATACTGATGCTGTCGAAGCCACCACAAGCATTGTGCAGCTATTTCTGTCCAGAAAAGGGTTGTCGATAAGAAGTCAGCAGCAGCTAAATGGTGACACATGGAGCTGCCAGGACCAGAACCTTCTGACCGGACCCTGGTCCAGGACCTACTGCACCAACGCTAGTCTAAGTCCAAATTTCCCTCACTGATACTGAGAATCCAGAAACAAGCGGGAAACTGAACAGATCAGGTTGTCTTTGTCATCACACAAAAAGTAGCTTGTAGTTTAGCCGTGTTGCTGCAAACTGTTTCGGTTTTATTTTCACAAAAGCGGGGGGAGGGGAGGGGTCGCCAAAGTGAAAAAACAAAAATTCGCCTCCCAGCGATCCGAATTAAACTCAGTGCCACTTGTTAACCTTGATAACTTGATTCTCCCCCCGGCTGTTGGAGCACCGGCTAAGTAGGACGTGTTTTAACTTCCCGCACAAGAAGGAGGAACCCTGTGGTGCGCGCAGCATGAGGCTGGCGTGCACGCACAATCATCAAAGGCTGCCACTCTGCCTCGGTCATAATTACTATTTTTTGCAACATGTTCTCTGCATTATCTCGGATACGGCTTAATGCGGCGAACAGGGATTTTAATAATTGCTGCAGAGCGGCGAAGTGATTGAGGGCCCCACTTCTCCCTCCCTCCCTCCGTCCCTCCACCCGGTCGCCACCATCCAAGGCCCCACTGCCTGCTGATCAGCTCAGCAGGAGGGAGGGAGCGAGTGGGTGTGCGTGTGTGTGTGTGTGTGTGTGTGGTCGGCGTCGTGGAATCGGTAGAGACAAACCAGAGGTTGCTGGCGAGCCCTGATGTGGGCATGGTCACCTCAGATTGGCCACACTCCGCCTCGGAACCAGGAACCTCCGGTACGATCTGCACCAGGGAACACTCGAAGGCTGTGTCCTGCATTGCCCCCTCCTGGCTATATAGTCACAATACAGGGGCTATGGCATTTTGTATTTGTCTCCAAATCCTGAGTCAACATCAGTATTCACTATATAGTCTAATCAATGTATCCCACAATGCACTGCTAAAAGTTGTTGACAACTGGTGGTCACTAACTCGGCAATGTATCCCATCATGCATTGTGCTCACGCTGACCCAAAGGTAGAAAAGGCAAGAGGAGCCGAACGTTATTTTCTTTATGTGGGAAAATGTTTAGTGTAAAATGTGCAGGTCAAAACAATGCATATGCAATCCGAGTAAATTAATTAGTATATTGATTTATTGATTTATATATTACCACCTGCAGAGGTAACATTTTAATAATGCAACAGCGTAAAGTTTTTTTTTTTCATTTGGCTAATAAGTAGCACTGTATAGCGAGCTACTCCTCAACTCCATTTGTGGGGAGGAGGGGAAGAGTGGGTGATTTCGACTCAGCTTAACGTGGCTCGTCTCCTCTTTGAGCTCTGACCAGTCTGATGGTCTGTGGTGGAGGACCTACCAGTGGAGGACCTAGAGTGGCTCTCAGCTATAGGTGGAGCGGCATGTTAATTAGTGGCCACATTGAGCCGCTGGTTGTTTTAACACCGCCGCCGGCAATAACTCTCACTGCTGCAACACAGATTCATTTGATTGTCATCACAGGAGGGATACAAAATAATGATAATAATAATGCGACCCGACCTTCATGGAGCTTCAGCAGGCCGTCCAGATCTTGGAAGCCGCCGCCCACTGTCTTATCCCTTATAATAAAATCTGAGCAGCGCCCAGGTTTGCCGGGATCTTCGTCATCTTTCCATTGCAGTCTGGCAGCGTTACACAACGTCACACAACACTTCGCGGGGTAGAAAATGTCACAAACACAAAAGGAAGCGTTGCTCTGCCGCTGTTCTGACGGCGCCGCGGGGCTCAATAAAGGCCGTGGAGATTCGGCCAAAAGATCACAGCTGAACTGCAGACCGACAGCTGTTCTTGTGTTAATGTTCATTCTGTGTGTGTGTGTGTGTGCGTGCATGTGACATTTCTCTTGACATTTCCTGGTGTCAGCAGGATAATAGAACCCCGCTGCCTCCAGACGTCTCTGATCTCGAATCTGCAGCGTTCCAGTGGTGGACAACTCGCCTGCAGACTCCAAGAGAGGCTGATCTGCTTCCTTGGAACAGCATGTGTGTAAATGGCAACCAAGCAGATGCTGTGGGTCTGCCCAGCTATGCCGTTGTGTGTGTGTGTGTGTGTGTGTGTGTGTGTGTGTGTGTGTGTGTGTGTGTGTGTGTGTGTGTGTGTATAGTTATTATGAACTGCTGTAGTGTGCATGCCAGGTCCCTAGGGGGCAGCATGCTGCTGAAACACTATGAACCATGAACTTCTACTTCGTAAATACAAGGTGGTGCAAAGACGACAACAATGGTAAACGCATGGCACAAAAACCCTCGAGTGGAGCCTCAGATCAGTAACCGTGCAGTCTGGACCTGGACGGATGAAGCTGTGACCCAATCCACTCCGCGACCCACCAGTTGAGAAACGCTGATCTAGGAGAGATCGAGCACAGAGGAGTTTGGTAGTTAGTTTGGTGGTTTGGATGGGCACTGGACCAGGCAGCCTGGGACCATGTGTCTGGCGGATCCCCAGCTGGTTTAATTGCGATTCTGGGCACTGGGTCACAGCTTCTTCCATCCTGTGGCCCCACCCCTCCTCTCCATCCTCCCTGAAGATGCTTTCAGTGGCTGGCCCTGGACCTCCTGACCCAGAACAAGCAGCTTCAAAGGCCTGCTGGTTCTCTTGCAGCAGGCCTGTATGCACATGGTGATTTCAGCCCATCGACATCCATGAAAGGTTGAAAAATAAAAGAGGGAACACTGCCCTCTGGTGGCCAGCGGTAACACATGCTGTAGCTCAACTCCAGACAACCTGAGCTGGAATGGTGCGACTTGGATGGTTTTTGTCCTTTCTGGTGTTGTTGTCCAACAGACCTGCCACACCCAGTCCGGTCAAGTTTAGTGAATCAACATCAGCCTTTCGTTATCTTACATCAGTTGATTTTTATTAAAATAATCATCAAAATACTTGCATCAAACTTCGTCAGACTTGAAAGGCAGCATTTAGAAAAGAACGGGTGAAAACACAGAGGTCCTTTCATCGAGAGTCTCTGGCAGGTGGAGACAAACAGCTGCAGCTGCTGCGTCCATCTTCTCTCCAGCCTCCATCCTGCTGCCTGCTCTCCTCCTTATGAACCATCGCACAGCGGGCTGAGACTCATATGTGCGCATGCACACATACATGCACTCAGTCATCTGGTTCTATGACGCACTGCTCCACGATCTCCCTGAGGTTGGGGTTCTCCATGGCAGCCGCCACTCGCTCCTTGTCATTTATCTGCTTGTTTACTGGAGAAATAAATAAATGAATAGATAAAGATAAATATATAATTAATAAATTAATTAATTAATAAAGAAATAAAGCACAACATAAGTTTTTATCTACTTTCAGCAAAACAAAAAATTACTAATTGACTATAATTAAAATTAAACTTGTAATACACAAGCACCATTTTTATGAACCTCCTAAACTGAAGGTGGCAGCAGATCCCTGAACATTCAGAGTTCTAGCTGGCTTAATCTAAGCAAAAAAACAAAACAAAAACAAGACATTCTAAACGCTGGACGTTACAATGCAGGAAACATCTGGACAGAGGTTTCATGTTCTCAAAGCCACAGGTACCAACTGACTTGGTGGCCACTTTGAAGCAAGACACAACATAACATGCAGAGACTCACTGTCCTCCTCAGTAGAATGGGTTCCCTCGGAGATGTAGATTTCCAACTGAGAACAGAGAGGAAAAACACATGTGATTCAGCACAATTTCAAATGATTTCAGCCAGTGATTTAGTTTGCGATTTCCAGAAGCAGTATTATTTAAAGGCGGTAGGGGAATAAATAATAGAGCTTATTCATTTGTTTTTATTAACTTGTTTGAATATTTAAATTCCTGTGACGCTAGGCAAGAATATAAGACAGGAAAACGTTGCAACAATAATAAACAGACTCGTCTCATATCGGACCTTGTGTTTGAAGGGCAAACATCGCTGCAGCTTCACCTGCAGGCAGAGACCTGCAGACACAGAGCAAAGCAACATGGTATCACAACAAGGACCAGGACCAGCCAGAGCCAGAGGCTCTGAAGCCTGGTGGGAAACGTAAGTCAAGCGACTGGAGGTCAAAGGTTGGGTGATGTTGGAATGGGAAGAGGAAGGGCGGAACTGTTTCCCAGACGGTTGGTTGTCTGTGGGATGACTGAATCTGTGCGTGTGCGTGTGTGTGTGTGTGTGTGTGTGTGTGTGTGTGTGTGTCTCACCGATCAGAGTGGCCAGAGAGCAGTGCGGGACGGTGGGCGAGAAGCGGATAATGATGAGGTACTCGTCGTCGCCCAGCTCCTGCACCTCCACACACTGCTCCGTCACCACGTCCAGCTCCTCCAAGGTGTTGGGCTTCTCCGGGTCCCGGATGGACCGAATCACATCTGACGGGACGGGAGAGCAGCGGAGATCAGGACACACACACAAAAAAAACTGGACCCTCTGCGGCAACAAACAAGATTCTGAATCGTCAACTGGATTATACACCAGTGGAGCAACAAACAGTTATTATTGTTGTTGCTGTTGTTTTTTTGTTGTTAATGCCCTCTTGCCAAACGCAAGCAGTCCGTTCAAACTCCATTAAAAAGAAAAAAGGGGGAAAAAAAGAACTTGGCATCAGCACGAGTGCGAGCTGTCAGAGACCGGAAGTAGAAGGTCAACAACCAGTAACGAGCGCCACCACAACTTCTCAAACTTTAATTCAACAGTTTAACAAACTGTTAATTAAGGCACACAATGGCGTTTAACCAACAAATACATTGTCTTTAAATCAGATTTCTCAACAGGTTGATAAGAACAACAAGAAACAGCGGTGTCTGCAGCGCAGGTGACACCGACGTCGTTTGGCAAGTTCATTCTTTCGGTTCAGTCTCTATCCGGACAAATATGACGTCCGGCGGCCGGGCTCCTCACCATACACTTCTAGAGCCTTCTCCTCCATATTCCTGCTCCTCAGGACATTCCTGTCGTCCGACAGAAGACCAGAAAAGTGTATAATCTTGGTGATAGTCAGTGAGGCCAGGCTCAGCACTACCTCCATGTCTGACGAGGCGCCATGGTCGGAGAGGGAACTAGGGCAGGATGACGCCTAGGACGAGCCGTAGACGCTTTATCAGCAGCTGCTAGCTTACTACTAGCTAACGGTAAACACCAGCGTGGGCGTGGCCGGGCTCACTTCCGCCTTTAGGGGAAGTCTTCTTCTCAGTCAAGACTAATCGATAACAAATAGTAGTTGGGCTTTTTTGTTTTGAACGTTTAAAAAGTTGCATAAATACGCATTATATTATTAAAACAAATAAAATATCATCCGAGTAGCATATTTATATACAAGGACAGTATGACAGTATATTAGTATGACAGTAGTGTTAATCAGCATCATCAACTATGTATTTAAACTTCTCTAATTGTAATCGTATTTTAACTGTAAATAATCTCACTTTAGCAATTATTCTAATATTCTCTCTGAACCGTATATTTTGTTGATTTAATCATTTAAAACACACACACACACACACACACACACACACACACACACACACACACACACACACACACACACACACACACACACGCACCATCAGTCATATCGTCTTTCCATTATAACGACTTTTGCACAGCTTCTCCATTTGTCAGAGTGCATCAGCTGACAAACTCGGTCATGTGACTGCACAGGCACTGTTGTGTTTCTCCTTCCGCGGTTGGATTTGTGTTGCATATGTACACAGAAGTTGGATTTTTACAATATTATTTTGTTATGTGACGTCTTGCTAGCGGCGCTACGTCATCGGTGCCACGATGCTGGAGGTGTGCGTCATCCCGGAGAACTGCCACTGTGGCCCGGTGGCCGACATCCGCAAGGCCGAGCTGGCGCCCGGCGGCTCCCTGCTGGGCTGCCTGGCTGCCGGCGGTGGGCTGCGGCTGTGGGACCCGGCCGACAGAGAGGCCCGTCCGTTCGCAGTGGACGGCTGCTACTCGGAGTGAGTTCAGTCCAGCACCCGGAACTTCCTGTTTGTTGTCGGTTTCGCCGCAAAACGAGTGTCGTCTCGGGATGCTTGGCTGCAGAATCTAAATGAGTCAAGTTCATGCACGAGACGAGTAGCAATGTTAGAGAAAGAAAAGAAAAAGAAATGCAGTTATTAAAATGTGTTTTTAGCTCCAACCTTCTCACACACTAAAGACAAGGTTACTGATATCATGACTAATCACAATACTAAATACAAAATTGTAATTCTATTCTCTTCTACTGGTCAATCTGCTCTGCAGCAGCTCTGTCTGTTTCCGGGCTTTATGTGAACATGAATGTTGTTCAGGAAAACTGTTTGTTCCCACGTCAAGAAACGTTGTTCTGGTTGCAGCTTCTCCTGGGAGGAGGTGTCCGTGCATGGCGGCCGCAGCTCCAGGCTGCTGGCCTTCGGCCTCCAGTGGGACCTGAAGCTGCTGGAGGTGGAGTCCGAGCGGTCCTCCTCCTCAACCTCCTCCGTCTCGCTGGCCTCCGTGTGGGAGTGTCCTGCAGGTGATCTGCTGCAGGCTGTCAGAGAGCAGGACCAGGGTGAGTACCACCATCACTGCTGTTGCCGTGGCAATCAGAGGACCCTGCATTGATCCCACTACCTTCCTTGTTGTATCATCTTTTTTTTCCCAGATGTGTGCCGCCTGCAGTCGGTGCAGCTGCTGTCGTTCGCAGCCAGCCACTGCTGGCTGCTGTTGAACGGCGACTGGCTGCTGCAGCTGCAGTGGCAGCAGGCAGAGGAGGAGCTGCAGACGACATCCTCCTCCTGCTGCTGCCGCCTCCAGTTGTCTGACGACGAGCTGCCGGCCGTCCACCGCGTCCTCTGCGCAGAGACCTTGTTCGTCCTGCACGCCAACGGCCTCGTCTGTATCCTCTTGACCTCCTCACAACCAAAACACAAAAACAGCCCGACCTTGTTGCTTCCTAAACAGCCCGAGCACACAAAATCTAAATTACAATTAGCCACCAGTGCTAACTAAGCTGTGCTAACAACCTAGCAATGAGATGTAAGATCACTAAGGTCACCGCTAAGGATGCTAGCATTGAACTGGGCTGCAGTACAGACAGGAAATTGACACTAATCTTGTCCATACTTGCTGGGTTTTTTGCCTGCTAATTCTAACCGGCTGGTGAATGCATCAGCAGCAGCAGCCTCGTCTCATCAGCATCAGCCTGCCTCCTTAACTCAGACCTCCAGCCGTGTGCAGCAGCTCCGACGGCAGCCTGCTCGCCACCGTCGACCTCCCTGCCTACCTTTGCTCCAGGCTGCTGGAGGACGACCTGCTCTCGGCCGTTCCACTCTTCTCCTCCTCCTCCACCACCGCCTCCTCTTCCTCATCCCCCTCCTCCTCCTTCTGCCTCCTTCAGGTGTCGGCTGATCTCAGCACCGCCGTGGCCATCACAGAGGCCAACTCCGCCGTCGCCGTGGACCTCAGCCACTACTTCAGGTTCTTTTTTTTTCGTTGCTCAGGCCTTCTTCCTCTTTAGCTTTTGGAGCTTTTTTGCATGGAGAGGTAAAAAACAATCCAGATCTTCATTGTCAAATTTGTGTTTTCCAGGACGTTTCCAGGCCACCTGCTGTGCGCCGGCCCGCTCTCCCACCCCTCCATCCTGTCTCCACACCCCGCAGACCAGGACAGCCTGTCCAGCTCCAGCTGCAGCCTGGCGGCGCTTGGCGCCACTTTCAGCCCCGACCGGTAGATCACTGAATAACCCCACTGGATATGGTTAACCTAGTAATGATTGCAATAACGACGAGAGAAACGCATCAAATTGGAAAAACACAGCTCGAATAAATGACTCAAAATGATATAAAAGCTGCTGTAAAACAAGACAGTCTTGTTTTATGTTCTCATTTCATAGAAATGTGAAAAAACGAATTTGGCTCTTCATTTTTGGACTGTTCTTAAGTCCAAACTGCTTGATTTGAGTAAACCAAGAAGTAATCAACCGCACTAGTTGATCCAAACCCCTTCAAATAACAGTTAAAAACCATGAACTTCTTCTCTCGTAGCTCCTGGGAAGCCCGCCTGGCCTCGCTCTACAGCGCCACCCAGCAGACCTCCTCCTTCTGCTCCTCCTCTTCTCCGCCTCCCCCTCCTTCCGCCAGGACCCCCTGGTCAGCCTCCCTCCCCCACCTGGGGGCAGCGGCGGCGTCCTCGGCCCGCAGCAGAGCGCCGCCCTGGGGCGCCACGGTGACCTTCTCCGTCCCCGAGGCGTCCGCACCCTCCGCCCTCGCCGTGTGCGAGTTCTCCGCCCAGCTGACCTTCACCTCCGCCGCCAACCGCCGTACCACGGTGGCGCTGTGGGACCTGGAGTCCGGCGCCGTCAGCTACCACCAGGCGGAGGACGAGGCGGCGCCGGTGCAGCGGTGCAGCGAGCGACAGCACCGGCTGCTGCTGAAGCGTATGTGCACACTGGGCCCTGCCCACTTAGCTCCGCCCACTGTGGTGACACAAGCAAACACTTGTTGTTGTTTTTTTATAACTTAATTTCAAGCAATTTAAGAAAAAATAGCAATATAAAAAAAATCATAAAAAATAATGTAATGTAAACAATAATACAATAATTAAACAAGAAACACAGCTATACATATACAATAGGTTCTGTTCTTCTTTCTTTTTTGGTGTGAAATAATAAATAGGAAGAAAAGAAAGAAATAGGAAGAAGCTAATTTTGTGTTCGATTTGTCGACTTGATGTAAATCTTCTCAGTGTTTGAATACAGTCGTCACGTTTGGCCACCTCATCTCACATTCTTTGTGATTTCTGTCCGCATTAATCTCCCCTCCGTCTCCCTTCACCATTTGCAGAGAGCGGCCTGTTCCAGGTGTTGTTCTCCGTGTCCCAGGAGGAGTTGCTCAGCAAGCTCATGTTATTCGGCAAAGCGGCCACGGTGGACGCAGTCTGCAACCTCAACAGCTGGGGGCGCTGTTCCATCCCCATCCACTCGCTGCAGGTACGATGGCAAACATCCCATCGAGTGTCCAGTATGGTGGCCCATTCATTTCAGTGGAGTCACTAGCTTGCTAGCTAGCGCATACGGTGAAAAAGGTTTAATTTCTTATTATGCGGCCCTATAGACCATATAGCAGTAGTGTCACATCCCATCATGCCTCTGTAACTCCCGTAAAGCGTATTAGGACACATTAGCCAATCAGAACAAACCGATTTTGGGGATTTTCTAGTCTTTATACATTTTTGGAAAGATTAAAAGCCCACTTTAAAATGTACAATTGAAAGATTTATTATAAACCATGTTTCAGGTCAAAGGTCGTCCTGTCAGTTGATCTTCTGTTTTACAAGCCATTTATTTTGTATTGCGGTCTATGTGGAATAATGCTTTTGCGGCCATATGAAGATTTTGTCTGCCACATTGCCAATCTGGTATCCAATTCTTAGAATACATCCATGGCCTGAAGCCTGAAATGGGACATAGCGCCACCTATGTTGGCAGAGCCGAATATATGTGGTAAAGCTAATAGAAATCCCTGTTCTCTGTTTTTTCGTTTTTTGGGGGTTTTTTTTCCAGGCTGGACTGAAGAACCGTCAACTTGACACGGTGGAGTTCTACCTGAAGAGCAAAGAGAACCTCCTGAACCCTGCAGCCGAGCAGCCGGGAGCCTCCAGCAGCAGCAGCAGCAGCCTGAGCCACAGTAGGTCTCCAGCAGCAGCAGCAGCAGCAGCTGCAGCTCTACTGCATGCCACCAGCCACCTCCTCTAACAGTGAGCATGTGTGTGTGTGTTTGTGCAGGGGTGCAGGAGTTGTGTCCGGCCTTGGACCTGCTGTGTTCGGCAGTCAGAGACTCAAACAGCGAAGCCCAAAGCCGCCAGTTCTCCGAGCAGCTGCTCAACATCACCATGAGCTTCGTCAACACTCAGATCCGATTGGTGCTGACCAACATACACCGTAAGAGTTCACACACACACACACACACACACACACACACACACACACACACACACACACAAACACACACACCTTGTGGTGGAAGTACACAGAGGCCGGGTTTCTTATTCCCTGCAGACGAGGACGCAGATGCAGACGTGTGGGACTGCGTGGGCATTCTGGACCGCTACCTCACCGAGCTGAGGCGCTACATGGTGAAGTACCCCTGGCCTGCAGGGGGCGATGCCTCCACTTTGGAAGGCGCTTCAGAGGAGGACGCGCAAGAGGACGAGTGGGAGGGGCTGCAGACGGAGGTGGAGCTCTCTCGCTCTCTCACTCGGGTCGTCTCACTGTCTCTTCTGCCCCGATTGCTAACTGTTGCCTGTCTGCTCGACAGGAAGTAATCCGTTGGTCCATCCTGACCAATCAGATCCCCAGAGCTCAGGCTGTCCTCCGGAGGCGGGGGCACGCGGAGACACGCCTCTCTGTCCTGAGGATGGAGGGTCTGCGCCTGGCGTTGTCCTGCCTGCAGCGCCGGGACCTGCAGACGGCCGACACGCTTCTCACCAATATGGTCAGAACACCTTAATATCTATATCTATATATCTATATATATATATCTATCTATCTATCATTTTGCTGATCACGTGGTCCATGGACAGGAAGTACCTCAACAAGGCTGACAGACTATTGAGCTTTTGTTATCTACAGTTTTGCAGTGAAAGCAGCTGAGGTTGTTCTTACGCTGCCCCCTACGTGTGTGGAGGAGGTACTGCAACACACCCTCAACGTTCACCCTCCGTGCTTTGCGTCTTTGCAGGGTTTCAGCGTGAGGACGCAGCTGCACAGCATCAGCCTGCACACCGTCGACAAGGACCTGCGGGAGTTTGTGGTGCGTTCAGGGCCCCAAAGCCGGTCGCACGCTCTCACAATCCCTCCCCTCGCCCCGTCGCCCCTCTCATGTCTTCTCTTTGCTTGGTCGGGAGGGGGCAGGTGGAGGCGCTGTCGCAGCGAGGCCACTTCCTGGACGGTGAGCTGCAGAGCGTGGCCTTCATGAGGCGAATGGAGGCGTTGGGCTCGCTGGCCGCCGCCCGCTGCAGTGCGGAGGACAGGCGGCGAACGAGGTAAAGTCGCCGGTAGAGCTCGATCCGGTTTCCCTCGGAGCGCCGCATGGAAAAATGTTTGTTTGCCGTGACAATCCAGATCTGTAATTCTGGACGTATAAATAGTTTCTTGGTCTGTTTTTGACGTCACTCTGAGGTAGATAGTACTGCCCCCTAGCTTTCGGAGGTCTAAATGCAACGCATTATTTATTTACAGAATTCCTAAAAGCTTCATGTTGCAAGACTCCTTTATTTTCTCAGTATTTTCCCTCCTTCCCTGTTGTTCCCTCTTTGTTGTTTTTTTTAATTTTCCCCATCGTCATCTCCTCTTCTTCAGGTCGCTCCTGATGGTCCACCAGGAGTCGGGTTCTGCTGAGGAGGTTCTGGAGGGGCTGCTGGGACAGAGGAAGCGCGAGGACGCCGGGCCGCTGTGGAAGGAGCTGCGTCTGGACTGGGTGAGGAACTGGGACCAGAACTGTCAGACGGCCGTCCTCCTGTCCAGACTCCAGCACACAGGTAGAGTCCACACGTCCCAGCCATCCCCGAACACCTCGTTCCTGAACACCTCGTTCCTCCTGGTTGTCGGGGACATGTTGACCTTCCCCCCCCGTTGCGTCGTGCAGAGTTGACCTCCTGTGACCCGGTGGTGTTGTGGCGTTACCTGACCGCGCTGCATGACCGCCGTCGCGTGATTGACTGGATTGAGAACTCTGCCGCCTTAAAGTGGCCCGAGCTGACTCCGGCGCTGGTCAACGACCACACGGTGTGCAGCACCTACCTGAGGGAGAACATCCTGGACCTGCTGGCCAGGTACGTGGTGAATCTTCCAGCATGCAACAGAAACATGAGACGGGTTCAGCAAACCCACCAACAACTTCTGATCTCCAGAAAAAAATTAGGAGGCTCCGGGAGGAAATTCTTCTTTCTGCTTTTAGCTCCGCCCCTTTCGATGATTGGTCTGCTTGCATCTTTCTCAGTGCCATCCGAAACCTGTTCAGGGGATCTCCAATGTCTCTTCCGACATCAGTTCATTCCTCTTCCTCCTTCTTCTTCTCTTCTTTCTCCAGACGAGGCCTCTTCATCCCGGAGGAGATGGCCGACCTGCAGCAGCTGCTGTGGCGGCTGGCCCAGGACGGAGGCGTGATGGCACCGTCCCCGCCCATCCCTCAGTACCGCTCGGCGCAGGGCCTGGACCTCCACGCCGTCTTCATCACCTTCTGCCTGGACCACGGCCTGCAGTACCTGCTCTACACCTACCTGGAGCACTACAGGTGTGTGAGAACGTTGGTTGCTCAGCTTCTACACACACACCACACTGCTGCTGCTGCTGCTGCTGCTGCTGCTGCGTTATGGAGTGTGCATGTCTCTCCCCAAGGTTGACGCCCAGGAACTGCCCCCTGCTGACCAATCGGAGCGTGTCTGAGAGCCAGCCCTGGTTGGAGATGCTGGTGAGGATCCAGGAGATCAGCAGAGACCTGTCAGGTAGGGCTTGCAGGGATTGGCTCTTCTGAAGGGATAAGCTGTAATCGGCCACTAACTTTTACAGCACCATACCTTGTCTGGTTCCTATGGAAAATCTTGTCATGTACGAGAACATTGTTTGTTGTTTTTTGACTCATTTCACCCTGGAATCAGAAGTGCTCCCACCTGTATAGAGCTGAGACCAGTGCCAGGTGCTGAACTCCTCTGATCCTGTCAAATAACAAAAACTGAATTGTTTTTCAGTGTCAAATTCCGATATATCCAGAAGATTAAATCTCAACGTCTGCGAGCCAATAATCATTTGACATCAACATTTAAAGTGGCTGTTGATTGGCTTTGACACTTCAGAGGCGGGAACGAAAGACACTGGCAGAGTGAAAATCACTCTGCCATATCATTAGGATTCATTAGCTGTCTGTGTCCCTGTGCTGTGGTTGCAGACCCCGGGCTGCTCTTCCAGGCTAGTCTGACCAGCGCTCAGGTGCTGCTGCCGGGCAGCCAGGCCTCCCTGAGCGGCCTGCTGCTGGAGGGACACAGTCTGCTGGCGTTGGCCTCCGTCATGTTCGCCCCTGGAGGCATCGACCAGGTGAGCTCAGCAGCAGCAGCAGCAGCAGCTGCTCCAGGAGTTGGAGACACATGAAGTAATGAGAAGCTGCTGCCTGGCCGCAGGTGCTGCTTCCGGCCCAGACGTCCAGCGGCTCGGACACCAGTGTCGACCCGCAGCTCCTGAAGATGGCGCTGGCGCCCCACCCCAAACTGAAGGCGGCGCTGTTCCCCCCTGGGCCGCGAGGACACGGGCTGACGGCCGACATCTCCCTCTACCACCTGTTGCAGGTAGCACCGCCGACGCCAGCTGTATCATGTGAGCTGGCTGCTTCCTGTTTTCAGTTTCCTGTTTTTTTTTCCCTTCCAGTGTCTGCAACCGCTGGACTCTTCCAGACTGTTTGGCTGGCAGACAGCGAACACGCTAAACTCCACTGGTAAACCTCAGCGCTCATGACCATTTAACACCAACACGAGACCGAGCTAACGCTAATGCTGCTCCGCCTTCAAGGAAAGATTTGTTACTGACAGAAATTCTCTCCATCTGCAGAGACTTCGGAGCTGCCGCATTTCTCCAGCGGCCACCTAGTCAACCGCTTTGCCCTGGTGGAGAACCTGGACTTCCTGTATTATCTGCGGCACGGGCGCCCATCCTTCGCCTTCGCCACCTTCCTGGTGCAGCAGTTGAACGGCTGCAGCGACGTCCCGCTGCTGTGAGTGTGATGCGACTGGCGGACCGACAGCCATCCCGCCCCACTGTCTGACTAGTGTGTGTGTGTGTGTGTGTGTGTGTGTGTGTGTGTGTGTGTGTGTGTGTGTGTGTGTGTGTGTGTGTGTGTGTGTGTGTGTGTGTGTGTGTGTGTTAGGCTGCAACGGGCCCGCCAGCAGGTGTACCACTTGGCGCTGCAGTGCTTCAACCAGCCACCGGTGGCGGCTGCGAGCGTCTGCTTCTGCGAGCTGCTGGGAGTCTGCGGCCTGCAGCTGAGGGTGGACGTTAGAGCCCTGAACACTGTCCTGCAGCACCGGAACACACAGGCAGCCAAGGAGCAACATGCACACACGCTGGGTATACATGCAGCACACACACACACACACACACACACACACACACACACACACACACACACACACACACACACACGCGCATAGTAAACGCAGCATATCTGCAGCGTTTCAGTCGGGATGCTGATTTTCCTCTCTTCTTTTTTTTTTCAGCATCTTTAGGGGTGAAGCTGGCAGAGGCGGAGCCTGGAGCAGCAGAGGAGCTGATTGGCTACCTGGAGGCTGCTGTGATGGAACAAGTGGAGCAGAAGGGCTTCAGCAGGTGGAGTGGCTGAATCTGAAATCAGATAGCTTAGCATTAGCATCCTGACTACCAGGTTCTCCTTCAGAGGAGCCCTCACTGTGATTTGTTTTTTCTTGTCATTTTTGACAAGCCTGTGTGTGTGTGTGTGTGTGTGTGTGTGTGTGTGTGTGTGTGTGTGTGTGTGTGTGTGTGTGTGTGTGTGTGCGTGTGTGTGTGTTCGCCAGGTCGTCCTACGAGGCCGGCCAGGAGTGGGCACTTCCTGTGCAGTTCTGTCAGCTCCACAATCTGATGCTCAGCTCCGTTTACCCCGCACACTGCACTCAGGACGGACAGTACATCCACTTCCTGTTGTTTGTCCAGCTGCACAACTTCCCACCCCAGCAGGTGAGAACACACACACACACACACACACACACACTCATCAAACTTGGACTCAGAAGTATGTTTTTTTTTTTTAATTCAAACTTGCTTGGGCTTGTCATACCCTTCTGTGCCACTAGGGGCAATATTTATTCATTCATTGTTGTCTGCGTCTCCCTGCAGGTGAGATCATTGGCCGCTCAGTTTGGCCCCGCCCTCCAGGCCCACCTGAACCTGGCCTTCCAGGACCTGCAGCTGTGTTGCCAGCGGGGCCAGTCGCGCTCGGTGGGCGTGGCCGAGTCCAGCGGGGGTTCGGACCAGCAACCAGAACTCTTCCAGGTGCTCCTGCAGAGCCTGGAGGAGGCGGAGCCCTGCAGGTACCTGCTGCAGGAGGCGCTGCTGCACCGTTGGCCCACGCTGGCCGTGATGGCCGCCTGCCAACAGGTAAGCAGACGGCGGTTGTGTACCACTGGCACCTCCAACAAACTTATGTTTTCATTATCTTTGGCCTGGTGTTTGATTGACAGGGGGCGGGGCCTCTGCCTTGCCTGTGCGTGTGGCTGCTGACCTCGGTCGACGACGCGGCCGCCACTGAAGCCACCTCCCACCTGCTCGAATCGCCCCAGTACCATGAGTGGACTCTGCACGACCTGTCAATCATCTGGCGGACACTGCTGGGGCGGGGCCAAGTTCAGCCCCTCCTACGAGGCTTTGAACTCTTTCAGAGGGTAAAAAAAACAAGGAGAAGGAGGAGGAGTTGGAACCTGTGGAAGCGTATTGCATTCACTTGGGGGGAAAAAAGCACTGTTTTTCGGGCTAATTGTTTATTTTTTCCCTGTTTTCCATCATCGTGATACTTCGAAATACCGCTAGAAAACCGTTTGGACCAGGATTCCGGTACATACGCCGCTGTAGGCGCTTCCGGCGCCTTAGCTGCGCAGCGTGTAGATCCAATATTTTCAGCAGCCTCCTGATCGTCTCTTGGGTCACCACGTAGTCAGCCTGCCATACATGTCCAACTGATCCTGGAGAAACATCACTATGTCAGGGAGATCTGAATGAGCTTTCCTCCTAAACGACCGCTAAGTCCTCAGGTGCCTGCGTAAAGTCGACAAACTAATGTTAATACCATTATGTGACTTAAAGGCGGGACTAATCTCCCAGTGTCTTAAACCCAGGTCAAAGTAAAACTTGATTCAACTAAACGACCTGGCCCAGTTTGCTTCCATTATATCCAGGTCTCAATAAAGGAATGGATTCAGTTTTTTCAGATACTCTCTAAACTCGGGAAAAAAGATGAATAGAGAATGATTAATAGATTAGAAAATGATCCTGAAAAAAACACGAGGAAAAAATTACCCTGAAAAACCAACCATAAAAATAACTTACCCCGAAAAACAGAGCTTTTATTCCCAAGTGAATGCAATACTCCTCCGTAGGAACCTGTTGGAACCAGATGAGAAAACCCAGATGTTGCTATTGTTGTTTGTTTCTCAGGACTGCCCCCTGGTGCTGGTGCTGAGGATGTTCGAGCTGTGCTGCGACTACCGCAACTTCTCCGAGGCCAAAGCGAAGCTGCTGGACTTCCAGAGGACGCTGCTGTCTGTAAGTACTACGTTGGAGCTGACGCCTGCGACCTCTTACAGCGGTAAATAAATAAATAAAGTCCTCTCTTCACTCCTCCTGTGCAGCTGAGGAACAGTGGCAGCACGATGCCCCCTGGTGGTCTTCCGCTGCAGTGGGTGGAGAGCCAGGCCTCGGTGCTGCTTCTCACTGTGCTGCAGCGCTGCTCCTCCCAGTTCGACCTCCACCGGCTGCTGCAGCTGCTGGCCGACGTGGACAAGCTACTCAAGTCCAATGGTGAGCAACAAGGGTGAGGAGGTTCCTCCAGGAAGTAGACGGTGTTCACCCACAACGTGTGTGTGTCTCTTTCTCTGTGCAGGCCCAGACTTCAGGAAGCTCAGCCAGCTCAGCCAGCTGCTGCAGGGCACCGGCGTTTCCCTGTCCCCCCGCCTGCTGCAGTGCACTTCCCCCTCCGACCAGCAGGAGGAGTTCCTCGCCGCCGTCGAGGCGCTGCAGGCCAGGGGGCGCTACAGCCAGGCCCGGCAGGTGGCCCAGCTGGCCGGCCTGTCCGTCCACGGCCTCCTGCTCAGCCAGGTGAGGTGGGAGTGGTGGGGGCGGGACTCCACCACTGACGTCACAGCCACAACTCTGCTCTAATATGGCGTTTTCACGTGATGTGACTCAGATGGAGAGCAGGTTTCTGAGGATGGGTTGCGTGGAAAAATGCTGACGTTTTGCATAGAGAAAAAGAAGGAGTTCCAAAGGTTGTTGTTCACAAGGGTGAGAAATGTAAAAAGCTCACCGAACAGCTTTGTAAAAAGTGGATTTGAAGCCTACATCCACAGTCAGGAGGAGCCATCATCAGAGCTAGCTAGCCTAGCTAGCTAACTGGGTTTTTGACATCTGTTCAACGGTGGTCCCCAACAACCCCTTTTTTGTGCCACGGACTGGTTTAATGTCAGTCGATGTTTTCAGGGACACGCATGAAAAATGTGGTATTTTCTGAATATAAGAATAAAGGTGAATCCACAGTGTAGTTGTTTGTAGCTTTATTAGCAGTACCCTCTTCACATGGCAACAACAACATAACATGAGTAACATCGGCTTGTACTGTACTTCTGTACTTCCTGCCCTCTATTTGAATTCTTCGCACAGCTAACTGACTGTTGCGTTCGCTCCGTTCAGCTCCTCCAGGAAGCAAACTCCCAGAAGGCCAAGCGGCAGTGGGCCAGGCTGGAGACGCGGGCGGCCTTCTGGAAGAGGTCTCACGAGCAGCTGAAGGCCGACGGCGCCGAGGCATCGTCGGCCTCCGGCTTCTTCCTGTCGCAGGCCAACGGCGGCGGCAGTGGCGTCACTGACGAGCTGCTGGACGTGCAGGAGCGCTGCCTGCTGCTCTGCCTGGCCGCTCGCTGGTTGGCCGAGCTCAACCCGCCTCCCGTCGACCAGCTGGAGCGGCTGGAGAAGCAGCTGTGGCTCGGCCGGCTGCGGCGCCACCTGCTGGCCGCCGCCCTGGAGAGAGAGAGCGTGTTCAGCACGCCGCTGGCCGCCACCCCTGGCGGCGGCGCCACGCCGCAGCTCAGCACGTACGACCTGCTGATGAAGGAGTTCTCACCGTCGGGCCTGCCGGGCCTCAACACGGAGGCGTGTCTCCGTCTGGACGGGCTGCCGGCGCCTGGGGCGGAGCCTGGGGAGCCGCCGCTCACCGCCGAGGAGCAGCCCGCTCTCTCTGCTCTGATTGGACAGCTGCTGGACGAGGGCGGCGTGCACGAAGCCAGCCGGGCGTGCCGCTACTTCGGCCTGCGCCACCCCGACCTGCTGGTGGCGCTGCAGTGTCGCGGTTTGGCCACCGGGGACCTGAGCCCGGAGGAGGTGGAGGAGGACCCAGAGACGGCGTCCGGCGTGAGGAGCCTCACCAGCTGTAAGCTCCGCCCTCGTCTTCACCCGCCAACACGATAGCTGCCTCTTCTATCAGGAGTCGTTTCACACACAAACATTTCAAATATTACAAATATTTTTTTGATTTGATTTGATTGGCTGACTCATCTATAAAACGAGACTGAATTGCACCCCATCAAAAAAATAATCAGTAACAAATGTAATTTCCCCATCAAAAAAAAAGTGGAAGGGGAATTCAGTTCCACCCCCCCCCCCCCCCCCCACCTCCACCAGAGGGCGCCCTATGCAACCGCTTGGGTCGTATATGCCTCAAAATTCTTTTGCAAGAAATCATCTTCAAAACTCTTCATCTTTTTTTTTTTTCAGAATCTCGTTTCATGAAGGAAAAAAACAAACCTCTCTCTCTCTCTCCCTCGCCAGCGTCCTCCACCAGCAGCCTGGCGTCCTTCGCCATGCTGCCGCCCGCTGACGACCAGGTGACCTTGCAGCTGCAGAAGCTGGTGGACCGGTGTCGCCACGGCGCCACCTACTGCAAGCGAGTGCTCAGCCTGTACCAGCTGTCCAAGGTAACGCTCGGTCCTGATCGCCGCCACCGCCACCACCTCCTCCTTGCAGCGGTCTGAATAGCCTCTCTGCTCCAGGAGCTGCAGTGCTCCTTCAGCCAGATGTGCAGCCAGGAGCCTCGGCTGGTGCTGGAGCAGCTGCTGCTGTCGGAGCAGCCGGAGAGGTTCCGGAAGGCCCAGGCCTTCATCCGCGCTCAGGCCCTCTCTCCGGACTGTGTGGCCGAGCTCGTCTCCGCCGCCGTCGTCCGCGGGCTGCTGACGGCCACCACGACCTCGCTGGGCCAGGAGCTGCAGCAACCTGGTGAGACCCCTGGTGGCGGGGAGGGCGAGTAGCACCAGGGAAGGGGAATCTGGGACTGACTGTGTGTGTGTGTGTGTGTGTGTGTGTGTGTGTGTGTGTGTGTGTGTGTGTGTGTGTGCCTGCAGAGCGGCAGGTGTTCCGGCCGTCGGAGGGCCGGGACTCTCTGGTCCAGCTCATCAGGCTGTGCGACGACCCCAACCTGGTGGGGGTCAAACTGCTGGAGAACCTCAGCACCGTCCCACTGCGAGAGCTGAGCTGCAGTGAGTCAACGCCGTCACATAGTTCAGATCTCGCTTCACACGGGATTCACTTGCAGGAAATCCAAAAAATATTTACTTTCAGCTCATATTTTTCTATGTCTCTCCAGTCGTGGAGCTCCTGATCGTCGCCCACGACTGCTTCAGCCTCACCTGCAACATGGAGGGCATCGTCCGAGTCCTGCAGATCGCCCGCCACATTAGCCACACCCATCTGGCCCCGGGGGAGCACTACGGCCTCTTGGTAGCTCCACACAAAAGCCAGGAAAAATCCTAAACTTGTCCCGACACTCACTCGTTCCCCTCCGTGTTGTTTTTGTTTCAACTCGTCTTCCTGCGGCCGTCACGAACGCAGGTGCGTGTGCTGACGGGCGTCGCCAGGTACAACGAGATGACCTACATCTTCGACCTGCTGCACCAGAGCCACAGCTTTGAGGCGCTGCTGAGGAAGAAGCTGGACACGGGCAAAGGACAGGTGAGCAAAATGAGTGTGTTAAATCACCTGGATACTGGACTTCTAATTCGGCAGCGCTGCAAATGTTTTTCCCCCAGTGGCCGCTTCAGGTACTGCAGCCTAAATTCCATACAGCCCAAAAACGTTTTTTCCCCAGACCACAATACAAAAATAAACGTCTGAAAAACGGCTGACTGGACGACCTTTGACCTAAAACATTTTTGGTAATAAATCTCGCTGTTTTCTCGCAGATTTTTAAGTCATCTTCGGAAAAAAAATTAAAGGCCAGAAAATCCCCAGAAAAGTGTTTTATATTCCAAGTGTATTAGTGGAAAATAATTATCTCTAATTGCTTGGCTCATTCCGATTGGTTTATGCGTCAAGTGAGTTAGAGGGGCATGATGGGGAAGTGACACTACTGCTACATAATTCTGGAAGTAAAGTGGTCTTAATCGTCATATGCGCTAGCAAGCTAGCTACAGTAGCATCTCCATTGGAATGACTGGGCTGCCATCTGGGATCCTTATTGGATCCTGGCGCATTGGTGAGGACTCACCGCTATTTCGCCCTTCAAGCCCCGCTCACATCCGTGTGTGTTAGCGTATCGAAACGTGAGGCAAATTTTACATGTGAGTCCAGTGTGTGTGTGTGTGTGTGTGTGTCCCAAATGTTTTTCCCTTATTTCCACTCATTACTGCCACCTAATGTTGGTTTAAACCCACGTAAACTGCCAATAAGAACCGCTTCCAAGTTTAAGTTGGAATTGTGAATTCACAGCCTTGTTACTCGAGATAGTGACCCCCTCCCCTCGCTCCCTTGCAGAGCTCCAGCCTGAAGACGGCGCTGCTGGACTACCTGAAGCGCTGCCGGCCCGGCGACAGCGAGAAGCACAACATGGTGGCGCTGTGCTTCAGTATGAGGAGGGAGATCGGCGAGAACCACGAGATGGCGGCGCGGACGCAACTAAAGCTCATCGAGTCGGAGGACTGGGGTGAGGCAGGGGCTAGAGGCGGGGCTGGAGGCGGAGCTACAGGCAGCTCTAGAGGCGGAGCTAGGGCCAATGAGGTAAGAGCACAAGTGACGGTTGTGACCCGGAGCTTCTGTCCTCCACAGTGGTGACCGAGGAGCTGAAGAGCTCGCTGGCCAGAGCGCTCGGCCTCTTCAGGGACGCAGCAGAGAGCTTCTCCAAGGTACGTCCACCTTTTTTTTTTTTTTTTTCCATTGACTCCGTTGAGGGATAAAGAGTTATTAAATTTTAGCCACACCCACATTTTGTTCTATTTTTTTGTTGTTGCTTAAAGTAGACCAAATCAGACAGAATGAACATCAGAGCCCGATTGGCTGATTCAACTGGCCATTCACACCAACAGAAACATTGTAACCACTTGATAACAGTGTGAATTTAAGGCCCCCACCCACATATTGACCGCCAGTCATTTTTTTTATTGCAACCAACTCTGGGGACCCCTGCTGGCCAAGCAATAGAATGCGACTCTCTGGCTTCTCCCTTTTTGATTAAAATCCAGAGGCTCTGCTTATCCTCATATATACAGTCACTGGTCCTAAATGCGCACCTCTTGGAAAATCGTCCACGTGTTTATGCGCAAGTATGACCCTGAGACAGCAGGTGGCAATCAACCCCAGTCGAAAGTTCTCAAGATACAAGGGTGAACGTCGTGTGTTTCCAGGACTCGTGCGTCCGTCAGGCCACCCGCTGCGTCCGCTGGGCCAAGCTGGTGACTCTGCAGCAGCACTTCCTGAGCCAGGGCTCGGAGCTCCGCCTCATCAACCTGCAACCCGCCGAGCTGCCCGCCGCCCTAGCGGAGCTGCCGCGCTGCTTTCAGGTGGGTCGCCCTTAGCGAGGCACATTAGCCACAATGCATCGCTAAAGGCAGCATACCACTGATAGTCACAAGCGCGGCAATATATCCCATCATGCATTGCGCTCACGCTGGCCTTATGTATCATAGTATTGAAGGAAAGTGTCACAAAAAAATTAGTATTTATTTATTCACTTATTTTTATTTATGACCACTTGACATTTTAATAATGCAACTGCAATGATGTTATTATCGGTGCCAAGAGTGGTATCCCAAAGGTTTTATAAATTGGCTAATACGTTCACTAGCTAGCTTCATAGAACTCCTTATATGGGTTTGTAGGGAAGAGGGAAGGATTGGGTGATTTGGCACACAGCTTTTCAAGGTGCTCCCATAGACAAGCTAAAGTCAAAGCCGTGTATTTTTTGTTTGTTTTTTCATTAACCACATTCAAAGTGAACTCCACTAACAATCCTCTCAGGTGTTTGTTGTGTCGGAAGCGTACGGCGTGACGCCAGACTGGGCTGAGCTTCTGTACCAGAAGGTGGTCCTGAACGGAGACTTTGTCTACCTGGAGGAGGTCCGACGCCACTGCCCGCTGACCGCCTCCCTGTTTGAGGACATTTTCAGGAAGTGAGTCGGAAGCCACGGCCACCGGTTCGGTTCGGATCAGATCAGGAGCTGAACTCGCCTTGTGTGTGTGTGTGTGTGTGTGTGTGTGTGTGTGTGTGTGTGTGTGTGTGTGTGTGTGTGTGTGTGTGTGTGTGTGTGTGTGTGTGTGTGTGTGTTCCAGGCTAGGGGGCGCTCCAAGCGGCGTCACTTCCAACGTAAAGCGTCTGCTGACGCACTGCGATGATGTGCACACCCGCTACCGGCTGGCCTACCAGCAGAACCTGTACGATGTCACCAAGACGCTGCTGCAGGACGCCAAAACGGCCAGCTACCTCAACGACCGGCTGGCTAGCTGATTGGCTGACCCACTGAATCTCCCCTCCCCCGACGCCCCCTGCTGGTGACAGCAAGAAAAATCCTCATTTTTGCTCTAACTCGTCGTTCGTGGATTCAATCAATTAGAATCCGAGAACTATTTTTCACAACATTTTCAGCATTTAATATATATGTCTAATACTTGACGCACTGTGAAACTTTTCATTAAAGACATTTATTTCCTGACTAATCGGAAGATTCTGAGCTTCTCCTCCCGCTGTGTTTGTCCGCGCTGTGATCTTCAGACATTTCTGCAAGGATTCTCAATGTTCTGAGGGGTTCCGTAGGAGTAATTTAAGGCTGATGGAACTGGGCTTGTGCTCACAACAACGCAACCTTTATTTTTACAGTTTTACATAATCAGAATCTGTAGCTGCTCTGTGCAAGTTTGACACTAACCAGACGTTAAGAATACTCTGTTTGTTGGAATCTGACTTCTAAATCCATTTGAAAAGTCAATACATCGGCACTTGTGGGAAACTTTTAGTGATGCAGGATCTCAGTGTACTTTATAATTAATTTCTCCATTTCGTCCAACTTTCTGCTTCCTCTGAGGAACTTTTGTCTCAAACTAGGCCACTAGATCTCAAAGTCGTTATGTGTCTGAAATATTAACATTTTCCCTCTCAGTAAATGTTTGATTATACGCACTTCTCTGTTTGGCCACCAGATGGCAATAGAGACTCTGTGCGACTCCTTCCAATCAGCTTTAATTGAAGGACGTTGGCCGCTCAGCCCCTCCCCTCACTGAAAGAGTCTCGGTCCTTGCTGGATGTGCTGCTGGTATCGGCAGCCAGCAGGTGTCGCTCCTTCCTCTCTCCAGGATAAAAAAGGGCGCAATCAATTTTGATGGTCCTCCGAGGAACCATCTGCTGCAGCCTTCAAACACGGGCAAAAAAAGGCTCCGTTGTCTTTCTTATTTGAGTGACTCGGTAAATTGTGGAGTCCTTGTCCTGCAGAATCGGCCATATAAAAAATAAAAAGCCGCTCCTGAAGCACAACGTGCCATGTGAGTGTTTACAGGTGCCTCACAGCGCTCTCAGTGGCGGCTGTGTGTCATTACAAGACGTGTTTTTCTTGGGGTTCTTTTTTAAAAAAAAAAAAAAACGGGACCAGAAACTCTGCAGAAGGTCATCAGGTCAGCGAGCTTGTTAGCCAGCGCTAATTAGCTGCTCGCGCTCAGCAGAGCAGAGGAAGGAGGGACTTTTTATTATTTAAAAGGCTGCGTCCGCTTTGACCTCTGCGATTCTGAGCAAAATGTGAGGAAAGAACACTTGAGTGTTTAATGTGGGGCTGAAAAACAGGCAAATCATCTTACACGTTCATATCGCACCAGGAATTTGTTTTTTCTTGGCAGCAAATTTAGCAAACGACTAAATAAAAATAATAATAAATAAAATATACAAATAGTTATTGATTCAAAGATTGAAAAGTGCTGACGGTTGGGAGCCAGTGCGATTTAGAGATTTAGGAACGTCAAGCGTAACTGTGTCCCAGCAGAGCGGAGTCAGTCACTGTGTCCCCACTGTGCCACACACACGCACACACACACACACACACACACATCCTCCTCCAGCACTGTGGAAACATCTTTCACTGTTTTTGGAAGAGGAGGAGGAGGAGGAGCGTCCCTTTCTCTCGCTCCACTTACACCTCCCTCACTCTCTCTCTCTCTCTCACCAAACACACCTCCTTCACTCTCTCTCTCTCTCTCTCTCTCGCTCGCCCTCCTTCGCTCTCTCTCTCTCTACCAGTCCAAGAAGAATTCTCCTCCCTCACTCCAGTGTCTCTTGGACTCACAGCTGCTGAGGATGGATGCTCGGATTTTCACACTGCACATCCTGACGCTCTGCTGCCTCATACATGGTAGGCTGCGCATAAACGCACACAGACACACACACAGACACACACATGCGCT
The DNA here is from genome assembly GCF_046127955.1 of Nelusetta ayraudi. Taxonomy (NCBI): domain Eukaryota; kingdom Metazoa; phylum Chordata; class Actinopteri; order Tetraodontiformes; family Monacanthidae; genus Nelusetta; species Nelusetta ayraudi. The sequence goes on from NW_027466076.1 coordinate 1,137,639, forward strand.
CCCTCACTCTATCTCTCTAGGCAGGGTATGAACTAAGGTCAGGGGTTTTGGTTCAGCTGTTCAACAAAAGGAAAAATGACAATTTTGTGTGTGTGTGTGTGTGTGTGTGTGTGTGTGTGTGTGTGTGTGTGTGTGTGTGTGTGTGTGTGTCCAGGCTCACTGCAGGGTGTGCATCAGCGGCGCCTCTACAAGGAGCTGATGAGGAACTACAACCCCCTGGAGCGACCGGTCCACAACGACTCGCACAGTCTGACCGTCCACTTCAGCTTCAGTCTGCTGCAGATCATGGACGTGGTGAGAGTGCGCGCGCACACACACGCACACGTGTACATGTGTTCTTCATCATAGTCCTACAGCAAGAGAACTATGATGAAGATGACGATGATTCCGCGGACACAGAAGAGTTTGTTTCTTCTTCACGGGTGACTTTCGTGTGTATGTGTGTGCGTGTGTGTGTGTGTGTTTGTGTGTGTGTCCGTAGGACGAGAAGAACCAGGTGCTGACCACCAACATCTGGCTGCAGCTGGTGAGTTTCCACGAAGTGCCCAGACAGTGAAGTCCCGCCCACTGGCATGGAAACCATTCGATTCATCAAAACTGATTTGTAGATTTTCCTGTTTATTCACCCCAGACTCCAGTGCACCAGAACAAAACAAATAGATCACTACAGAAAACTGAAAAAAACTTATCCCACTGTTTCCTACCACCTGCAAAACTGTTGGGTTTTAGCTCTTTGCTAAAACTGATAGCAAAACGTCCACGTCTTTTTGGAAGTGGACCCAAAAACCAAGGCAGTCTCAGAGGGCTGAGCCGACACCTGGCTGGTGAGAGAGGTGTCAGTGCCCGTTGTGACATCACAGAGGGAAGAACTGTCTATGTTTGAACGCAGAGTGTCTGAGAAGTGCAGCAGCAACAGCAGCAGCAGCAGCAGCAGCAGCAGCAGCAGCAGCAGCCGTCACGGCAGGACAGAAGAAAAGAGATCCTGGTGGAAAAACACCAGGATGAGGTGATCTTTAAAGGCCCACTACGTGAGATTCCACACCATCTACTGGTCGGAGAGGGTAATGCAAACAGTGTTGCATTTCCTGTCATCCCCTGAGCACCGGGCAGATCCACCTTCAGCAGAAACACACCATCCCGATGCTTGTCCTGCTAATAGTAGCGCTGAATATTAGCAAAATTCGGAACTTCCTCACCCTCTTCCTCCTCCTGCTCTCTTTCCTCCTCCAACCATACCTCATCCTTCTCCTCTTCCTCCCCTCTTTCTTCCTCCCCAACCTCCCCCTCCTTCCACTCCTCCTCCTCCTCTGCTGGCTCTTTGGCTGTGACTGTGGTGGGAATTGGAGGAGGACAAGCTTCTTAAACCCATTTCACGCAGCCGTCCGGAATTTAATCAGGTTCACTTTCGGCTCGACGACGTGTTTTGGAACGTGGCGGTGCACTAATCCCGCCCTAATCTGCTCCCCCCAGATCGGTGAGGTTGGCACTCCCCCTCCCCCCATCCCTGCGCCGACTCCTCTGTCAGCTTAATTTAATTTGGATTCTGGAGACGTCTGGAAATGTCTGGAAACGTCTGGAAACATTGTCGCCCAGTTTTAACGTTGCATTCTTTTTTTTTCTTCTTATTTTTTTACAGAAGAAAACTTTGAGTCCTAGTGGAGAGGAAACCATCGCAGTTGTTGTTCTGAACAGGTCTCGGCCGCGATCAATTTCATTCCCGCTTTGAGGGAAGAACCTCAGCGGAGACACCAGCACAGTGGAGATTTGATTTCTTCCATTTCCTGTGTGTCTCAAAACCGCAGAGAAACCAGTTTGCAATGTCAACAGGACGTAAATGCAGCAGACAGCGTTCTAGACGTTGGGTCGAAACAGGCCGCCTGGCTGGATCGCCACCAAGAATTAGACAGGCACAACTTTATTCACTCAAATTCCCAATGTCAAATAGTTAACAGTGAGTTTTTTGTGTGTAAATGAACTGGTTGTACACAAAACGAGTGTGTTCTTACAAGTAAAACACCACCACCTTTAAAACACCAGTTCAGGTTTGTTGGTTCGGCGAGAGAAACCCTGAAACTTGGTTCTGCCGTCTTGTCTCGTAGTACTGGACTGATGTCTACCTGCGCTGGAACGTCTCCGACTATCCTGGAGTGACCAACGTCCGATTCCCCGACAACCAGATCTGGAGGCCGGACGTTCTGCTGTACAACAGGTATCCTCCGCCCCCCACCCATTCCTGCCTCAGGCTCCACCCACGTCTGTTTCCGTCTGTTTGAAACACCCGATCATCGTCCTGATCGCTGAGGTCAGTTCCAGACGGTGTTTTTGGTGAAGAGGAAGATCAGTGCCTCCGTGTTTTCGTCCCCTTGGTTTGATCCGGTAAACTAGTCAAATGCTAAATCAGCCGATTCTGCCTGCCTGGTGTCCGTGTCCGTAGATTGACTCCTCGCCATTAAAACACACACACACACACACACACACACACACACACACACATCTGAGCTGTGGGGGCGGAGGGAGGAGGGAGGGGGGAGGGGCTGAGCTTATTAACTGAACACAGTTTGTGAGTGTGTGTGTGTGAGTGTGTGTGTGTGTGTGTGTGTGGATATTGACCCGGCTGCCTTTAATGAGTCGGGTCCAGTGACTGGAACCAAGGACCTCCAATGATTATTGGACGCGTTGTTGGGTCACTTTTTTAGCTGTGAACTCACCCAAACTTTCTGCTCTAAGGAGGCGACAAACTTATTTTTTGACCAGTTGGCAGTTTGTTAGATGGACCAAACTGACTGGTGGGACCGGGCCAGACTGGGTCAGAATGAATTCACCACCCGCAGCTGCACCATCAGAATTTTTTGATTAAGACTGTTTGTAAAAGTTGATTGTTGTTCTATAATAACCTTTATTGTGTGTGTGTGTGTGTCTGTGTGTGTGTGTGTGTGTGTGTGTGTGTGTGCGCGTGCGTGCCTGGCATGTGTCGGCTGCAGCGCTGACGAGAGGTTCGACGCCTCCTTCCACACCAACATCCTGGTCAACTCCAGCGGCTACTGCCAGTACCTGCCACCAGGTGACGCTGTGCACGCGCCCTCTTGATCTCAACCACTGAAATATTGGCGTTTCAGAGCTCACCCCTGTTCCTGTCGAAATCATGTCACAGTTTCCAGCCATCTGCCAAATGACTCAATCAAAGGCTTTTTTTTTTTTATGGTGGTCAAGAGGTCAACGGGAGTTTCCCCCACTTGATTGACGAGCCGAGACGTCGTGACTTTCAACCCAGACTTCTAATTTAGCTGATCCACAATAAATCAATAAGCAGTAAAAGTCCCAACGGCTCTATATGTTCTGGCAGCCGGATTTTTGGCCTCCAGATTTCAGCTGTTAATGATGATGGCTTTTGTATTTTCATTTTATTATATTATATACTGTATATATATATATATATATATATATATAGGGAGAGAGAGAGAGAGAGATTTTTTTTTTTTTTTTTACAAAATTTAAAACGAAAAATTTGATCAATAATTTTTAAGATGGCTGTTGTCACACAAACATGTCAACAACTTAATACATTTTTTGACAAGTTTATGTTGTTTTTGTTTTTGAATTTCTCATGACGATTCAGTTGAGTTTCTGTGTGTGTTTTCTGAAAAGATGTAGTTGTTTTTTCAGAAGACAATTCATTAATTATCAAATTCCTGCAGACATCAGACATTGGTTGAGTTTCCATAAAGCCTTCAGTGAAACACTGTCGATGACGAGATTTACAACATTCACGGTAAAATGTCAAAATGCATGGGAAGCCAAGCAAGCCGCTTTCCTTTCCCCTCTGCAGGCATCTTCAAGAGCACCTGCTACATCGACGTGCGCTGGTTTCCCTTCGACGTGCAGCGCTGCGACATGAAGTTCGGCTCCTGGACGTACGGCGGCTGGTCTCTGGACCTGCAGATGATCCAGGCTGATGTCAGCGGATACATCGCCAACGGAGAGTGGGACCTCGTGGGTGAGTTCTCCAGATCCGGATCTGGATTTATAGCTGGATCTGGATCTCTATTTGGATCAGGATAATTATCTGGGTTTGGGTCAGCATCTGGATCTGGATCAAGATCAGAATCTGGATGTAGATCTAGATCTGGATCAGGATCAGAATCGGGATCTGCTGAAGTTAAAACCCAGAGCCCCATCTGATTCCACCTTTGACCACTGACCACTCAGCGTTCATCCATTAATATTTTTTCTTTGTGGGAAAACGAATACGATACGTTCAGATAAGTTAATTGTTAGCCCGATTAGGGCTCCGAGGTCAATGCATGACGGTGAGTTGAGTTCCCGCCCACACAGAGGTTCCCGGCCAGCGGAACGAGCGCTTCTACGACTGCTGCCAGGAGCCGTACCCCGACGTGACCTTCACGGTGGTGATGAGGAGGAGGACGCTCTACTACGGCCTCAACCTCCTCGTCCCCTGCGTGCTCATCTCCACGCTGGCGCTGCTGGTCTTCCTGCTGCCGGCCGACTCGGGGGAGAAGATCTCCCTGGGTGAGGAAGCCCCGCCTCCAGACTTCGTGAGGGAAGGGTAAGCTGGGGCTGATGTGAGATGTGTCGCCCCCTGCAGGAATCACGGTGCTGCTGTCTCTCACCGTCTTCATGTTGCTGGTGGCTGAGATCATGCCGGCAACGTCCGACTCCGTCCCCCTCATCGGTGAGGCCCGCCGACAGGAAGTAGAACAGGAAGTAGAGTTGCGGTGAGTTGCTGACTTTGTCTTTTTTGTCTTCCAGCTCAGTACTTTGCCACCACCATGGTGATCGTGGGCCTGTCGGTCATCGCCACCGTCCTGGTCCTACAGTACCATCACCACGACCCCGACGGGGGTCACATGCCACACTGGGTCAGTACCTCCACCCAACGTACTGCCTCTGAAGAGTAAGAGTGGCCGTTTTCGGCGCACCTTTTCCAGGTTTTTATGCTTTGAGGGACCATTGGGATTCGGCCAAAAGGATTCACCTTTCAGCACTAAAAGTAAAAGTACTGATTCAACTCATTTACTCAAGTAACAGTATGAAAGTACAGGTAAAAGTAAAAAGTCGACCTGAAAAATCTACTTTAGTACAGTAACAAAGTATTTGTTCGTTAACACCTGGTTGTCACTGGGAAAACCAACTGTACCGTGATTGGTTGTTTGAATTGTTTATGTGACCTAGAGCTGTCTCTCCAGCTTGTTCGCTCCCTCTCTCTCTCTCTCACACACACACACACACACACAAACACACACCTGAGGTACAGTAAGTGGCTTTGACCTTCACATTATCAGACAGTGTAATGGAATTTGTTGTGTTTATATTCCCAACGGGGAACAGCGCGTGCGTGTGTGCGTGTGCAGCTGTGAAGATGAAGCCGTGTGGCTGAAAGGACTCCCAGCATCCTCAGCGTGTTAGCTGTGAACTGGGATCCTACAGAAAGTGCTGAGTTGTTGCTGATAACAGTCCCATTTAAAACGCCAGAAGACTCCATATTTGGATGTGTGGTGTGCGTTACTGGAAGGTGAGCTGTGGTTGGACCGTGAGTGCTGCATGTGACCTCAACACCCACCCCCTGCCGATAAGCCCACTACAGTTGGCTGCTAAAGTGTAGCCACGGCCAAAACCAAAACAGATAAAATGGACCTTAGATCCAATTGAAACATTGTTGCCAGTTTGTCACGGTGTGAATCCACCGCTCTTCCCCCTTATTGACTTTTTTTTTTTGTCATTTTGCAACCAACTCTAGGTTGCCCCCTGCTGTCCAAACAATAGAATGCAGGTTCCAGCTTCCACATTGGAAGCTCCGCCCCACCTTGATGTCCAGTCAATGGTCATGATGAACTTGTAGGAATTTGGCCGCCCCCCTCTGGTGGAAGAGTGCCATTGCACACAATATTCCTTCAAAACCTAAACCTTTCCATTACAACCCTATTGTGGTCACACTGAGGAAGGTCAAGTCAAGGTCCTTGTGCGTTCTGTTTGCCCCATCCAACTTTCTGCTTCAACCACTGCCCTCACTCCCCATCCACCCACCCACACCTTCCCCCCCACAGACCCGGGTGATCCTGTTGAACTGGTGCGCCTGGTTCCTGCGGATGCGGCGCCCTGGTGAGGCCAAGGTACACCTGGCGTGCAGCCACAGCAGCGGTGGCAGCGGCGTTGAGCACGACTGCGGCGGCGATAGCCTGTCCAGCCTGGAGCTCAGCGTCAGCCAGGGCTCGCTGCGGCACCACCCGCAGGCCTCGGCCTCCACCGCCGCCACCAACGGCAACCTGCTGTACGTCGGCCTGCAGGCAGTGAACGGGTTGCACCAGCTGGTGTGCCCGCCGCTGCTGGAGCGCCGGGATGCCAGGGTGGGAGGAGCCGGTGGGCCGGGCCTGGAGGCGGAGCTCAGCCAGATCCTGGAGGAAGTGAGGTACATCACCCGCCGGTTCCGAGGCCAGGACGCCGAGGAGGCGGCGTGCAGCGAGTGGAAGTTTGCGGCGGCGGTGGTGGACCGGCTGTGCCTGGTGGCCTTCTCGCTCTTCACCATCCTCACCACCATCGGCATTCTCATGTCGGCGCCAAACTTCGTGGACGCCATCTCCAAGGACTTCTTTAGCTGAGGGGGGGGGGCGAGTCACACTTCCTGTCTGCTCGGCTTGTCTGTTGAACAAAAAATAACAACAATATTAATAATGATCATGTAAATAACCCAAAGAAAACACAACAGTCGCTGTGATCACCCGCCACCGTGACCACCACTGTGATGTCACCAGACTCACATGACCTCATCAGTTTGTACAGACTCTCTATAAAAAAGTGCAGCAATAATGATAAATGTCACCAGCTCGTCTATAAAAATCAGCATTTAACATTTCTCCTCTGTGCATGGGAAAAAAATAAAACAGCGATGCACACAGAAACACACCTGCAGTTGTTGTCGCTGCTAAATGTGAGGGCCACATCATCAGGCTGATGGAAACCAGGAGGGCAGCAGCAGATGTTCTGAGGATTTTGTTGCCATAAAGTGCTACATAAAGCTAATTGACTGTTGGAGGGTGACCCAGAGTGTCATCAACCCTCCCACCCCCACACACTAACACCTACACTACCAATCACTAGACCTCTCCCTCCTCCGTCTGTGTGAAAGGAGTGCAATCTCCCCTCAGAGTTCTCTGGGGAAACTCGTTTCCTTTCTCCCTTTATTGCATGTCGTTTCTAATTTGTGGCAGCTGCAGCAGTGGAGCTGCTCCCTTCCATTGGAAAAAAAAGAGAGAGAGAGAGAGAGAGAAAGGGGCACCGATCGAGGTTCTGAACGACTCACTGGATGGGATTCATCTGCTTTTGACTCACCAGCTGTTCTGCAACGTTCATGACGAAGAACCAACATTTCCTGCAGCAGCAGCAGCAGAAAAAGGACTTCAAGCGAATAATGAACTTTTCTTTAGGCTGACAGTCTTTAACACAGCTCCGCTGCATCTCCCTCTAGTGGCTGGATGCAGTACACTTTCTAAACGTTCCCACGCACTTGACCAATGCTCTCCTCTTCCAGTAAAAGCTGGATGCTTCTCTCTGGTGGTGGATTGAGGAAGTGCAGCCTCACCCTCCGGCTCTTCTTTCAACTTTTTATTTATTTATTTTATTTATTTTTCGGCTTGCTTGTTTAAGACTTTTACTTTTTGCCATTATATATGAATTAGAATAAAATACATTTTCACGTTTTTGTTTTTCTACACCTGCATGTTCTTACTGCAGGGGAAAAAACGAATGAAACAATCAATAAATAATGAAGCTACTCTTTCTCTCTGTCTCTCTCTCTCTCTCCCTACCACGCGCGCACACACACACACACACACACACACACACACACAATTAGAAAGAGTGATGTCACCGTGTGTCTGGTTGCACCTGTTCCCGCCTGTCTGTCTGTCCGCCAGACCTCCAACCTTCAGTAGGTGTCAGGATGGGCAGTGGAGCTTCCAGCAGCGAGGGTCCGCGGCCCGGGGCCCCACCAGCGGCAGGAGACCAACCAGAGGTCGGAGTCCCGCAGGTAAAAACACCTGAACCGTTACCGAACACGTTACTGTTTCCTTTAGCTAAGCCGCTCGTTTCTATTAGTCATATTGATATGCAATGCAATGCTAATATAATTTTTAGGTTTTTGCTATATTTTTTTATGTTCTTCCCATTTCTTTCACGTTATTGTTACTACTGTTGTCCACATTATTATTTCAAGCCGTATAGTTAGTTTCATTTTATTTTCTTGCTCTTGAAACTTTCCGGCAGTGTGACTTCCACATTAGTGACGGTGTAGCAGTAGTAACAGTGACAGTGTTGGAAATGATCTTTGATTGCAGAGAGATGATGAGGCTGTAGAGCAGCAGCAGCAGCAGCAGAGTCCTGTCGTTGACGTCCAGTCTCTGAGGAGTGAAGACAGGATCACACAACCGGAGGAAGAGGAGGAGGGAGAGGAAGAGGATGCGGAGGAAGAGGAGGGGGAGGAGGAGGAGGAGGAGAAGGAGAAACTCTCTTCACACACCGTCACCGTCGCAGCTCCGGTTACCGTGAGTTGTGAAACATTTAAAATATTCAGTGCACCGTCCATCGTGACGTCACCCTGCACGCAACAACAACCGTCATTGCCCAATATTCAGCGGAATAACGTGATTTTAATGTTGTTGTGTTTTTTTTTAAAGTCGGCTGCAAAGTTTGTTTGTTTAGTTTTCCTATTATCATTATAATAGTAATACACCCAGAGGTTCAAACACAACCAGAAGAAGGTCTTGGTGAGCTGAGAACATCAGGGACCAACAACTTGTCGCAACTGAGGTCTGTCTTCTTGTTTCAGCCGGTGCGCCCCATGCAGGAGGCCAGGGGTGAAGGTGAGGGTGAGGCTGAGGGTCAGGAGGTGTCTCTGGACTTTGAGAGCTTCCTGCACAGCGACGGGACCCTCTACAGCTGCTTCAACCACTACGGGAACAGGGTCTACGTGGACGAGGCGCAGGTGGGCGTCGCCCAGCAGCAGAGCCCCCTGCTCTCAGTGACTCAATTCGGCCCTAATTTTTGTTTTCCTGGACCAGAACCTGCAGCCGTTCCCAGCCGAGTGGTACAGCCAAGGCCGCTTCCTCACTGCAGGCAGCCAGGTGGGTGTGGCCACCGCCACACCGCAGCCAATCATAGCTCCCCTGTCCCCTCCTCCTCCGTTCTGAGCCTGTGTTTGTCCCTCAGGGTGGTGGCCAGCAGCAGGCCCCAGCCACTGGCCAGCCACTGGCCAGCGAGGACGATCGCTACGGCAGCGTCTACATCCAGGGCCGAGGCACCGTGGTCACCTACATGTTCCAGGTAGGTTTCCACACTCGGCTGTCTCGTTTCTGGTTCTCCTGTTTCCTCTCAGCCTGAGCCATGTCCTTCTGCAGGAGCGGGTGAACACATGCAGGTTCTGGGACCCTCAGTCGGCCGTCTGGCTCCCGCTGCCGCTGCAGTGGGAGCTCAACGTGGACTTTGTCCAAGCTGGAGTCCGGAGAGTCACGGTGAGGGAGAGCCTCCATCTTCTCCCAACATCTTCACATAACATCTTCTCCAGCATGTTCTCCCTGCATCTTCTCCTAGCATGTTCTCCCAACATCTTCTTCCAGCATCTTCTCCCAGCATCTTCTCTTCAGCATCTTTTCCCCAGCAGCTTCTCGCAGCATCTTCTCCCAGCATCTTCTCTCATCTGACTGGTTGGTCGGATAGTCAAATATTGAGTTTCACGCCTTTAAATCTTAATGTGATTTTTGTGAGCCCGTCACTGTCAGATGATGATGATCTCATCTCTCGTCCCTCCAGTCGGCCCTGCCGGGTCTGGTGGACCAGAAGGAGATCGCTGCAGCACTCAGGCAGTGTAACTACGACCCAGAGGAGGTGATCTCCGTCTACCTGGCCATGTTTGGAGAAACCCTCCTGCAGACAAGCAGAGATCCCCGCCGCTCCGACCTGGACTCCTTCAGGTCACCACCGCTGCTGAACCACCTCACAGCATTTCAATGTGAACTGACCAATAGCAACACTGCTGCTGCTGCTGTGTCTCCCCCAGAGCCTTGCTGGAGCGGGACAAGGTCATTGAGGAGCTGAAGCAGAAGGTCCACAGCCAGAGGAAGGAGGCGGAAAGTCTCTTTCAGAGGAACGGCCACCTGGCCCGGCAGGCGGACCACCTCACCGAGATCGTACAGCACCTCAACCACAGGATGGCCGAGCTGGAGGCCGAGCAGCAGGACAAGGAGGAGAAGATCCGCTCTCTTTTGAGGGGGCGGAGTCAGGCCTGCCCACCTGCTGGATCCCGACCACTGGGACCACTGGTCAAGCTGAGACGTCTGAGCCGCGAGCTCAACGTCTCCGGCAAGCAGCTCCGGTCAGCCGCCCAGCTGGCGCTGAGCGACATGAGGAGCCAGCTGGAGCAGCTGCAGGCGGCGGCGGGGAGGCTGTCCCAGGCGGAACTGGAGGCGCAGCAGGAGGCGGAGGAGGTGCGGCTACTCTACAGGAAGGAGGCAGCGGAGAGGAGGAGCCTGTACAACAGGCTGCTGGAGCTGCAGGGCAACATCCGGGTCTTCTGCCGCTGCAGGAAGGCCGCCGGCTCCGGCTCCGGCTCCGGCTCAAGCTCCTGCCTGGAGGTCCACCAGGACCACCAGGAGGTGGCGCTCATCCAGAAAGGGAGCCGCAAGAAGTTCCACTTCGACAAGGTTTACCCTCCGAACTGTACTCAGGTGAAGAACGTCCTGCTGCGGTCTGACCTCCTGCCCACCTGAAGCACACCTCACGGGGGCTGTGTCCGAAACCACCCACTCATCCCTCCTCCCCATATATGGAGTTCTATGTATTCTTAGCTATATAGTGCTGCTCATTAGCCAAATGAGAAAAAAAAAAAACTTTCAGACACTACCTGTGTTAATAGCATTAATGGTGTCATCGCTGTCGCATTACTAAAACATCCAATCGGCAGGTGCTAATAAATTCATAAGTACATAAATTAATTTATACATATATATTGCACAAATACATTATACATTTTTGTGACAAGTTCATATTAGTCTAAGCATCGTCCTACATGAGAAAATAAATACAATACACTCTCTACTATAATACTGTGTAATATGTACACTGTATTTCTAGCCTTTCCTGCTTTTGGGTCAGCATGAGCGCAATGCATGATGGGATATATTGCCAGGTTAGTGACCATTGGTTGTACACTAGTTTTAGGATGCATTGACGGATACATTGAGTGGACTATATAGTGAATACCGATGTTCACTCAGAATTCGGACACCGCTACAAAATGACGCAGCCACTGTATAGTGACTATATAGGCAGTAGGGGGTGACATCTCACACAGACATGGTCTCCTTTCTTCCCTGCAGGAAGACGTGTTTGCAGGAACTCTGCCGGTTATCACTTCCTGTGTGGACGGATATAACGTCTGTATCCTGGCCTATGGGCAGACGGGCTCGGGGAAGACCTTCACCATGATGGGCACCAAGGAGAACCCCGGCGTGAACATCAGGTCAGAGGTCACGTCGCTGTCCTCTTCACAACAACTGGTTCAGACTCAAGGGGTCAGGTGTGTGTTGCACCTCAGTGGTTACTCAAACCAAGGAAGAGGAAGCTGGGAACTCGAGCGAGATGACTTTTTTTCTAACTGCACCTGGAACTGCAGTTGAAGGGCGTGAAGACCAGAACACAAACCACTGCTGTCAAGAAACCAAACGCCACTAATTGCTTCTCATTACTGGCAACCTCTTTTAATGTGATTAAAAGGCTCAGATCACACTTGAAGGCTCCGGTTTCAGCAACACAAAACCCGCTGAGGTGTTGTAAGGCTCTGCCGTCATGTGTTGCTGTTGTTGTTGTGTCTCCTCAGGTCCATACGGGAGCTGCTACGCATCTGTGCAGAGAAGGAGAAGGTGTCCTACAGTCTGAAAGTATGGCATCACAAAAAAAAAAATACTCACAATCAACACAACAACAAGAAAAAACAACTATACCTCAAACTGAGCCACTAAGCAGCAGAGCCTCAGTCAGAGTCAGGAAACAGTGAACATGTATTTCCAGTCCAGAAGACGATGGTTGGAGGTTTTGAAGATGAACCAAGATTGAAACCGAAGACAAATCCAGCGAATCTGAAGTCTTGTCTGTGTTAAATTTCTTCCAGATTTCCATGTTGGAGATCTACAACGACACACTGAAGGACCTCTTGGCCAAAACTGTCGAGGCAGCTCTGGACATCAGAGTCCAGGGGAAGTCGGTGTCCGTGCCGGGACTGACCAAGATCCCGGTGCAGACGGAGACTGATATCCTGGTTGCCATGGAGACGGGGGAAGGGAACCGGAGGGTAGCCTCTACCAGGATGAACACACAGAGGTGCAGCAGCAGAAACTTGTTTTACAGGTCCATTGAAAAAAAGATTGCATTAAATCTCCTCCCTCTACAGTTCCCGCTCCCACCTGCTGGTGGCGCTGGAAGTGGAGGGCTCGGACCAGGTGACGGGCCAGACCACGCGGGGCACGCTCAGCCTGTGCGACCTGGCCGGCTCCGAGCGGATCTCCAGGACCGAGGCCGAGGGCCAGCGGCTGGTGGAGGCCGCGGCCATCAACAAGTCCCTGACAGCGCTGGGACAGGTATGCAACCCGGGCTCACTCAGTGGCGCCCCCAACAGGACATATAGTTGATGTTGGAGCTACAGGTTTGTGTGGTCCCCGCCTCCTGCTGCAGGTGTTCAGCGCTCTGAGGAGCAACGCTCTTCACGTCCCCTTCAGGAACTCCAAACTCACCCACGTCCTGCAGCCCTGCCTCAGTGGAGACGCAAAGGTGAACAGCTGCTGCCCACTCATCAACATCATTATTATTGGTTTGATTTCTTAAATCAGGGTGACACGGTGGTGCAGTGGGTATCGCAGTCAAAAGGACAGGAATATATTTCATATTTAAATGACTACATGTAAAAAAAAATATTTGTGTATATACATATACACATATATACACATATGTATATATATATACATATATATACTGTATATATGTATATATATCTCACTCTCCTGTCTCCTCTCAGTGTTGCGTCCTGGTGAACGTCAGTCCCGACCTCCAGGACGCGGTGGAGACGCTGAGCACGCTGCAGTTTGGCTCCTCCGTCCGTCAGGTGACTCTGGGCAGAGCCACTCAGAACGTGGTGCCGGCCAAAAGCAGCAGGAACGTCAAGTGACGTCTTTCACCTGCATTATTACCGTCATTTATTTAACTCATTATTTTATTTGTTTGTTTTTTTTACATTTCATCCTGTGCAATTCCCTGCTTGTCGTGTCGACGAGAAAAAGAAAAAAAAAAAAAACACCATCAAGACAACATGCACTTGATTTTTTTTTTTGTGTATGCTGGAAATGAAGGAGCAGAAGAAGGGTGGATGACTCCTCCCCAACCCCACCCAGCCCCCTCCCTCTCTAGTCCTTGTTGCTTCTGTTCTTCAGCAGCTGGTTGAGGACACTGCTCTGTTTCAGGGCTCTGAGGTCGTCGATGTCCTCGGCGATGACGGGGACGTCGCCGGGCTCGCCGCGGCCCGCCCCCCCGCCGCCGTCCTCGTCGTCGGACAGCGTGCACAGCAGTGCGTCGTTCTCGTAGGTGGGGAAGTAGTACCTGCGGGGGTGGAGAGGGAAGAGTCAGACCACGCTTACGCGGCCGACGAGAGGCGGCGCCCCCCCGCTGGACTCACTGAGGCTGGTCCCAGGCGGAGGCGTCGGGCAGCTGCATCACGTGACCCGCCGACTCCAGGTGGCGCAGGACGTCAGCTGGGGAGGGGAAGCGGCGCTGGCAGCCGTAGCAGCGGCCGTGGTGGACCTGCCGCCGGATGAAGTTGACCAGCTTCACCTGCTGGTAGAAGCGGAGACCTGCAGGTGTGGGAGGGCAGAGGTCACGTCACTGTCCTGTCCACGTCCGTCCGTCCATCCCTTCTGTGTGTGCCACGATTCTCAGGTAGTGATGTCACAAAGGGCTCTGACACCTCGGTGACCACAACCCTCGAGCCCTTTGTGACAACCTGTTTTTTTGTCGTGGTCTCTTTCAAAACGTGCAAAAAAAAGTCCTACAAGGTATCCTATAGTGGGAGGCTGCAAACACAGGGCTAATGTGCTAATAATGCTGCTTTCTTTGGATAATTGAAGCTGATACACAGGAGTCCAGAGTGGAAAATAAAAACGAAAACAACTAAAAAAATGAGAGATACTTAAAAAAAAACCCTGAGATTTAGTCTTTACATTTTGTTTCTACTTACTGAGGTCCGTCCGCAGTTTGTGGAGATCAAATCCATGAGATTCCTAAAGAGAGAACAAACAATCAAACAATCAAAAATTAGCCCTGCGGTCAAATAAAAGTCAGTTTGTCCTCGGCGTCAGCGCTGCCCCCTTGTGGCAAACCTCAGTCCTGACCGGAGTCGAACTTTCACGCTACCTTCATGTGAGCGTAGATCTTCTCCATGGTCTCCGACTGATGGTCACAGAAGAGGCACACGGCCGAGACGGGGTGAGCCCTCCAGTCCGACCAGTCGCTGACAACACCGGGGGGGCGGAGTCACGGTGAGATTCAACACAGGAAGTAGGAAGCAGCAGCAAACAGGAAGGAACTTACTCGTTGTTGCCGTCCTGCTCGACCAGCTCGCGGTCGTCCTCGCTCTGCACCTCCTCCCAGGTCTTTCCCAACTCCTGACTCATCACACACACACACACACACACACACACACACACACACACACACACACACACACACACACACACACACACACACACACACACACACACACACACACACACACATTCCGGTTAAGATCCCGATCCGTCCGGTTGGATCCGGTCTCTCTGGGGGGAACCAGCCGAGCCTCACCAGGTAGTTGATGACGTAGAAGCGGTCGTACTCGTGGTTGCTGGCGTTGATGCGGCGGTGGGCCTTCTTCCTCATGTGGTCCTTCAGCGTCGTTTTGTCCCGGAAGGTTTTCTCGCAGTACAGACACTGCAGACTGAGAGGGAGAGAAGCCGGAAGGTCGTCGGGGTTAACAGGATCAACTTACTCTTCCAGTCACTTAAAGTTTCTGTCTTGTAAAAAATAACACAAAACACTAATTTGTATTATTTATGATTTTGTTATTGTAACCTTCTGGATAAAACTGGCAGCTAGCCTCAGGTTTTAATTTGTAAATTTTTTTTGATGTAGCAGCATTATTTGTTGTACAGCCTGATCGTGAATAAATGTTTTTCTTCGGTTTTGCTTTGTGTGTTTACATCACTGTAATCAGTTGATCAGCAATTAAAAAGAAAATCACGTTCTACAAACCATTCTGTTTCGAATTATTAACACAGTGTGTGCATTGTACCAATATTTGAATGGAGAATCATTTGAATGGAGACTCAACTTTGAATCAAATCGAGACCTCAAGAAACAGGATAAAATCAAATAGTGACACACCCAAATATTCACGTCCCTGGCTCACACCCTACACTTGCTCCAGTTCTCCTGACTGTGAAAGAACATTTTGCTCAACCTGGACTTGATGGTTGACGCCAGGGTTGTGCCACCGGAGTCAGTCGGAGACTCTCACCTGTCCAATTTCTTCTGCAGAGTCTCAAGAAACTGTTTGCAGTAGACGATGTTGTCCGGCAGACCAATGCTGAAGGAGTGTTCCCGGGCCATGTGGTTCAGGAGGGACGACCTGGAAGACAGGAGGATGAGGTCAGAGGTCGGAGGTGTCACCAGGTGCTCGGTCTGCAGGGGCCTGCTCACCTGTTGCCGGTGAACTCCTCGCTGCAGAACATGCAGGCGTGATGGAAGCTGCTGTCTTCCCGCTCCGCCTGCTGCTGGTCTAGCACCTCCTCCTGGTGAAGGACGGCACAGCACACGGATTATTTTTCTAAAGTTTCTGCTATTATTATTATTATTATTATTATTATTATTATTATTATCCTGTTGCATCCTGACCAGTCGCCTCTGCTGCAGCCTCTCTCGCAGGACTCGGTCCTCGGGCAGGACGTCACACAGCAGGAAGTAGTTCTCCTGTTTCTCTGTGGGAGCCGGAGAGAGGTACAGGTGAAGTTTCATAGACGACACCTTCACCTGGGTTTTGTCCGTGCGTGTCAGTGAACGCACCCACAGGGCCGCCGGAGTTGGTCTTGATGACGCTGCAGAATTCTGTGGCCGGCTGTTCCAGCAGTCTTCCCTTCCAGTATAGCAGGTACCTGGAAGGAGGCAGGAGACCCATCAGCGCTCCTAAAATGACACCAGGTCGATCTACCGCTCACAGACAGCGCCTCAACACTGAGAACGACCTCGGTTGCTTTCCCTCTGATGCACTCTCTGCTTCTCTTGTTACTCCCATGTGATTTTTTTTACATTGTCTGTGTGTATTTCACGCTTTTAAAGTTCCGATAACTTCGTACTTTGGCAGGTCGGCGATGAGTCGGACGTCGGCAATGACCAACTTGTGCTCCAGCAGCAGGTGTTTGAGGAGGACATCTTTCTGCTGCAGGGGGACGGACTCCGGACAGAACAGGCACACCAGCAGCTCCGCCCCGGGACCCTCCGGACTGGTTGCTTCAGCGCCACCTGCTGGCTGCTCTGGAAAACTCAGCGGCTCCAAGATACTGTCCTGACCTGAGAGGAGAGGAGATGAGTAGGGAGGGGAGAGGGGGCAGTGTCACCACGTGGAATTAGGGCCACCCTGTACTAGTTGGGGCGCTGCCGTCCATAGGGGGCGCCACCATTAAGAATTTCTTTCTGTCTTGTCTGTATCTGTAAGTTATTGTTTCCCTTTCCCCCGTTACTTTAGTTTGTGTGCTGATGTACAAATAGCATTGCTTCCATCTTCAGTTCATTGGGGATCAGTTAGTCCAACAGGTGCCACTCCAGCTGTTCTGTACTTACATACTTATAGTTTTAAGTTTGCTCTGCTTCTGTAATAGCTCATTAAATGTTCTACCATCCCCGACAAAGTATTTTTTTAAACTACTAACTAGTTAACTTTATTTACTGATAAAATAGAACAAAAACAATCAATTTATATGAAATGTAAAATTGTTAAAACACAAAGTTATACATATATAGTTGTATGATGTAGATTGTAAGGTTTATTTTTATTATCATTTTACAAAAGCGAAGTTTCTAGGCTGTTAGCCTAGCTAACTTCTTGACGGTAGTTTAGCTGCGATACAAACGTTTACGGTTCTCAATGTCTGGGTGCTTTATTTCCGGTTGGTCTGTCCACTGTTGCTTCCGGCTGACCAGCACTACCCGAGCGGAGGAGAAGAAGCCTGATTTAACCGGGTGGCGAGTTTGAAAGGAGCGAACATACCGTCTTGACTCCCGGAGCAGGCGTCCATCTTCGGGGTCACGTGTTAAAAACAGCAGCTAGACAGCCAATCAGAAGCTGGGAAAAGACTTCGTGCGTTGCATTCAGGGACTCCAGGTGAATCGCCCTGCGAAATGTTTTTTTCTTTAAAAAAAAATTAAAAAAAAAAAAAAAAAAAAAGTCTAGCACTGCCGCCTCACAACAAGAAAGTCGTGGGTTCGACTCTGGGCCTTTCTGTGTGGCGTTCGCAAGTTCTCCCTGTGCCTGCGTGGGTTCAAAAACATGCATGTGAGGTGAATTGGAGAGAGAGAGAGAGAGAGAGAGAGAGAGAGAGAGAGAGAGAGAGCGAGAGAGAGAGAGAGAGAGAGCGAGAGAGAGAATAACTGTCGCCATGTGGCCCTGCGATGAACTGCCTTCGCCCTATGACAGCTAGGAAAGGCTCCACTTATTATTATTATTATTATTATTATTATTATTATTATTATTATTATTATTATTATTATAGTACATTTTTGAAGTTATCCTTGCGATGAATGTTAGCAGAATTTAGGACCCCCGGGTGCCCCAGTGACGTCAGACAATAACAGGAAGTTGGACTCCACACTGCATGCGTGCAGGTGTGTTAGCGCCGCTGCACTTATTAACCATCGCTTGGCCTCCGCCTTGCGGCTTTTCAAGATTCGGTGTGGCCGCCTTCGGGATCTCTTCAGGACGCTTCACCCGTGTGTGTCTGTGCTTGTGCTGTTTTTGGAAAAGGTCTTTCCGTTTCCACTCGCTGACCGCTAGCCGCTAGCCATTAGCAGGGGTGACTGAGCGACGGCGTCCGTGAAGGAGCAAGGACGAGCTTACGGGCATTGTAAAACCGTCGTCGCAAAGCATCTCTGTTTTCTCTTGGGGTATCTAAAACTCGATAATGTTCGAGTTATTGATGATGACGTTTGAAACAAGAATTTGTTCTGCGGCCCACTACCAAACTGCAATAACAAACTTGTTTGTAGCTCAGTAACAAAGTGTCTCCATCACAAACTGAACACAAATACAAAATTATTTTTGTTTGTTTCAAGTATTTTTGGGTCCACTCAGAGTTTTGCCTGTGCACACTGCACAACTCAGATAACCACGTTGCCCTCTAGTGTCTGACTGTTGAATAGCCTTAGCTGGGAGGATGCTCTGGCCTCCCCTGGAGGAGTTTGTGTGATCCAGTCTGAAATGTTCTCTCCGTTGTCGTTTCCCTGTCCAGGCGATGGCTCAGCAGGCCGGGGCGGGGAGGCGCTACCTGCGGGCCTTTGTCAGCGGCTTCTTCGTGGCCGTCCCCGTCACGGTCACCGTCCTGGACAGGCTGGCATGCGTGGCAAGGGTGGAGGGCGCGTCCATGCAGGTGAGTGGATCCTACGTGCAGCAAGACAGAAGGCGGGAAGTGAATCCAAGGCAAAGAGCTGTACCTTTAAAGTGTGTGTGTGTGTGTGTGTGTGTGTGTGTGTGTGTGTGTGTGTGTGTGTGTGTGTGTGTGTTCGCAGCCCTTCCTCAACCCAGAGGGCGTGACAGGATGTGATGTCGTGCTGCTGAACCGCTGGAGCGTGAGGAACCACCAGGTCCAACGTGGCGACATCGTCTCCGTCCTGTGAGTAACATCCATCCAACTATTAGTGTAAAACTCACCAAATCGCTTTGATGTTGATGATTATGATAATAATAATAGGAATGATAATGATGATGATGATCCAACTAATCACACCCCAATAAAAAACAAAAAAGAAATTCTGACCAACCAGTTAGGTTTCTATTTTTCCTGAGGTGCAGCTTCAAGTTGATCCGTCTGAAAAAGTGGAGCAACATCACTTCCACAAAATCTTCCGCAGCATCAGAATGAAGACACAAACACACACACACACACTCTGACCGGTCTGCGTTTTTGTCACTTCAGGTCTCCCAAGAATCCGCAGCAGAAGATCATCAAGCGTGTCATCGGCCTGGAGGGAGACTTCATCAGGTCTGACAACAAGTTTTACAGCTACTTAACGCTCCACAGGAATAAAAGTCACAGAAACAATCAAAGGTTGTGAAATTTTATTTGGGCTTTTTTTTTTTTTTTTTTTTTAATCAATTTTGACGACACTTGCACCTTAACAAAAAAAGTTTCGGTCTCAACTTTGGTGGTAGCGATGCCAAATCTTACAGTATCGCACAGCTATGAAATATCACTGCCCAGATTTTTGATCAGAAAGAATTAATTTCAGTTTAGAATTTCAGGATCGGAAATTCAAAACAATCATCAGCAGTCTTTTACCAGGTGTGTCTGTTAACCACTTGTTCTTTTGATATATTAACATTATCCAGATAGAACAACTAACAAATAATGTATTATTAGTTTTACTATTGTTATTATGGTTCAATTTAATTTACATGTGACACACTGATCCTTTGAAACGTTCCAATAGTCTGTTAAAAAAAAACAGACATCGTCACAACATGGTGCAATGCAACGTTTCACCACTTGGGCCGATGGGGGGGCATGGTCAAGCCTGAGCGAGACTGCCCTCAGAATTTCTCTCTCTCTCTGTCTGCAGAACTCTGAGCTACAAGAACCGCTACGTCCGCGTTCCCGACGGCCACTTTTGGATCGAGGGCGACCATCACGGACACAGTCTGGACAGCAACAGCTTTGGGCCGGTGCGACTTCCACTCTCACATCCACAAAAGTGTGGATGGGCCTCATCCTAGCCTGGATCAGTCTTGGTTTATTTCACACGTCCACGCTGAGCAGAGCCCGTAGAAAAGGTTTAGAAAATGCTCAAAAGCGACTAATCAGACAAGGCTTCCTATTGGTTACAAGCGTTTTGCAAATCTGGCCTCAGTTTAGCTTACACGCATATCAGAGCCTAACCTCCAGTCCATCATTTTTGAAAAAATATATTTTTTACCTCCACCTTTAGGTCACAGTGCTTGGATGCAAAGTAATAATTACAGCTGGGTTGAATTATCAGACCCCCTAGTGGCCATTTTAAGCACTTTTCTGTGTGTTTTTTTCTCTCCCCAGGTGTCTGTAGGGCTGCTTCATGGTCGAGCCTCTCACATCATCTGGCCACCGAACCGCTGGCAGCAAATCAAAGCGTCTCTCCCACCCAACAGACGTCCGGTGCTGACGGAGGAGGAAGAGGAGTAGTGGGAGGAGGAGAGGAAGGAGTGACTGCTGGAAGTGATGCCGCTGGAACTGCAGGGTGTTCTTGCAATTTTCCACTTCCCCAGGAACGGAGCAGAAACTTCTTCTGCGCTTTGTTTGTTGGAGATTTTCCTCGTCGTGCAATGAATAACTGGAGACATTTTGAGATCAGGTGCCACTAGAGGGCGTCACCTGTCGTCTAGGTGCTGAATGAGACGTCTGGGACGATGACTCAAAGTATCGTGAGTGTGTCTGTATTTCCTGTGTCATGTGATCTGAATGAATAACACAAGAGTGCCCAGAGAGCTCCCATCTCTGTCGTCTGTCTGTGGGGAGAAAAAACCCTCTGGTCCCGACCTCAGCATCCTTCTCACACATGATATCACCAACAACACTGCCAACGGCTACAGCCTATTGGCTACAATTCCTGAAAGATGTTGATGACTGACTGACATCACTGGCTACATCCTCACATACATAGAACTTTCAAGGTGATGTCACATTTAAGTTTCTGAATAGATTCTCATGTTGTAATGTCATACAGTATGGATGGTAATCAGAGATGTGTTAATTTAGTAGGATTAAGTATGACATCACTGAAGTCCTTGGTGTGAGATGCATGGCCCACTCAATAAGTAAAATAATATTCAGAGTGACTCTTTTGACAGTCACACAGTAAACGCCAGGTTAAGCGCACATTAGATGGACTTTTATTGTGAAGGAAACAATGATTTTGGATATGCAGGGTACTTGACAATACCACGACTGTTAGGTTGTATGAAGAGGTTTGAAGATGATGTGTAAGCGTATTTAATATAATGTAGAACACATAGTAGAAAAATAAGTGAATACTGTGTTAATCTCTTTACTCTTCAAACTGCACTTCCTATTTCCAGTTTATTTTTGACACATGTAACATTCAGAGTAGATTGGCTAATGGATGACAACCTGTCACTAATCTGCAGGTGCCCTCCTTAGATAGCCAACACAAAAGAAAAAAAGGAAAATACACCACCTTCTGGGGAAAGAAAACTTGATAGCAATCAAAACAAATAATATTCATCAAACTCAAAATATACACAAGGAAAAGTAAACAAATGGCTCCAACAATACATCTATATTTACATATACATACATATATGTATATACACACAGTACATAAATATGCACACAGTATATACATGTACATATATATTACTACTTTTTTAGAAATAGATATTTTAGTAAAGTAATGACTTTTGATACCCAATGGTGATCTCAAAGCAATGATATGTCAACATTAAAAGCTTCTCTACAACAAATGATATTAAAAATAAATAAAATAGACAATAATAACTTATTATTATTATTATTATTATAGTGATGAATTATATTATTATTGATCAAATCATAATTATTATTGTGAGGGGCGGACACTCATTGCATCACTCATCTCGACTTGTTGTAGTTTTGTCAGCCACAGCTAGATGGAGCTCTCCTCAATCTTCTTCTGATCCTCCCTCAACATCATCACATCACTTCCACCTGTAGAGAGAACAGACAGCAGGTTCACGACTCACAGCTCAGTCCTTGAACACATCATCAAAGAGACATTCACTGTTCATGGAAATAATGGATTCACTGCTGAGAAGAACCAGACTCTCAGTCACTTAACTGTGAACATATGAAAGTCATGTGACCATGGAGTAATGGACTGATAAGAAGGTGTGATGAAGATGAACTGATCAATGATTTAGTCCAGAACTGAGAAGAAGCAGTTTGGCAGCAGATGTTGGATGAATGAGGACCAGGCTGTCAGCTGGTAGTCACCATGTGATTGGCTGACCATCACAATCCTCCTGTCAAAGTGTGACTGGGAACACTGGACCTTTGCTGTGTTATGAACTGTGTTTGGTGCTGAATCCACCATCCACTGGTTCCAAACCAGTACTGACCTCAGAGTCTCCAGTTTAAAGTCTGGACTTTGCAGAAAATCTCGCAGCAGCTCCACGTCTGAATCCTGCAGCTGGTTCCGACCCAGGTCCAGCAGTTTGAGGTGGGAGGGGTTGGAATTCAGAGCTGAGACCAGCCAATCACAGCTGGTCTTTGGTAAACTGCAACTATTCAACCTGATTACAGAATAAACCAAATCAACAGGATTAGATAAAGTTATACAAAGATGTTATAGAGTGAATACAGTGAACTCACCTCAGAGTCTCCAGTTTACACTCTGGATTCTGCAGAAAATCACGCAGCAGCTTCACTGTTGAGTCCTGCAGTCGGTTCTCGCTCAGGTCCAGCTGTCTGAAGTGTGAGGGGTTGGACTTCAGAGCTGAAGCTAGCAAACCACAGCTGATCTCTGACAAACTGCAGTTCCTCAGTCTGAATAAAGAATACATAGCAGAGAGTAAAATGGACAGTTTGAGAGATTTATGTTCTATGTGTCTATTTTTATGTGATTGTGAGTCAGGGGTTGAATCGCTATTTACAAAAATAAAGTGATGATTACATCCACCATTTCCTGGCTTGCTCTTGAAATTCACAAGCAGCAGACGCCTTCAAGACCCTGAATGACTTCTTCAGCTCTGCACTCATCTCCGTCTCTGCCTTTTTTTCATCCCCGTTGAATATTTTTTTCCTGTGGTCTTGAGGGTTTGTTCACTGCACTTGGTATCTCCTGCTCTATGCTGTGTGTGTGTGCATGCTCGATACATCAAAACACTACACACTTTATCATAGTACGGCAGGGGAAAAAAACATGGAGCGAATACTTCCTTTGTAAATTCACAAAACAATGAACAAACTGAACTGACCCAAGATACTCCATGTTACAGTCTGGACTCTTCAGAAAACCACTCAGCAGCTCCACTGCTGAATTCGGCAGCTTTTCTGCACCTAGCTCCAGCTCTCTGAGGTGGGAGGGGTTGGACTTCAGAGCTGAGGCCAGCCAATTACAGCTGATCTCTGTCAAACTGCACCAACTCAATCTGAAAAAGAAATAAATAAATAATATTAATAAAGAATAAATGATGTAGAGTGATTATTGGTATTGATCTATTTGCTCAAGTTTTAATATTTAGTTCTATAACAATTTGTAATTTCAGAACATAAAATGGAAAACACTTTATCAAATAATTCAACAATCTAAAGAAATACATTTCTTTCTTCTGTTTAATTTCAATTCAGTAACATGAACATTACTTAACAGATAAAAATACTACTTGAAAAACTATTTGTTTGACAAAGTAAATGAAAGCTTACACAGAAAAAGATATTTGGGCCGCAAAGAAACATTTTGGAAGAATGAACCAAATTAGCTCATAAATTTGACTGAACAGAGTGAACTGACCTCAAAATCTTCAGTTTACAGAATGGACTCTGCAGAAAACCAGTGAGAGGCTCCACTCCTGAATCCAGCAGTTTGTTGTGACTGATGTCCAGCAGTCTGAGGTGGGACGGGTTGGACTTCAGAGCTCGAGCCACATAATCGCATCTGATCTCTGACAAAAGGCCCCTTAATCTGAAGAAAGAATAAATGATGCAAATTAAGAAGATTGAGAGTTAACAGTGTGTGTGTACTAATATAAAAGCAAACTTTATTATGACAACAATGCAGGAACAATCCAAACCAAATCTATGCTGAAATTATTCCAGATCCATCCTGGCAATACGATGGCAAAAGTTGGTGGGAACCTCACTTGTCCAGCACCATGTTCCAGATCAGGAACCTCATTCTGGACTATTACAGCTGCTTCAGTCTGAGAGTGACCTCAGGAACAGCAACATCACTTATGATGTGTCTATGTTGCACCTCA
Source organism: Nelusetta ayraudi (assembly GCF_046127955.1). Lineage (NCBI taxonomy): Eukaryota > Metazoa > Chordata > Actinopteri > Tetraodontiformes > Monacanthidae > Nelusetta > Nelusetta ayraudi. Next base: position 1,161,940 of record NW_027466076.1, read on the forward strand.
GGGTTTATGTAAAACACGCCATTGACCATCAATCGTCAATTTAAAAAAATAATTTGGTCTGGTGATGATGTAGACTACATAGCAGTCATACATCATGAAGGCGTCATAAGAGTGGGAAAGAAACTGAAGTAATAGTGCCCCCCTTTGACAACACAAAAGGACGGAGTTCCTGTTTTTCAAAATACTGATTATTGATTACACTGATTATTGATTGAAAAAGATTGCCGATGGAAAATGGACACAATGAACTTTCATTTCTGGATGCATTTGCTGATGTTTTGTTATATGAACAAAAATGTATTTTTGATGTTAATTCAACAGAGAAGATGTGATAAAAACATGAACTGACTTCAGAGTCTTCAGTTTACAGCCTGGACTCTGCAGAAAACCACTCAGCAGCTCCAACGCTGAATCCTGCATCTTGTTCTTGCTCAGGTCCAGCTCTCTGAGGTGGGAGGGGTTGGACGTCAGAGCCGTGGCCAGCAAATTCCAACTGGCCTTTGGCCAACTGCATCCTATCAGTCTGAATAAAGAATGAAAAGTTTTGTATGAAATATTGATTCAGATTCATCAATTAGTTCTTAATAGACACTTAATGAGCTTTACACACCAGTTATCTTGTTCCAGACCATTACAATTACACACAATGTTGTGAGGCTGTTTTGGATTTTCATATGCTGACATTCTGTCCACCAGTAGAAACCAGAGACTGACCTGAGAACTTCCAGTCTGCAGTTTGGACTCTCCAGTCCAGCACAGAGCAGCTTGACTGATGGATCCTCCAGTTTCGTCCCACTCATGTCCAGCAGTGTGAGGGTGGAGGGGCTGGACTCCAGAGCTGAGGCCACCACTTCACAGTGATGTTTTGAGAGTTGACATTTAGAAAGTCTGCAATGAAGGAGACCAGAGTGTAAAGTCATTGTCAGCATGTGATACTCTACTGATTGTGTGGAACTGATAAGACAAAATCAAGGAGGTCTCAGTGGGGGCAGAGCAAAGAAAACATGGGAATAACAAAGTTTTCCTGTTTTAGCAGTACAGCGTTAGGGTTAGGGTTATGATACCAGGACTTAAAGAAAAACACTTTTATTCTATTATCTTTAATACTGCTGTACTGTGCAATTTGCCTGTTCTTTCCAAATAAAAATGCATTCATCCATTCATCTTCTACACACTTCTACCCGCTTATTCCCGAGCTCAGGGTCACAGGGGTCTGCTGGAGCCTATCCCAGCTATCCCTGCAATGACACCATTCATTGCAGGGCCACATAGAGATGAACAACCATTCGCACTCACATGCACACCTACGGACAATTTAGAGTGTTCAATTGACCTCACATGCATGTTTTTGGATTGTGGGAGAAACCCAGAGAACCCGGAGAGAACCCACGCAGACACAGAGAGAACATGCAAACTCCACACAGAAAGGTCCCAGGCCTGGAATCGAACCCACGACCTTCTTGCTGTGAGGCGGCAGCGCTAACCACTGTGTTTTATAATGAGCAGCTTTATCTAGTTCAATGACTGTTGATGTGCACTTCTCCACTTACACAGCCTTCTTGCAGTTCCTCACAGCTGGAATCAGTCTTAAACTTCCCTCCCATGATGTCTTGTACTTCTGAAGGTCCAACTCATCCAGAACCTCCTCTGACATCTGCAATATGTAGGCCAGAGCCGAACACTGGATGTCTGAGAGTTTCTTCTTAGACCTCTTCTCTGAACTAAGAAACTCTTGGGCCTCCTGATGCACTGACTGATCCTTCACCTCCAGCAGACAGTGGAAGATGTTGATGCTTCTGTCAGTGGAGACATCTTTACTATTCATCGCTTTCAGGTTGTTGATGACCTTCTGTAAGGTTCCTGGATGGTTGTCAGTGTGACCTATGAGGCCTCTTAAGAGACTCTGGTTGGATTCTAGACAGAGTCCATGGAGAAAGCGAATAAACAAGTCCAATTGGCCATTCTTGGTCTCCATGGATTTCTTCATCATTCTCTTCAGGAATAAATCCAGGGATTCTCCAGTACGAACATATTTTATTCTCTTCCTGTTGGTGTGACAGTGGAAGATGTACACTGCAGCCAGGAACTCCTGAACACTCAGATGAACGAAGCAGTAGATGGTTTTCTGGAAGATCACACTCTCTCTTCTGAAGATCTCTGTACAAACTCCTGAGTACACTAATGCGTCAGTGACACTGAGACCACACTTCTCCAGGTCTTCACTGTAGAACATGATGTTTCCACTCTCCAGATGTTCAAATGCCAGCCAGCCCAGCTTCAGAAGAACCTCCTTGTCATCCTCCGTCAGCTCCTGTGGACCTGTGATCTGATGGCCTTCTTCATATTTTTGCTTCTTCCTCTTGGTCTGGACCAGCAGGAAGTGAGAGTACATGTCAGTCAGGGTCTTGGGCAGCTCTCCTGTCTGATTTAAGCTCAACATGGCCTCCAGAACTGTGGCAGTGATCCAGCAGAAGACCGGGATCTGACACATGATGTGGAGACTCCTGGAGACCTCGATGTGTGAGATGATCCTGAACACATCTTCTTTATCTCTGAACCTCCTTCTGAAATACTCCTCCTTCTGGTCATCAGTGAAGCCTCGTACTTCTGTCAGCCTGTCAACACAGGTCGGAGGGATCTGATTGGCTGCTGCAGGTCTGGAAGTTATCCACACCAGAGCCGAGGGAAGCAGAGTTCCTCTGATCAGGTTTGTGAGCAGAATTCTGACTGATTCCTTCTGAGTGACATCAGTCACGACCTGATTGTCCCCAAAGTCCAGAGAGAGTCTGTTTTCATCCAGGCCGTCCAAGATGAAGAGAAGTTTGCAGACATCCACCTGCTCTGATGTGAGCTTCTCTAATGTTGGATGGAAAACACGGAGCAGCTCCAGAAGACTGTAGTGCTGCTCTTTGACCAAGTTGAGCTCCCTGAATGAGAGAGGAACCACCAGATGAAGGTCTTGGTTCTCCAGGCCTTGGGCCCAGTCCAGAGTGAACTTCTGCACTGAGAAGGTTTTTCCAACTCCAGCGACGCCATTAGTCAGCACCACTCTGATGTCTCCCTGCTGCTCAGGAAAGGCTTCAAAGATCTTGCTGCAACTGATTGGACGGTTATGGAGGCTCTTCTTGGTCTTGGTCTCCAGCTGCCTGACCTCATGGTCTCTGTTGACATCTTCACTCTGTCCCTCAGTGATGTAGAGCTCAGTGTAGATGCTGTTGAGGGGAGGTTGAATTCCTGCTTCATTGGTTCCTTCACTCACATGCTCACATCTCCTCTCCAGACTGATCTTATGCTGCTGTAGAAGCTCCTGCAGATTATCAACCACTGGAACACAGGAAAGGTAGGAGACGAAAACATCAGTGTGACAGTGTGAGAATTATTTTCTGTCCACGATTTGAAACTGAAAGCATTCAAACTTCATTTTTCAGCTGATTTGATGAAACTGTTGCTGCACCTGTGTGATTGTCTGAGTGTTTGCTATAAATGTTCCTCAATGAATCTTCTCACTGGAGGTCTTGACATGATCTCAGTGTAACCCTGTTAATTATTTTTATTATATTATATTGCTAAATCATTTTATTTTGAAGAGATTCATGGGGAGAGAGGAGAGGAAGGACTGATCAAGGGAAGGTATGATTGGTCTGTGTTCGGTTTGTGATTGGTTGGGATGTGATGTCAGGTGATGACCGGCGAAAGGAACCAAGATAGTCTGGCTGCAGACCTGCACTGTCAGGACCGGAAGTTAAATTAAAGCCTCTCAAATTAAACGCTTTTGTACCAGAAGTTGATTTAAAGCCTTTCAAACCAAAAGCTTTTATTAATTAAAATATTTTATAACAGAAGACGTGACAAAAGAGGGTACTTGGCGTACTGTGAGTGTCAAGAAGCACAGCAGCAAAAAAAAAAACAACAACATACATATATATAGAGAGAGAGAGAGAGAGAGAGAGAGAGAGAGAGAGAGAGAGAGAGAGAGATATTATACTGACTGCGCAGTATATATATATATATATATATATACATATATATATATATACATATATATATATATATACATATATATACATATATATATATATATATATATATATACATATATATATATATATATATATATATATGTATATATATATATATATATATATATATATATATATATATATATATATATATATATATATATATATATATATATATATATATATATATACGTATTTATATATATATATATATATATATATATATATATATATATATATATATATATATATATATATATATATATATGTTAGGGATGCACCGATCCGATACAGGGATCGGTATCGGATCCGATATTGAATAAAATTCTAGATCGGGTATCGGTGACAATGAGCCGATCCAATGGCCCGATCCATAAGAGCAGTTCCGTTCTGTCTATTTCTATGCTGTGCGATGCGAGTGACGTCTGCGACAAGGCAGCGGCAGTGCGGTTGACGCGGTTTTCAAAGTGGAGCGAGCGAAAGGATCCGCCGTCTGGAACTACTTTACGTTACCTCAGCCATCAAATTCCACGGCTACGTGCAATATCTGCACCGTTAATGTTCCGATACACATACTAGACGGTAGCTTTACAACCGATATCTGGAGCTCCGACGTTTCCCCCTTGTCGCTTTTCAGCACACTGGCTGGATGAGAGTTTCGTTCCACGCAGTGCAATGTTAAATGCAGCGAACTTTCGTGGGTCACACACGAGCGACGCAACTGCCGCGAGCCTGAAGGATATGTTTGACAAGTGGCAAATTCCGTTGAGCAAAGTCCATGTGATTCTGAGGGACAATGCCAGCAACATGAGAAAGGCGATGGACAACATGGCAGTGCGTAGTGTGGGCTGCGTCGCACATACAGCTGGTAGTCAACAGGGACTTCTCTCACAGCGCGCAGTGAGTGATGCCGTTGCATGTGGGGGAAAAAAAAAATGTTACCACTGACTTTTTTTTTTTTTTTACCAAGCTATTGAAGCTATTCTGTTATTCAGCTGGTTTTGTAATGGGTGTTAAAGTTCTGTTTGCACAATTGCACTACACTATAGCTGATTGCTGTTTACCTTGAATACCTGCCATTCAAGCTAATGAAGCTATTGTTTTGTTTCTCAATTTCAGCTCCTTTACTATTCATTTTACATTGCACTTTGAATTCCTAATTGCACTGACTGAACCATTTTAATGAGGGTTTGTTCCTTTTTCATGTTGTTTGACCAAGATAGTTAAGTTATAGTTTTCTTTTTTTTTTCTCAGTTTCAGCTTCTTTTTCATTTTAAATTTTGTGTTATACTCCTAATTGCACTGACTGAACAGGAAGATATTTATTTATTTATTTTCATGTTTGACTTTGACAAAGCTAGTGAAGCTATTTGTTTATTTTGAATTACTGTTATTACAGTATTAAATAACTTTTTCAGTAAATCTTGATCATTTTATTTGTTTTTAGAAAATGAGGAAAGTCTGACATTGCCTTGCACAAAAAGACTGTTTTTTTCTAAACAACAAGACATCATTTGTTAGGTGATTCAATGCTGTTTTTCTGTATCGGTATCGGATCGGTATCGGCCGATACTAACTTCAGATATCGGTATCGGTATCGGAAGTGAAAAAACTGGATCGTGCATCTCTAATATATATATACATATATATATATATATATATATATATATATATATATATATATATATATATGTATGTATATATATATATATATATATATATATATATATATATGTATATATATATATATATATACATATATATATATATACACACACACACACACACACACACACACACACCATATATACATATACATATATCAGGTAAATAGATACCAGAAAAGGCCCCGGCTTTGTTTTTTGCTCTCTCTTTTTTTTAATTTATATTTTATTATATTTTATTTGTTTTCTAGGCAAACATTCTGAAAAGATCTCGTAATTATGAGATAATCTCTAAATTACGAGAAAATATCTCTTAATTAGGAGATCCTGATCTCCTATTTAAGAGATCTTTTCTCGTAATGACGAGATAAAATTAAAAGGAAACTTCTAACTTCGTAATCAGCGGCAATGATGACACCATCGCAGTTAAACTTTTTTTTTTAATTAGAAAAAAGAACGGACTGACAACAAATAATGTTTCAAAAATATAAATCTGAAACCAAGTACAGCGGGAAGCAATTCTATCTAGATTCCCTCTTGTGTTCAGTGATGACCGTAATACCTAGTATAAACCTAAAGCAAGCCGAAAGCGAGCGCCTGCTGGCTCGATCGCTTTTAACGATCTGTTGACTTGACAACTGTTCGAGAACGTCAGAAGAACAATCCTAACTATTTGAGATGCCTGCGCAGTGTAGACATACTAATATTAATACCATCCCCAGTGTATTTCCCAGTGTCTCTAACCGAGAAGGTAGCAATAGCAGATTAACTACTGTAGCGCCATCGTTGCCGATTGATTACCGATTTAGACGTTTCCATTATTATTGATGATGATGATGATGATGATGATGACGACGACGATGATGATGATAGTAGTAGTAGTAGTAGTAGTAGTAGTAGTAGTAGTAAAATCTCGTAAAAGATCTAATTATAGTTGAGTAGATGCTACACCAATCAGGCATCTATCATAATTACGAGATCCTGATCTCATAATTAAGAGAAAAGACAAGATCCTGGTGTCTAAGTTTTATTTAGTGAATGCAACGCGCTTCCGTAAGAACAAGCTTTCGATTTCGATTGAATTTTCAGTTTTAACTACGACGATTATGATCTACTCCTGGTAGCTTTCATAACTTTGTGTACCCCGTGTTTTATGAGGTGGATTTTTATCGACACAAACACAACCATTGAAATGGTGCAGGTGGACCTCTCAGTGCAGGCGGGTCCTGACAGTGCAGGTCCTGCAGCCAGACCCCTCTCAAAGGAACAGGTAAAAGAGAAAAGACAACGGAGGCACGGGTGGCGTGTATGGGACTCCGCAGCGACAAAAAGCTTCGAGTAATTTTAGAGACTGTCTGCAAACTCATAATCACATTCGCTAAGCACAGTGAATGTGCCGTTGGAAAAACTAAACCAGCTTTTCCAAATAACATGTGGTTGCCTTGTGGTCTCGTCGTGGGAGCATGACGGTTTGACTGTTTGACTGCCAGTGTGAGTCGTCGCCATCGTCGCTGGAGATCGATCGCCCAGGCGAACTTAATTTTATTTAAAGTGTTTGTATTTTGTGTATATGTTTAAATATTGTGTTATTTATAGAACTTAAAGATATACATTACAATCAATAATCTAAAATTACATTAAAGAATTAACTAATTAATCCAGAAGCCTACCCTTGGTTATGTGGTAGTGCTCCATCAGGAATGAGATGTGAAGGATGTGGACAGTCTTACTGTGAGCAGTCTTGATGTGACTGGCAGTTTCCAGTCCTGCTCCACACTGAGGAGGTCCAGGTTCTTTACTGAAGAATAGAAGTTCTTCTTTGGAGTGGTCACTCTTCAGAGACACACCGCTGAACCCTGGAGCCTCTGCTCTCTTTTCCTTGTATTGAACTCTGCAACGCAAATATGCTTGTGTTTAAAACATGATTGTTTTATAAATTATCTGCTGAAAGTCATTAATAAATCTCCAAAAACTGCTGTTTCCAATCAGGAGGAATATAAAAGGTTCTTCCTCCTCCACAAGATTCCATTTTTTCCCCAGACAGTCAACAGTTTGAGGAGTGCGTCAAAACCTTAGTTACATTTACTGAGTCAGTCCAAGTTTTCTTACTGTGTCTCAGGGGCTCCAGGTTCTTTACTGAAGTGTAAAGGTTGCTTTTTTGAATGGTCACTCTTCAGAGACACACAGCTGAACCCTGGAGACTCTGCTGACTGTCCCTGGAACTGGATTCTGCAACACAAACATGGGTGTTAAGTTTATATTGAAAACTTTATGGTGCTCCTCTCACATCAGGTTCCAGTTTTTCCAGACAACCAACAGTTTGAACAGTGAAACAAACAGCAGTTACAGTTACTGAGTCAGTCCAAGTTTTCTTACTGTGTCTCGGAGACACCAGGTTCATTACTGATGTTTTGAGGAAGACCTTTGGAGTGGTCACTCTTCAGAGACACACAGCTGAACTCTGGAGACTCTGCTGCTCCGTCCTCTTCTTCCTCCACTCGAACACTCAGTGATTCTGAATTCAAACAGGAAGCGAGACAGTGAGCTCAGAATACTCTGAGTTCTCTTGTACTTCTCTTCCCATTTACTCACATGTGATTGGTGTGTGAGGGTGTGTGGGTGTTAGTGTTTTATTAGGGTTTTTTTTTTTTTTTTTTTGCAGAAGTAGCTTTACTTTGGTCCCAAATGTTTACCAGATTGCAATTCAAACGTTGATGGTTTCCTTTGATGACAATGGTTTCCTCTATTCCTTCTATTTAAGTCAACCTGAACAATTGGTTGTTTCTCTCCAGTGATGGTTGTTTGGTTTTGGTCCACTTAAAAAAAGAAAAAACAATAACAATAACATCACCTTTTAAATGTTGTATTTTTTTGGTACGAAAATAATGTAACGATAATTTCAATTCTGTCTTCTGTGCATGTTCATCCCGCATCGGACTGAAGACACGCACAAACACACACACACACACACACACACACACACACACACACACACACACACAGCTACTTTACAGGTTTCCGCTACTTAACCTAACCTTAACTTAAAGTTATGAAAATTCATTTGCCATTTTCATCAATGCTTATCACTCATTCCCCATAATAAAAATGTTTCAGTCACAGCTTCGGCAGTCTCTTGTGCATCCTGTTGTTGTGCCTTTTCTCACGCTCCATAGCACCTTCTTTCGCTCAGAAAGCTGTTGTGGTCAATCAGCAGTAGACGCATTTCCTGCACGTCTGACTTATTTTCTCACCTCCTCCTTGCGGTGTATCTGTGATGACATTCAATACAACAGGTTTTGCAAAAGTGAAAGGGTGCATCCTGTTTCTTGCAGCTTCTTACAATTCAGCTGTGCAAGCGGTTATGGACTTGTGTCCCCTGTGGTTTGGAACTAAACAAGCTCTCATATATTTCTCACACAAGCTATCATACAAGAGTCATGTGAGATCTAAGGAAGGGTTGACAAGAAGAGCGCCACTGCCATCTATTGTAGTGGATGTGGGGGGGATACACCCCACTATTTGAGAAGCACTGCCTTAACGTGACCCAAGAGTGGACAACAGTAAGAACTGACTTCGTAACTCTCATGAACTTAATGACCATCGTGGTCATGGCGAGTGGTCACAAGGATTGGAACTTTACAACCTCCGGACTTTCTCACAGCAAGTTGTGGCTGCAGGCAAAACCAGGGTAAAGAGGAAAATTTGTCTCTCTGCCAAATAAGGACTTGCTTCTTGTCTCTGACATTAACCGGAAACTGGGAACCAAGGCTGCAGCAACATCCAATGAGGCTGGGGTGTGGAGACTGGGCAGCCAATCAGAGGAGGACAACATCGAAGTGCGTTTGCATGAAGAATTGGTTCATTTTCTATGTAATAAAGACTGGGTCAGGGATAATATAGCAGTCAGACTTCATGTCCTGACAAAACATTGTTGATGTTAGGGTTTTGAACTCGACCCAGCGCTCTGTATACTTGTGTTATGGCCGTTGCGAAACAGCCAAATATGTGTGCCCCCTCTTCACCTTTCTCTCTCTTCCAAGCTGGCTGTCTGCACCCTGACACACTGTGTATTGCCTCGTCTCTTCTCCACTCTGATTGGTGCTGTGTCTGGGTAGTTCAGTCCTCCACACAATGACCCCTGCACCTGCCTGATTGGTGTAGCATCTACTCAACTGCTCAACTCCTGCCATCCACTTGAGACCAGTGGCTACAAAGTCATTGCCATTCATTCTGTCAGTGGCTGTCATCTGGTAGAGTCTGCTAACTTTATGTAGAACAACTAACAAATATTTTTTTATTAGTTTTACTATTGTAAAAATATATTATCATTATGACTCAGTTTAATGTACATGTGACACACTGGTCCTTTGAAACATTCCAGTAGTCGGCTAAAAAAAAAAGAAAAAAAAAGCACCAACATCATCACAACAACTTTGGGCCGGTGCGACTTCCACTCTCACATCCACAAAAGTGTGGATGGGCCTCGTCCTAGCCTGGATCAGTCTGGGCTTCACACGTCCACGCTGAGCAGAGCCCGTAGAAAAGGTTTACAAGATGCTCAAAAGCTACCAATTTCTTGTTAACACACTGAGTGCACACCGCTGTGCACAGCGTACACACTGCACACGCAAAATCATCTGATCTCATCTGATGCAGAGTTGCTCCTTGATCACGTGACATTTGTCCGAATTTTTGGCACGAGTGGCGTCGGATCAGCAACGCAGCTGGATGGCCCGATTTTACATACTCAGCGCAGGCAGCTGATACTCACCAGAATAATTTACTAAAATTATATGCACTCCTGTTATTAAGTCCAGTTCAGTCTGTTAATGTTGACAACCGTTTCAAACGAACTTTAATAGCTGTGTTGCTAAGCCTAATAACTTAAATAACAAGCTTGAAATTTACCCGTCCCATTTTCCCCTTTATTGTTTTTTCTCTGTACTGTAAATCTTCTGTCTAAGAAGAAATCTGAGGCTGCTGTTCTGAGAATGAGCTACCAAAGCTTTTTCTGAATAAATCTATAAAGATCCATTTATGGAAAGCTGTGATGAAGGCAGTTTTGTCTTTAATTATATTCAACAATATAACATATTTTACCACTTTTGATTGATTTTTCTAACTTTAATACACTAAAGTTAAGGCTATATACCTAATTTCTAGTAAGTGGCCCAGCCCCTCTTATATTTTTTATGTATATGGCCCTCAGTGAAAAAAGTTTGTTCTGTCATACAGTATGGATGGTAATCAGAGATGTGTTAATTTAGTTAGCTCTCTTTACGTGCCGTAAATGTGCTGATTGTGTGGCTGTAAAAAGATTCACTCTGAATATTATTTTAACTATTGAGTGGACACACACACACACACACATATATATATATATATATATATATATATATATACATACATACATACATACATACATACATACATACATACATACATACATACTCTCGTACATAGTTGTATTAGGGTGGGTCTTTGTTTTGGTACATTATATTTATTTTTACAGTACTGTGTTCCATGTTGAGTGTATCAATAATACACATGTAATATTTTAAAGATCATGAAAATTAATTCTTAATTTTAGCACATAATTTGGTCATAAAATAAAAGAAACAACAGAAAATGTAAGGAGCCGTTTGGAAGCCAAAAGAGCGTGAGAGTCAGCTGAGTCAGTCTCTTGGCTGAACGGCATCGTGATCTTGCATGATCAGTGTTTACTCTTTTTTTGCTAATTTCCTCTACTTGCATTTGCTCCCCGTACATTTGCATACCATTGCATTTATTTCTATCTTCGTTATAATCATTAGTGTATGTCAATTGATTTCTTTTTTTCATATTTGACTAAAGAAAAACAGAGTTTCCTCTATAACGTTATAGAGCGTGTCGATGTATTCTACATCGTGTCCATCGGGGGGCGACCATTGATCATCTCCGCCGCTCACCTCTACTTGAGACGAAGAAGACGTTCGGAAGTCAACGATCCACGGCGGGAAAGAGTTTTCCCTCGACCGCTGGCTGTTCAAAGCTCTCAACAGCCAGCTGTTAAACGGGCCAATCGCGTCTTTGTCTCCATGGAGACCCAGACGTCTGCCGCGTTGCACGCGGTTCCTCCGTACGGACACGTTCTCGCCAGCGAACGTTGGAGAAACACGTCACTCAGTGACGGCTTGAAAGGTAGGTAGACGTCGCCCAACATCTCCCTGTGTCATCGATTAATACAGCTCGACTGGCCCAGTGGTGGAACGGCTGTCCGACATGTGACGTCAGGGAGCACCTTCGCCTGGTTCCTGCGCCAGGAAGACGACACTCGCTCGCGCCAATCGCCGTGTACAATAGTCCATGTTGAAGTTTGATTTGACGCTGACGGCAGATTGATAAATATTGTTTTTTCCAAACGTGTTAAGATGAGTTCTACTTCCGGGTTGTTGTTTTTTTTAGTTTATAATTCAAATGATGGGAGATTTTTCAAACTCCTGGTGCGCTGCTGTCTAAAAGAAACTCCTGCTTTGTTAATTGTGGGTTTTCTATTGACTGTTGTTGAACTTAAAGAGTTCTAATTTTCTTTTAATATATTTTTAAACTGATTTTTGAAGCTGTCTAATTTTGTGGTTGACAAATCAGTCTTATCAACGCTACAAACCAACGACAGACATTGTACAGAGACATAATATCCAAAGGACTTGGTTGTCAATTCTTATTTGTTACAATCAACAATAAATAAAATAAAATCGAAACAAATTAACAAATTGATTTTAACAACTTCAATTTACATTCTGTGTTTCGTGGCCCTCCGATCAACTGGCCACTTGTCCCTGCCTTCGCACTGTGACAGCTGGGAGAGGCTCCAGTAGACCCCCACAACTCTGAGTTCAGGAAGGAGCAAACTCATAATCACATTCGCTAAGCACAGTGAATGTGCCGTTGGAAAAACTAAACCAGCTTTTCCAAATAACATGTGGTTGCCTTGTGGTCTCGTCGTGGGAGCATGACGGTTTGACTGTTTGACTGCCAGTGTGAGTCGTCGCCATCGTCGCTGGAGATCGATCGCCCAGGCGAACTTAATTTTATTTAAAGTGTTTGTATTTTGTGTATATGTTTAAATATTGTGTTATTTATAGAACTTAAAGATATACATTACAATCAATAATCTAAAATTACATTAAAGAATTAACTAATTAATCCAGAAGCCTACCCTTGGTTATGTGGTAGTGCTCCATCAGGAATGAGATGTGAAGGATGTGGACAGTCTTACTGTGAGCAGTCTTGATGTGACTGGCAGTTTCCAGTCCTGCTCCACACTGAGGAGGTCCAGGTTCTTTACTGAAGAATAGAAGTTCTTCTTTGGAGTGGTCACTCTTCAGAGACACACCGCTGAACCCTGGAGCCTCTGCTCTCTTTTCCTTGTATTGAACTCTGCAACGCAAATATGCTTGTGTTTAAAACATGATTGTTTTATAAATTATCTGCTGAAAGTCATTAATAAATCTCCAAAAACTGCTGTTTCCAATCAGGAGGAATATAAAAGGTTCTTCCTCCTCCACAAGATTCCATTTTTTCCCCAGACAGTCAACAGTTTGAGGAGTGCGTCAAAACCTTAGTTACATTTACTGAGTCAGTCCAAGTTTTCTTACTGTGTCTCAGGGGCTCCAGGTTCTTTACTGAAGTGTAAAGGTTGCTTTTTTGAATGGTCACTCTTCAGAGACACACAGCTGAACCCTGGAGACTCTGCTGACTGTCCCTGGAACTGGATTCTGCAACACAAACATGGGTGTTAAGTTTATATTGAAAACTTTATGGTGCTCCTCTCACATCAGGTTCCAGTTTTTCCAGACAACCAACAGTTTGAACAGTGAAACAAACAGCAGTTACAGTTACTGAGTCAGTCCAAGTTTTCTTACTGTGTCTCGGAGACACCAGGTTCATTACTGATGTTTTGAGGAAGACCTTTGGAGTGGTCACTCTTCAGAGACACACAGCTGAACTCTGGAGACTCTGCTGCTCCGTCCTCTTCTTCCTCCACTCGAACACTCAGTGATTCTGAATTCAAACAGGAAGCGAGACAGTGAGCTCAGAATACTCTGAGTTCTCTTGTACTTCTCTTCCCATTTACTCACATGTGATTGGTGTGTGAGGGTGTGTGGGTGTTAGTGTTTTATTAGGGTTTTTTTTTTTTTTTTTTTGCAGAAGTAGCTTTACTTTGGTCCCAAATGTTTACCAGATTGCAATTCAAACGTTGATGGTTTCCTTTGATGACAATGGTTTCCTCTATTCCTTCTATTTAAGTCAACCTGAACAATTGGTTGTTTCTCTCCAGTGATGGTTGTTTGGTTTTGGTCCACTTAAAAAAAGAAAAAACAATAACAATAACATCACCTTTTAAATGTTGTATTTTTTTGGTACGAAAATAATGTAACGATAATTTCAATTCTGTCTTCTGTGCATGTTCATCCCGCATCGGACTGAAGACACGCACAAACACACACACACACACACACACACACACACACACACACACACACACACAGCTACTTTACAGGTTTCCGCTACTTAACCTAACCTTAACTTAAAGTTATGAAAATTCATTTGCCATTTTCATCAATGCTTATCACTCATTCCCCATAATAAAAATGTTTCAGTCACAGCTTCGGCAGTCTCTTGTGCATCCTGTTGTTGTGCCTTTTCTCACGCTCCATAGCACCTTCTTTCGCTCAGAAAGCTGTTGTGGTCAATCAGCAGTAGACGCATTTCCTGCACGTCTGACTTATTTTCTCACCTCCTCCTTGCGGTGTATCTGTGATGACATTCAATACAACAGGTTTTGCAAAAGTGAAAGGGTGCATCCTGTTTCTTGCAGCTTCTTACAATTCAGCTGTGCAAGCGGTTATGGACTTGTGTCCCCTGTGGTTTGGAACTAAACAAGCTCTCATATATTTCTCACACAAGCTATCATACAAGAGTCATGTGAGATCTAAGGAAGGGTTGACAAGAAGAGCGCCACTGCCATCTATTGTAGTGGATGTGGGGGGGATACACCCCACTATTTGAGAAGCACTGCCTTAACGTGACCCAAGAGTGGACAACAGTAAGAACTGACTTCGTAACTCTCATGAACTTAATGACCATCGTGGTCATGGCGAGTGGTCACAAGGATTGGAACTTTACAACCTCTGGACTTTCTCACAGCAAGTTGTGGCTGCAGGCAAAACCAGGGTAAAGAGGAAAATTTGGCTCTCTGCCAAATAAGGACTTGCTTCTTGTCTCTGACATTAACCGGAAACTGGGAACCAAGGCTGCAGCAACATCCAATGAGGCTGGGGTGTGGAGACTGGGCAGCCAATCAGAGGAGGACAACATCGAAGTGCGTTTGCATGAAGAATTGGTTCATTTTCTATGTAATAAAGACTGGGTCAGGGATAATATAGCAGTCAGACTTCATGCCCTGACAAAACATTGTTGATGTTAGGGTTTTGAACTCGACCCAGCGCTCTGTATACTTGTGTTATGGCCGTTGCGAAACAGCCAAATATGTGTGCCCCCTCTTCACCTTTCTCTCTCTTCCAAGCTGGCTGTCTGCACCCTGACACACTGTGTATTGCCTCGTCTCTTCTCCACTCTGATTGGTGCTGTGTCTGGGTAGTTCAGTCCTCCACCCAATGACCCCTGCACCTGCCTGATTGGTGTAGCATCTACTCAACTGCTCAACTCCTGCCATCCACTTGAGACCAGTGGCTACAAAGTCATTGCCATTCATTCTGTCAGTGGCTGTCATCTGGTAGAGACTGCTAACTTTATGTAGAACAACTAACAAATATTTTTTTATTAGTTTTACTATTGTAAAAATATATTATCATTATGACTCAGTTTAATGTACATGTGACACACTGGTCCTTTGAAACATTCCAGTAGTCGGCTAAAAAAAAAAGAAAAAAAAAGCACCAACATCATCACAACAACTTTGGGCCGGTGCGACTTCCACTCTCACATCCACAAAAGTGTGGATGGGCCTCGTCCTAGCCTGGATCAGTCTGGGCTTCACACGTCCACGCTGAGCAGAGCCTGTAGAAAAGGTTTACAAGATGCTCAAAAGCTACCAATTTCTTGTTAACACACTGAGTGCACACCGCTGTGCACAGCGTACACACTGCACACGCAAAATCATCTGATCTCATCTGATGCAGAGTTGCTCCTTGATCACGTGACATTTGTCCGAATTTTTGGCACGAGTGGCGTCGGATCAGTAACGCAGCTGGATGGCCCGATTTTACATACTCAGCGCAGGCAGCTGATACTCACCAGAATAATTTACTAAAATTATATGCACTCCTGTTATTAAGTCCAGTTCAGTCTGTTAATGTTGACAACCGTTTCAAACGAACTTTAATAGCTGTGTTGCTAAGCCTAATAACTTAAATAACAAGCTTGAAATTTACCCGTCCCATTTTCCCCTTTATTGTTTTTTCTCTGTACTGTAAATCTTCTGTCTAAGAAGAAATCTGAGGCTGCTGTTCTGAGAATGAGCTACCAAAGCTTTTTCTGAATAAATCTATAAAGATCCATTTATGGAAAGCTGTGATGAAGGCAGTTTTGTCTTTAATTATATTCAACAATATAACATATTTTACCACTTTTGATTGATTTTTCTAACTTTAATACACTAAAGTTAAGGCTATATACCTAATTTCTAGTAAGTGGCCCAGCCCCTCTTATATTTTTTATGTATATGGCCCTCAGTGAAAAAAGTTTGTTCTGTCATACAGTATGGATGGTAATCAGAGATGTGTTAATTTAGTTAACTCTCTTTACGTGCCGTAAATGTGCTGATTGTGTGGCTGTAAAAAGATTCACTCTGAATATTATTTTAACTATTGAGTGGACACACACACACACACACATATATATATATATATATATATATATATATACATACATACATACATACATACATACATACATACATACATACATACTCTCGTACATAGTTGTATTAGGGTGGGTCTTTGTTTTGGTACATTATATTTATTTTTACAGTACTGTGTTCCATGTTGAGTGTATCAATAATACACATGTAATATTTTAAAGATCATGAAAATTAATTCTTAATTTTAGCACATAATTTGGTCATAAAATAAAAGAAACAACAGAAAATGTAAGGAGCCGTTTGGAAGCCAAAAGAGCGTGAGAGTCAGCTGAGTCAGTCTCTTGGCTGAACGGCATCGTGATCTTGCATGATCAGTGTTTACTCTTTTTTTGCTAATTTCCTCTACTTGCATTTGCTCCCCGTACATTTGCATACCATTGCATTTATTTCTATCTTCGTTATAATCATTAGTGTATGTCAATTGATTTCTTTTTTTCATATTTGACTAAAGAAAAACAGAGTTTCCTCTATAACGTTATAGAGCGTGTCGATGTATTCTACATCGTGTCCATCGGGGGGCGACCATTGATCATCTCCGCCGCTCACCTCTACTTGAGACGAAGAAGACGTTCGGAAGTCAACGATCCACGGCGGGAAAGAGTTTTCCCTCGACCGCTGGCTGTTCAAAGCTCTCAACAGCCAGCTGTTAAACGGGCCAATCGCGTCTTTGTCTCCATGGAGACCCAGACGTCTGCCGCGTTGCACGCGGTTCCTCCGTACGGACACGTTCTCGCCAGCGAACGTTGGAGAAACACGTCACTCAGTGACGGCTTGAAAGGTAGGTAGACGTCGCCCAACATCTCCCTGTGTCATCGATTAATACAGCTCGACTGGCCCAGTGGTGGAACGGCTGTCCGACATGTGACGTCAGGGAGCACCTTCGCCTGGTTCCTGCGCCAGGAAGACGACACTCGCTCGCGCCAATCGCCGTGTACAATAGTCCATGTTGAAGTTTGATTTGACGCTGACGGCAGATTGATAAATATTGTTTTTTCCAAACGTGTTAAGATGAGTTCTACTTCCGGGTTGTTGTTTTTTTTAGTTTATAATTCAAATGATGGGAGATTTTTCAAACTCCTGGTGCGCTGCTGTCTAAAAGAAACTCCTGCTTTGTTAATTGTGGGTTTTCTATTGACTGTTGTTGAACTTAAAGAGTTCTAATTTTCTTTTAATATATTTTTAAACTGATTTTTGAAGCTGTCTAATTTTGTGGTTGACAAATCAGTCTTATCAACGCTACAAACCAACGACAGACATTGTACAGAGACATAATATCCAAAGGACTTGGTTGTCAATTCTTATTTGTTACAATCAACAATAAATAAAATAAAATCGAAACAAATTAACAAATTGATTTTAACAACTTCAATTTACATTCTGTGTTTCGTGGCCCTCCGATCAACTGGCCACTTGTCCCTGCCTTCGCACTGTGACAGCTGGGAGAGGCTCCAGTAGACCCCCACAACTCTGAGTTCAGGAAGGAGCATGTATTGAAAATGGATGGATGGATGTTTCCAAGTCAAACTGAACTTTTCATTCATCTGTCTTCAGTCACAGTTTGTCCTGCACTCATTGGTTTCAGGTGGTAGAGTCTATCCCAAGTCACTTGTTCGTCACATGGCCAACACACACACACACCAAACACACCCACACACACAGATAATTTAGAGTTCTTCACCAGCCAGGTGTGTTCATCTTGGATTGTGTGCGGAGCTAGAGAACTTGAGAACCTGCAAACCCAAGAGCCACATGTTTCCTGAAGACAGCCTCTTTTGTTTTGTTCTTTTTTTTCTTCCTAACAAGCTTCACCCATGCTGTAGGTGGAGGTGTGAAGGTCCTGTTTGAAAACCAGCTCGGCGCTGCAGACTTTCTCCTGCCCAACAACAGCTGCATCCTCTACGTGTCCGAGTGCGATGTCATTGCAGGAAGCAGCTTCAGGAGGAAGTTGGCTCGCCACCGAAACGTGAGTTGACTGCAGAGGCCGTTGTTGTTTTCGCCGTTGTTTTCGCCGTTGTTTTTTTGTGTCCCTGCGCTGACGTGAGCCATGTCCATCCTGTGTTGCAGAGCAGCAGCCATCTCCAGGCGCTGGTGTTGGTGGAGAACACCAGGCTCAGTGAGCAGTACTTCACCACCGTGCAGAAGTTTGTGGTGTTTGACCTTGGCTTGACCCTGCTGCCCGTGGGTGGGCAGACGGAAGCCGCACAGCTCATCACTCAGATGGTGAGTAGCAGGGAGGAGATAAGAATGTTCAGTTTCACTCAGGGAGCATCCAGTGAATCTCACAAATTCTTATTCCCTCCACGACGGAACCAACTGTGGAGAATTCCTTATGTGGAAGAGTCTCAGGTTTGTTTCCTGTGCTTATGTGCAACATTTCTTGGTGTTCCATAAGGTTCTAAAATAAATTGTCAGAAGCTTTATCTGAAGCAACCACATTAGCTGGTCCGGGGTCCAGTAAAGTTTAATTTACTCCATGAAATCTGAAAGCGTGCTGCATGTTACGGCTGCTCTTGTCCACCACAGGTCCACTGTGAGAGCAGGGAGAACCCGTTCAGCAGGAGGACTTCCTGCCAGCTGCTGGACCCACTGGTCCTGGCCATGGTGCAGCAGGTACCGGGGGTCGGCAAGGTCAAGGCCCTGGCGCTGCTGCAGCATTTCTCCAGTGTGCAGCTGCTGTGCAGCGCCACCCTCGGTCAGCTGGAGCCCGTCGTGGGCCAGTCTGCGGCGCAGCAGATCCACAACTTCTTTTACCAGCACACTGCAGGAACCTGAAGCCACCGACAGGGGTCCCCCCATTCCTAAGGGAACACTGGCTGCGCTACAACCAAGACTGACAATGTTGTTCGAAGGCTAATATTTGTTTTTCGGGCGACCACAGATGGTTCAATGTGACTCGCCAGAGCCGACCAGCCGATCAGCACAGTGGCAAAACTTTCAAATGGACCTGGTGACACGGACCGTGGGTTTTAATGTTTCGAGCATCGTTTTGGGCTTCTGTTCTGCCATGTGTGTTTGAAGTCGGTGTTAAATATTAAAAACCCTAAATATGAGATTAATTTGCGCAGTTGTCTCATTCATGAAATAATGATATTAATAAATAAGCCTAATAGTGTGTCCTGGGTTTGACTGCGAGGTGACGCGTGAGTGTTTAATGTTTACAACAAGCTCCTCATAATAAGAGTTGTATGAAATCTTTAAGCAGAAAAGAAACTATTATATTCATTTAAGCGCGGGATTTCAGAAAGGGACTGGCCGTCCCTCTAATAGTCGGAGAGCTGCCTGACCGCTCGAACCAACTTCGGTCAAACCGGACGCGCGCGAGTCGATCGAGTGGATCCACGCGCGCGTCCGTGAAAGCATCTCGGAGAGTCCCAGGGTATTTAACATTCTACCCCGGACAGCCGCAGGTTGTTGCGCAAGCGCGGCCCTTTCAGTATGCATGAGAGCGGAGTGAGGAGAGGACGGGAGCACTGGGAGCACTGGGACTGACTGGGAGGAGGACACCGAGGACCGGAGCGGAGCGGACCCGGCCAGGCGGACATGGATGGCCCGAACGGCAGCGCGGCGGACGGCAGGAAGAAGAAGAAGAAGGAGAAGGAGGAGAGCTCAGTCCCGGAGCGGGTGACGCTGAAGAAGGAGATCGGGCTGCTGAGCGCCTGCACCATCATCATAGGTGAGCTGCAGCTTCCTGACACCGCCGCTGCAACTTTGTGTCGCTTCAGTCGGCAGCAGCCAACCGACGAAAAGGCACTGAAATAGAAAATACCAGAAGAAGAAAAGGAGATGGGAAGATCTTTTTTTTTTTTTTTTTTTTTAATCATGTTTGTTATTGTTTATTTGAAATTCTACCACCACCACCAACCTACCCCCAATGGAGGACCAACCAAGAGGACTCCATGTTTGTTTGCATGTCAGTCCTCGTCAATGTGAGTTGCAGTGCCGACGTGGCTGGAGTTGGCTGGGTCCAGCAGGAGGCTGCTGGTCAGGCAGAAGAGCTGTGACTGCTGGAGCAGAATGAGCAGCGGGAGTCTATGCACTCAGTAAATAAGAGCGACAGCCACCCAATTATGTCACTCCCCTCTGCAAGGTGAACAGCACAGCACCGGGGGAAGAGATGGAGAGGAGTCTGGGGTGGATGTCTGCTCAATGACCCCCAAAACCCAAAACAGTTCCCAAGGCTCAGTACTTCAAGGCCACAGAAGCACAACCGGAACCAGATCAAATAGTTTTGGGCTCCAACAGTATAATTTCTGTTCACACAGGAGGTTCCATAAGCAGAGTCATGATCCTGATATGTCAATTTTTATTTTATCAAATACTTATGTCACTTTGTGAAAGAGTCCATACAAAATATTAGAGGGTGGGGAGGATGCAGTGTTAGCGTGGATGTTGCAGTGTAAACAGTGTCGGTGTAGATGCTGCAGTGTAAATAGTGTCAGCATAGATGATGCAGTGTAAACTGAGTTGAGCGTGGATGTTGCAGTGTAAACAGTGTCAGCATGGATGTTGCAGGGTAAACTGTGTCAGTATGGATGTTGCAGTAAACAGTGTCAGCGTGGATGTTGCAGTGTAAACTGCCAGTGTGGATGTTGCAAGGTAAACTGTGTCAGTGTGGATGTTGCACTGTAAGTTGTGTCAGCATGGATGTTGCATTAAACAGTGTCAGTGTGGATGTTGCAGGGTAAACTGTGTCACTGTGGATGTTGCAGGGTAAAGTGTGTCAGCGTGGATGTTGCAGTAAACAGTGTCAGCGTGAAAAGTGTGTCAGCGTGGATGTTGTATTGTGAATAGTGGCCGCGTGGATGTTGCAGTGTTAAGTTTGTCAGTGTGGATGTTGCAGTGTAAACAGTGACAGCACGGATGTTGCATTAAACGTATGTTGCACACATCCACCAAAGGTGGATGTTGCACGTTCTGATCACATTTCCTCGTTATAAGAAGAACAAAGACCTGGATGGTCTGAAGGCATTTTTCTACTGCTGCACTACTACTGGCTATGTCCATGTGCTCTGTACCTGTTCTTTTCCAGACTGACTTACGGTAAATTATTTTCCGTATTTGGAAATTTGGTGCAGATCGCGATATAACTTCACTCTGCTCTAAAAACGTGCTGCTTCTGTATCACTGCGTCGCAAGCTGACTCGCCACGGTTCAAAACCAGTCAGGTCTGAGTCAGACGCCATCAGATGTGATGCTCTGGGAAGCTGCCGGAAGGCAGGAGGTGAGTCGGTCACTCCCCCACCTCAGCAGCCGCGGTGCTGGATAATTTATGTGCTCTTACGTAACGGCCGTCTGTGCCACTTGGCTGCCTCCTGCCGCGCTACTGCTAGCGCAGCCGTGTGAATGCGGCGCCTCGACTGGGACCCTGAGGCGGTGGGCGGCAGCGGCCGTCCCGGGATGGAGTGATGGTCGGCAGCTCCTCCCCTCACCCACTCTGTCACGGTAGCCGCTTTTGTGTGGCCTGGTGGCCCCGTCTTTCGACTCCCACTGACTTCCTGTGCAGAATTGTAGAATTCTGTGCGCGGACACATGCACCCCGACACGTGAGGCCCTCTGGGACAACATGTGGGGCTTTGGAGGAGGTGGAGGAGCAAAGACTGACTAAAGCCATCGTACGTCCGCAGTGACTTTGAGAAACTCTTGTCGCGGCCATACAGTGAAAACACTTTCAGCACCACAGCTGTGATCAGTGTTCATGTGACTGGCCTTCGTCTCGGGGTTCCTGAGGGGGTTGCGGTTTTGGATGGGAGTTCTGCTGCTGGATCTCCTGCATCTGTGTCTCTATAGAATAAAGCACATACATTACATTTCAGAACTTTTCTTTTTTCTTTTCTTTTCTTTTCTTTTTTTAAAAAAGGTGTTGGAGTGGAAACTTTTTCCAACCATCATCAGAATCAGAATCATATTTTATTGTTTTCACAGTCAGGGTTCAACTAGTAACACTTGCATCTAAAAACTGACAGCACAAAATTGAGAGAGTCATAGCAAGCAGAAACATAAATACAACAGACAGTGCTGTGTGAGGAGGCCAATTATTTTTGAACAGGGGAATTTTAGGGGCTTGTTTCTATTGTTAGTAATGTCGAATAGCAGAGATGCTCAGTAAAGAAGAATGGATTCAATGATTTGATACAATGGTACAGAATGAGCAGAAGGTGGGATTGGACAGATCAGGGAATGGGGGTGTGGAACATAGCGTCTCTGTTGGTGCCGGCGCTGGTGGATGTGAGTGGTGTGTTGGTTGGTTGGTTGGTTGAAGGTAAGCTTGTTGTGGATGGTGATGCGGTATTGTCGATTTTGATCTTTGCAAAGATTTTAAACACTGAAGCCTCAGCTTCTTGTACTCCCCTGCTGTCCTCAGGAAACATCATCGGCTCCGGGATCTTCATCTCTCCGAAGGGGGTCCTAGAGCACTCGGGCTCGGTGGGCCTGGCGCTGGTGATCTGGGTCCTGGGGGGCTGCATCGCCGCTCTGGGCTCCCTCTGCTATGCCGAGCTGGGTGTCACCATCCCTAAGTCTGGGGGAGACTACTCCTACGTCACTGAGATATTTGGTGGCCTGACTGGGTGAGTGTCACGACCTCATCAAGGTTGTGCTGAAGTTTAGTACAGAGAATATATGCAACTTTAAAGTTCATTCATTCGCCGGCTCCACTTCTCATAAAGTGTGGACTGAGGCTAAAGTTCAGCAAATCGTCCTACTTTGACATCACAAAGGGGCACTGGTACATCTCCCAGGTCTGCTGACTGTACACAAAGCAGCAGTTTTAGCAGGAGACTGTAAACAGCGGGCTAAATGTGCTGCAGCTGCTGCTGCTGCTGCCTGGAGATGTAGAGAAGTCAGCAGATTATCACGGTGAAGGCAGTGTGGGCTGATAGACATGTCTTGACCTGTAATAACCCCAGCCTGCCCCTCAGGTTCCTCCTGCTGTGGAGCGCCGTCCTCATCATGTATCCGACCACGCTGGCTGTCATCGCGCTCACCTTCTCCAGCTACGTCCTGCAGCCCGTCTTCCCCAACTGCCTTCCTCCGTACATGGCCACCAGGATGCTCTCCGCCACCTGCCTGTGTAAGTCTGAACTGACATACAATAAAACTGCAGCCTCTCAGACTCTCCAGCAGCATTCTAGAGGAGAAAGAGGAGGAGCTTCTACATGTCAACGGTCTCGAGTGCTTGTGCTGGTAGAGAAGCCAGCTCTTTTTTTCTTTCTTTTTTAAATGGCTGTAGTAAATAATGCAGAGCATCCTTTCAGAAGGCAGAGGAGGAGGAGCAGGAGGTGGTAGACAAGGGGGAGGATGAGAGGAAGTAGAAGCAGGAGGTGGAGGAGAAGGTGGAGGAGGGGTCAGTAACAGAAGCAGGATGGGAGGGGGAAGTGAGAGGAGGAGGAGGAGGAGCTGTAGTAGTTCTAGAAAAAGGGAGAGGATGAGGTGGAGGAGGGGGGCAATAGCAGGAGAAGGGGAGGATTAGGAATAGGGGGAGAGAGGGGAGTAGTAAGTGGAGCAGTATGAGGAGGTGGAGGAGGAGCTGTCGTAGTTCTAAATAAAGGTAGAAACAGAGGAGGGGGCAGTAGGAGGAGCAGAAAGAGGAGGAGAAGGGGGAGGTTATGGAGGAGGGGAAAGGAAGAGGAGCAGGAGGTGGGAGAAGGAGAAGTAGGAGGAGGATGGAGGGGAGGGTGGAGGTGGATGAAGAGCAGTTTTGAGGATGTCGACCAGTGTGGAGTCAGAAGTGAACTCAGAGGCTCCTCCCTGCAGCAGCTTCTGCTCACATGTTCACCTCCTCGTTGGTGAACGCCAAGAGCTGCCTTACGAAATCTGGTTGCTGTCATCGCTGTTATTGCTGTAGTTGTTGCTGTCGTCATTGTCGGTGCTACCGTTTGACACCGACTCCACTCCTCCTCTCAGTGCTCCTCACTTGGGTGAACTGCTCCAGCGTCCGCATGGCCACCAGGATCCAGGACGTCTTCACCGTGGGGAAGCTGATGGCCCTGGGCCTCATCATCGTGGTCGGCCTGGTCCAGATCTGCAATGGTACCATCCCGGACCAGTCCAGCGGGGTGGGGGCGCTCTCACATGTAGGGTTTCAACCCACCCGCTGACGCCATGTGACCTGTCCCGCCAGGTAACTACGAGGCTCTGAGCCCTCAGGTGGCCTTCTCTGTGGAGCGGACGCCGTCGGTGGGCCAGATCGCCCTGGCCTTCCTGCAGGCCTCCTTCGCCTTCAGTGGCTGGAACTTCCTCAACTACGTCACAGAGGAGGTGGTGGAGCCCAGAAGGTGAGCGTCCTGTGACCTTTTCCAACGCTTGCTGTCAATCTGTGTCATCCAGGTTTACATCTAAATAAAATCATGGATCCGACCGAGACATTGAGGCAGCTGATTTATTTTGTAAGTTAAAAATGGAAAGCGATAAGGGGTAGGAAACAAAACCAGGTCAAAAGATTTTTTTTTTCCGAGTTCCCTCTCAATCCAAACAAAACCCTTTTTTTTGCCTCAGAATGCTATTCTCCCTTCAGTCACAGAAGGGTCGAGCCTTCAAAATAAAAGTCTTCTGTTGCCATTTTAAGTCTAATAAAACAATGAGATAGTACTTAATCAACTTAAATATTTATTTAATATTATATTTATAATAATAAATCTTTACACCTGTAGGCACTTGCAGGACCTTAAAGGGTTAGTCTGACAATTTGTTTTTTGCGTCTTTGTATTCGAGGCGGCCGTATTCCAGCGTCTCTTGTCCATTCTTTACTTTTCCTGCTGTGACATCACAAGGGATTTCATTATTTTATTTTTTCTGTCATCAGTTTCAAACGACGCCTTTAAGGTTTGCGCTCACATACATTTTTCAGTTTCCTCCCTTGGTTCAGTATCTTCTGAATTCAAGATAATTGACACGCAACCAGGTGAAGAACATGTGGAGGCAGAAGAAGCTCTGCAGTGTTTCTTCTTCTAACTGTGTGTGTGTGTGTGTGTGTGTGTGTGTGTGTGTGTGTGTGTGTGTGTGTGTGTGTGTGTGTGTGTGTGTGCATGCTGCATGGCCTGTGTGGTCACCTGCCCGCTCGCTCGCTGCATGGCGCGGCTGCAGGAATCTACCTCGTGCCATCTACATCTCCATCCCGCTGGTCACCTTCGTGTACACGCTCACCAACATCGCCTACTTCTCCTCCATGTCGCCCGAGGAGCTGCTCTCGTCCAACGCCGTGGCCGTCGTGAGTAGCAGCGCAGCGGTCGGCATCTGTCCTGCTCCTCAATGGTGTGGCGGCTCTGAGAGTTCCTCAGAGTTCCTCAGGACTGAGAAAAATGTGTAGAGTTTGGCTTTCGAACCAACTGCTCTTCTCATTCTCTTCCTTCTCCCTCTCTTCTTCCTGCTCCTCGTCTTCTACCTCCTCACTTCCTTATTCTCCTTCTCATCCTCTGACTTTCTCCTCCTATTTTCTTCTTCTTCCAACTTCTCTACCACCTTCTCCTTATACTCCTCATTGTCTTCTTCTTCATTCTTGTCCTCCTCCCATCCTCTTCCTGCTTCTCCTTCTTTTCCTCTTCCTGTTTCTCCTCCTTTCCATCATCATCACCCCCCTCCACCTCCTTGTCCTACTTTTCCTTCTCCTCCTGCTTCTGTTTCTCCTTCTCCTCCTCCTTCTTCTCGTCCTCCTCAGACATTCGGTGAAAAGCTCTTGGGAATGTTCTCCGTCATCATGCCCATCTCCGTGGCTCTGTCCACCTTTGGGGGGATCAACGGCTACCTGTTCACCTCCTCCAGGTGAGAAGCTGCGCCCACTCTAGCGTGCTACCAGGGGGTACCTCGCCTTGTTTTGTGACCATGCTTTTTGTTCCTGCAGGTTGTGTTTCTCTGGAGCCAGGGAGGGTCACCTGCCCAGCCTACTGGCCATGATCCATTACAAGAACTGCACCCCCATCCCTGCCCTGCTGGTCTGCGTGAGTATTGCACCGCCTGCGTTTCTGATTCTGTGTGTTTGAAACAAGTTGACATAGGAGACAAACAGTTTGGTTGCAGGTTTTAAATCTCAGGCTTTGCATCTCTTCCCTTGTGTGGAACACAACAACACAACAACACATGACATCACAGCCCAGCTGTTTGACTGTTAACTGGCTGTGACTAAATCAGAAGGTTTTTGGCGACCTGCACTTTGTTCTGCCCCTCGGCAGTGCAGTAGTGGGTGGAGACCAAAGTGACGATTTTACTTTGTGATTGTCAGTCATGTCTTCAAACATCACAAAGTGACAGACAAGGGAGAAAGTGGGAAAAGGGAGACCTCTGCTGGGAAGTACTCAGAGTCTCTCTGGGGAACTGAAGGCCCTTCTCACCATGCTGTCGTCCCCCAGTCACTGATCCATCGCCATGTCCTGCCTTGTTTTGAGTCCAATGGGAAGATTACTTTGCAGATATAATTGGTTACAAGTACATTACCCTATTGAAAATGTAATAGTTGTGTAGCTGTGTGAATTACTTCATCAAAGTAATATAAGTAATTAAATTTCATTAAACTTTGATTGCTTTTCAAAATTTTGAGTAAGTGTTCTCAACTGTTTAGACGTGATGGTGTTAACTTTTCCGCAGTACTCAAAACAAAGACAATTCAACTGGCAGGCAAGTTGTAGATGGGCACTGCAATTCCCAGGGTTAATTGACAGGAGAACCAGAAGCATCAGAATATTTTCAAACTTTGGTCTGTCAAGGGAAAATAGGACGGGCAAACGAGAAAACCATGCAAAGCAACAAAATAAAACGAGTAAACATAGAGCCCAGCCTTTTTTGTAAAAAAAAAAAAAATTGGTCAGATGTAATTAAAATTGTAATCATGAATAATTCCACAATCAATTGATTTACAAATGTTTTTCCAATTCTAAAAGAGTATGTAATAATGTTGCAAGTAACATACTTGCCTGACACTGTTTTATGTCTCCGCAGTGCGCTGCCACTATCGTCATACTCTGCATCGGGGAAACACACAACCTCATCAACTACGTCTCCTTCATCAACTACCTGTCATACGGCGTCACCATCGCCGGGCTGCTGTACCACCGCTGGACCAAGCCCGGCTTGTACCGACCCATCAAGGTAGCACTTGTTGTCACTCGTTGTCACTTTTGCTACTCGCTGCAATGTTTCCCCCTCACATTCCCCACCTGTCCTCCAGGTGAACCTGCTGGTGCCCGTGTGCTACTTGATGTTCTGGGCTCTGCTGCTGGGCTTCAGTCTCTACTCGGAGCCCGTTGTCTGTGGCGTGGGCCTGGTCATCATGCTCACCGGCGTCCCCGTCTACTTCCTGGGCGTCCACTGGAAGGAAAAACCAAAGTGCATCTACCGCTTCATTGGTGGGTGGCCGCATATGTGGGTGGGAGGGCGCAGGGGTCTCGGCTGACTCTGTTTGTTGTGTTTCCTGCAGAGAGAGCGACGCTGCTGGGCCAGAGTCTCTGCTTCGTGGTCTTCCCTCAGCTGGACCCCGTGGAGGCCGTCGCTCCATCAGAATGGACAGAGCCGTCCTCCGGCCGGAGCAGTCTGTGCGCCAACTCTTAAGACCATTTCGCCCCCGACGTGCACGCCGACTGTTCCTTTTTTTTTTACTCTGAGAATCTAGACACTTCCTCCCAGGGGCGCGGGAGCTTCCTGTCTGGTCATCGGAGACTCAGCCGGCGGAGCTGAGTGCGAAAATGCCTGTTGTGCTGTGCAAGCCTTGTGCACTTTTTACTTCTCTCCTTCTTTATCTAATCAGTAGAGCAGCACAACAGTCAAATGACCACAAAGTCACTGTGAACAGTTGCTCCTCTTCCGGCTTATTTCCTGTGTGCAACAACGCACTGCTTATTTTATCTTGAATGTTGCTGGGGTTTTTTGGCTCTTTTTTTTTTTAAAGAAGGGCGTGGGGTTATTTTTTTTTTTACACAAGATCATAAATGATCAGAACGCCATCAGTCAGAGCCGACTGCAACCCAAACACACAAGACTGCACTTAGGGTTTTAATTGTCACTTACGAATGTGCTAACCGATTCTAAACTAGCATGCTAAACAGTAGAGTAATTGTCTTCGCCAGTGAATGCGTTAGGGAGCCGAAGCTAGCATTTAGCACTCGCTGTTGCTAAGTCAGACTGACGCAGAGGCAGTTTGATCTCGCTCATCCGTCTTGCCGAGATCCAACCAGGAGTTTTTTTTTTTTTTAGGTTACTCCCAGTGTTCTGTAACCAATCAGTGTCCCTTTGTCAACTCGCGACAAAACTTGGAAGCTGCTTCTAACTTCTATTAAGTGAATGCAGAAGTAAAGGTGGAGAGCACCTTTAGGTGGCAGCGGTGAGCTCATCCTCGTGGACGCTGCAATCGGCACTGTTTCCTCAGCGGGAGAAGAGGAAAAAAAACAAGAAGCTTTTCTCCACCACCAACTGGTTTTTGGCAAGCTGCAATTAAGGTACACCCACCGTCTTGGCTCACCATCACAGCCAATGGAGTGCAGCTACTGTGGCCCTTATAATTGACATGAAGGGACCCAGTCCCCCAGTGTCCATGAGCCAACACGCATACCGAAAAAGCTTTTGGCACCGGGGTTACTTCCGGCCATGCGGCCAGTTGAGCATTTAGCATAAGCGTCCCTTCCCACCTTGCCTCTGCAACACACGTGATCAGCCAATCAGAGCGAGCGGAGGCACTGCAGCACTTATAACATTGTGACATTACAATGGGAATAAGCTCTTTTCTGGCAGTTTTGTTGGCCTATGTAATGTTTTTAGCCCAGGAACTAAAAACATACAATAGAAAGATTTATTATGAACTGTGTTTCAGGTTAAAAGGTCATCCTGTCAGCCATTTTTCTTTTGTATTGCGGCCTAATGGGGAAAAAAATGCTTTTTGGGCCACATGGGGTTTTGGCTGCAGTACATCGGATAGCCACTGGGAAGAAATTGCTGCGCCACCATATTAGCAGTAATGTATTTACCCATCCATCCATTCATCCATCCATGAAGGGTTCCATCTACTTCTCCGGTCTCTTCTTCTTTTTCCCTTTTGCCTGTTACAGTGCATATCATGACCGCCGGGCTGACCAGTGGCTCCTCCTTCTGTTCTCCTCCCACGATGGTGACTGCACTTCCTTTTTCTTGGTAGGAAACCACTTGGCTGACAGGTGGAACATTGTTAGGTTAAGGAGGAAGTGCGGCACATTTGGCTAATGACCACAATCATGCAACTGTTTATTCCCCTTAGTCAGTAGGCGTCACACTCACTCGCACTGTTGATGTTACTGGCTCAGAGATTGTTATTGCTTCGCATGTAAATATTCTCAACATTTTGGATGAGATAAAAGATTTTTTACACAGTTATTTCACTACTATACAACTTTTTTTTTCAGGAAAAGTTAACTTTTATTCTGTGCCTTTCTTAAGGTACTGTGGATGTTGTATGTATGTATTTGTGTAATTCAAATTGTCTGTACCACCTTTAAATTCCAAAAACCATTGTGTGTCTAAAATTAGCAATTAAACAACAAACAATTAAATTGGTCTCTTGTAGCACAAACATACCAACTATTGATGTGTACTGACTATTCTCGAAAAAAAATATCTTCTTTTTAGTATTTTCCTGTTGTCCAGTTATATAACTATCCTGAATAAATGTGACATACCTCTTTTGATTGAATAACGGCTGTTTGTCTCGTTTGTCTAAGAGACTGCGACTTCCCCAAGTCAAAAAGTGTTAAAGAAAGATCTTCGAATTAAAATTTTAACTTATAGAACGCAATTATATGAAAAGTTGATGTGCCCCCCTCCCAGTGGACCAATAACTTCCGATTTGATGTGATAATCTTTATTCTAGAAAAATCTAGAATAACTGATGTGGCGTATCCAATTTATTGACTGGTTCACTGATAGATCGTCGTTGTCAACGACTGCGCGTGATGATGACGTGCGAGGCAAACAGGAAGTCGGATTTTAGCACGCTGCACTCTTTGCCCACATGACCACAAGCCTCGGCTCTTCTTCACACCAACAAAACGGGCTAAATGCCGGTGAGTTGTCGACAAAAAAGTTGTGTTTTTTGCAAGTCTTTCACACTCTTGTCACAATCTGTTTCTCGGATGCCAGAGTGGCCAAAAAGGTTAGCTCGTCGTTCAGCCAAATTCCGTTTAGAAAAGCTTCGTTTGTGACGGCGCAGCGTCGAAGTAACCGAGAAAAACGATTAAACGACTTCAAACCCGCCTGCACATAAATGACGACGGCATCAGAAACACGTCGGCATATTTATTTTGTGTTTTAATGGCGACTTAATGGTCAATTAAAAGGCGAATTGTTTGCTCGGCTGTCTTAAAGCCACAACATTTTAGGCTTTAAACAGTCAGCTGGGTCTCGAGGAGTCACCGAGTTTGTGGTGTAAAAGTGCCCGGATGCTGGTACTGCCCGGTCTCGGGTGGATCCGGTTCTGAGAGACGATGACGGCGAGCCGGCTGAGCTTCCGGAACATCACCGCCCTGGCCCCGATGGTCCGGGTCGGGACGCTGCCCATGAGGCTGCTGGCACTGGACTACGGGGCGGATGTGGTTTACTGCGAGGTGAGTGACTTGTTTTGTTGTTGTTGAAGCCGCAGTTCCGTCTCTAGGTGCTGATTGGTCCTGTCTGTGTCAGGAGCTGATCGACATCAAGATGGCCCAGTGTCGCCGGGTGGTGAACGGTGGGTGTCCCTCACCTGCTGGAGATCTAGAGTGACTCGCTGACTCACTGCACCGTTTTAACCACACTGTGTTGTGTTGCATTTGCGGCAGATGTGTTGGGCACGGTGGATTTTGTCGCTCCCGATGATCGCGTCATGTTCAGGACCTGTGAGCGGGAGAAAGACAGAGTTGTCTTCCAGATGGTGAGACTGAGGACACCTGTTGCACCTCAGGCGGCCAATAACAGAGCGAGGAGGAGGGTTGAGAGTTTTTTGTTGTTCTTGTTTTTTTTGTCCAGGGAACCGCTGACCCTGACAGGGCGCTGACCGTAGCCCAGCTGGTGTGAGTCCACAACTCTGTGT
This sequence comes from Nelusetta ayraudi, assembly GCF_046127955.1. NCBI lineage: Eukaryota > Metazoa > Chordata > Actinopteri > Tetraodontiformes > Monacanthidae > Nelusetta > Nelusetta ayraudi. The sequence goes on from NW_027466076.1 coordinate 1,193,560, forward strand.
GTGTGTGTGTGTTCATAGGAGTAATTTGTGTTGAGGCGTTTGTTGCCTTTTTTGGGGGGGAAAAAAACTGTGTGCTGCTGCTCATCCAGGGAGAAAGACGTGGCCGCCATCGATGTCAACATGGGATGTCCCAAAGAATATTCCACCAAGGTGAGTCTCCTCAAGCCGTCCGTCACGCAGCCTAAACTGACCGGTGACTTTCTGTGGTGTTCGGATTCACTTTGGATCTCCGGCTCATGCTTCTCTCAGCACTGAGAACGTTTGACTGAAACCTCAGACGTCAATTTTGCTTGTGCTCAGGAACCAAGTTTTCTGTTTTCAAGTGTGCCGTGAAAAAATGACAAGAATGTCTGACCTCTGACCTCTTGCAGGGTGGCATGGGGGCGGCGCTTCTCTCTGACCCCGACAAGATTGAGGCGGTGAGTCGCTGCACCCGCCTGCCAGTATCAGACACTGAACTCAATTTTCAAATTAAATTTTTCCTTCTTTTGTTTCTACCTTCAGATCCTCAAGAATCTGGTCAGAGGCGTTTCTCTTCCGGTCACGTGTAAAATCCGAATTCTGCCTTCGGTAAGACATTAAAAGAAACTGTGGACTTTATTAAAATGTAAACTCCTCTTAGTCTTTCAGATATGATCGAGTTGGAACGAGTCTGTTTTACTTCTCCACCATTCAGTGGAGAGTTTTTGTGGGTTTTTTTCTCTGCGTGGAGAGTATTTTTCCATTTGTGCACAAATATTTGCATTTTCCACTGCTTACATTGGAATAACATACTGGTTACTTTTGTGCTTAAAAATGCTCAGTCAATCACCTATTATTTATTCTCGTTTTTGTTGCTTGAAGTGGAGCTATTTGAGCATTTGAGCTTGGCTGTTGTGTAGTTGAAAATAAAACTCGATGACTGTTTAGAGGGAGATTATTTTAGAATACCTCACCTTTGCGGCCACTGTTCAGTGCTTTTCCAGTGCAGAGGCAAATGAAAAAATAAAATGGAAATAACATTGGTTATTGCTGGGAGTTTTTTTTACGCAAGTATCCGTACTTTCACTTAAGCACAGACGGTGACTACTTTTGCCACCTGGTAACTGATCTGACCTTGTCGTCGTTTCCTGGTTTCAGCTGGACGACACCGTCAGTCTAGTCCAGAGGATTGAGAGGACGGGCGTGGCTGCCATCGCCGTTCACGGCAGGTACGTCCACTCAGTACCAGATCTCGGCTCCGCCCGCTCAGCCGAAGCTCGCCCGACTGTAACCCGACTGCTGGTGTTTGCAGGCTGAAGGAGGAACGTCCCAGACACCCGCTCCACTTCGACTACATCCAGGCCGTCGCCCAGGCCGTGTCCATCCCTGTCATTGCCAAGTAAGCCCCGCCCCCTGCAGCTGTCGAAGGAGAAGACCATCACCTGGTCATTGAGTCAGACTTTTTTTTTTCATGGGTTGGTGATAGTTTTTTGAATGGTGAATGAAAAACTTTTTTTTTCTTTCCAAATCATTTTTAATTGTAATAATTTTATTTAATTTAATTAATTTAATAATCACAATTTTAATCTAATTATTAATCATTTGCTCCATCTCAAAATTAGACAATATTCATTGACTCTTCAAGTCTGTCCTTTAAAGCCGCTGCTGCCGGGTGTTGGTGAGGAGCGTTCCAGGTCCCTGGTTCCAGCCGCAGCAGGTTATGTGATGTGTCTTGCCTCCGTGTGCCTCCTGCAGCGGCGGCTCTCTGGATCTGGTGAAGAGCCAGGGCGACATCGAGGTCTTCAGGAAGGCGACGGGTGCCTCGTCCGTCATGCTGGCACGCGCCGCCATGTGGAACGCCTCCGTGTTCAGCGAGGGGGGGCCACTTCCTGTGGAGAGGGTGATGGAGGACTACCTCAAATATGTGAGTGTCTAAACCGGGGAAGGGCTGGGGTTTACTTTTATTTATTTATATATATTTTTTAACCGTTCTCCTGACTCTTTCCCGCTCCGCCCTGCGGCAGGCCATCCGGTATGAGAACCACGCTCTCAACGCAAAGTACTGCCTGTGTCAGATGCTGCGGGATAAGGTGGAGTCTCCGCTGGGCAAGCAGGTGCAGGCGGCGCAGACCCTCGCAGAGATCAGGTAGTGGGCTGCCGGGTGACTGCAGAAACCCTGAGGTGAGGAATTGGTCCCTATGTCACACTGCGCGTCCCTGTGTTGCAGCAAGGCGTTGGGCCTGCAGGAGTTCTGCCGGCAGACCCAGGAGCAGCTGCAGGCCCGGAGGGAGGTCCAGCCGGACCGGCCCATCCTGGACGGGGACGTCACCACCATGGCTGTCAAGTTTGAGCGGTCAGTGCGAGCGCGCGCACGCACACACACACACACAAGCAAAGTAAATACAGAAATTCACCAGATACATTTTTACTGTATGTGTTTCTATATCTAATGTTTGGGAAATTTACCTTTTTAGAATAGCTTCATTTAAAAAAAAAAATGAAAGTATGAATGAAGCCTCCTGTATTTACGAATCCAGCCAGTAAAATTAAAAGATATGTTAGTTTGTGAATTAATTGGGAATTTTAAGTGCATATGTAGTTATGTTATTCCACAAGATAAGATATAAGGTCTTATTTGTGACCCTCAGAGGTGGTGGGAAGTACACACAGTAGGCACAGTTTTTTTTAAAAAAAAACATTGTTTGCATTTCCTGTTTCCATTTATAGAAAGAGTGAGAGAGAGAGAGAGACACCTGTGACTCTGCTCTGTCGGTCATGCTAAGGCGACACCGCTGACAGACTGGTTTTGCTGGAGAATATTAGTGCTTATTTTTCGTCGAGTCATTTTCACGTTTTTCTTTCCGTTGCCCCCGGTGGTTTCAGGAGGGAGTACCCGCCCACCGTCACGCCCAAGATGTTCCTGCTGGAGTGGAGCCGCAAGGAGAAACTGGAGCAGCCGCTCTACCAGACGGTGTGAAAAAAAGTTGAATTTGTGGGAAAAACAAAACAAAAAAATCTTCACTTACACGCTAAATCCTGTGGGCCAAGCGGCCATTCTGGGCAAAGTTTTACTAAACTGAGTCAGTCGTGTCGCTGTTAGCCCGTAAATTAGCAAAGCTAGCGCAGAGCGACGGTGAGAACTGGTGGTTTGTCGTGTTTTTTTAGGTGCAGCGCTCTCAGGATCGAGCCTTCCAGTCAGTGGTGACTGTTGCAGACAAGAAATACAAGTCTTCACTGTGGTCAGTACGCACTCGCATAAGGCACACACACGCATACAGAACCAGCATGGACTCACAACTTGAGTTGAACAAACTCGTTTGTGTTCTCAGGGAGAAATCGAAGAAGTTTGCCGAGCAGGCGGCCGCCATCGTGTGCCTGCGGGTGCTGGGCGTGCCGGAAGGTCGCATAGGAGAGGAGGACTCGGGACTTGTCTGCAAGAGGAAGAGAGAGAGCGCTCCGGACAGCGGCGCCGTGAAAGAGAGCAAGAAGCGGATTGGAGCAGACGGCCAACAGGGGGCGCAGCACTGCTGCAGCACAGCGGCCAACGGTGACGCAAAGAACGGGGCAGACACGCCCCCCAAAGAGCTGTCGAGTAACTGAGATTATAATTGTTGGGGGGATTATTTTATTTTCATTTTCCAAATTCATTGGATTGCAAAGTTTTCATCAAAATAATTATCCGAACCTTTTCAAACTGGGATCTGCCCACTGTAAGTCTGTCTTCCATGAAAACACGCAGTTTAACTAAGAGATCATAGCCCATAGGGGGCAACACATCACAAAACTTTTTTTTTTTTTTTTTTTTAATGATGTTGTGCCTTCTGACGGACTGATGTATTATATTTTTTTATCCTTTAAATGAACTGTACGCACATCTTCATTCGTCTCATCATGACACAGTCTTTTGTGTCATCTCTCATTTATCATGACTCGGCCTCTTTGGAAGAGAACCAAGGAGCAGCAGGTCAAAGCAAATAAAGAACAACCACGTCATTAAAGTCCAGATGTGAGGAACTTTGTATTATTGGAAAAAAAAAAAAAAAACTGCGCCGGAGCGACTGTAGACGCCCAACGACACGACGTCATCACGTTGTCCGGCTTACGGTGCCTTCAAGGGCTACTGCGAAACGTGACTTCCATCGTGCGAAGACCTGCTGCATGATGTACAAAAACTGTTCAAGAAACCAAAGTTTTTTTGCATTGTTTGCATTATGTATGGAAAATAAACTTGATGGTTTCCATGAATAGCAAATAATATACTGACTTTACATTTAAATAAACACAAAATCTAGCTCTTTCAATGCATGTGTCATCACGATAGAGACACTGAAGTAATTTAGAAATATTTTTGATCTAAAATTTAGAGGAATTCCAGTGAAACCGTGCTAGAAACCCAGGTATTTATATATCCATTGACTGATTTCAAAACTTGCAAAACAGTAACATAGTGGTGGAAAGAAAGGTTTCTGGATAACTCATGCAATGGTCATGTTCTGTATTGCAGTAAGAATCACTCCAAAATCTGTAAAGTGCTCTCCAGTTTCAGGAAGATGACTGCTTTGTTTCGACACATCCAGAGTACATAAAACTAGTAAATAATAAATACGTTTGATATAAGTATGATGCAGTCAGTCCTCTTGAAACACACGTCTTTGGCGAATACTGTTTTTAATTACAATATTTGGGAGTGAGTACATTTTTTCTTGATTTCGTGATTATGTGCTGAAACAAAAAATAAATAAAATGAACCACACCCTCATGTTCTTTATCCTATTAAGACGCGTAAATATGCCAGCCCTTCAAAACAAGTTATCATTATTACACTGTCATTTGAGTTAAACTTTTAGCTTTGCGATAAGACGGCGTCTGAGAGTTTTGCGTTTTTTTTCCGGAACAGAACCGCTCTGATTGGTCGTCGTACAAGAGGAAAACCTCCGACTTAACGACGCCCCTGAACGCGTCATTCGGATCAACCTGGACTGGAGGGAGTCAAACTCGCAGCGAACGAACACAAACGGCCAGACGGCAACAAGTTCGCGCGACGCCCGGAAGGGAAGGGAGCGCGCGGCGGCGGCTTCCGGCTGCGCGTCGGCGCTCGCGCAAAGAACTTTTATTCGATTTTATTTTATTTATTTATTTTAGCCGCCGAAGCGGCCGGAGTTGCGCCGCCTCCAGTCCGATGGCAGTGAGTGAGTGAGTGAGACGAGTCAGTCCCACAGGGAGCGAGAGAGAGAGAGAGAGAGAGAGAGAGCGACACACACACACACACACACACACACACACACACACACACACACACACACACACACACACACACACACACACACACACAGCCCCCGGGGACACTTCCGGTCCGTTCTATGGCTGCCTCAAACTTCTCCGAGGAGCTGGACTTCGGCCTGGTGTTCGAGGCCGACGGCGGACGTGCTGCAGGTAAACTTGACGTGTCATTTTTTCGGGGTCGCTTTACCGACGTTTGTCAACAGCAACAAAGCTGGCGGGTGTTTGCTTGGCGAGTGACGAGGAGGAAGTGGGGGGCAGCGTGGTTTTCAAAATAATGTCAGGGAAGCAACAAGTGTTTGTGTGCGTGTGTGAGGGGTGGCACTCGTGTTCCAAGGCTCCACGATTGACGTTCATGTACGACTGTGACCTTGATGTCGATCCGTGGCGGTCTTTGCGTAACATACACAATCTTTTTAAAAAAGTGAAGGGACATTTTTTTTTTAAACTCGTTTCCGTTCAGTTGGAAACCGACTGTATGTGTATGTGTCAATGTGTGTTGCGAGAGTGCGATCAAATCTCTCAGCAAATATCGAGGAAGAATTGCATTTATCCAAAAACAAACAAAACAAACAAAAACAAAACAAATACTACCTAGAAACCAAATGACCAGCGATCAATTTGACGGCTCCTCTGTTTTACTTTGGGGAAAAACCGGAAGCCGTTCTAGTTGTGTTATCGCGGTGGTGACACGTCCAGCTGTCGGCTCTTGAATGTAGGTGAATCTTTGAGAATGAGGTTAAGGAGGGAATGGAACAAGGAAACGGGCCCTTATCGAAACCCGGCGTTCGATCAGCCTGCTCGGCTGGTCGTCTGCAGGGTCCAATCAGCTGTCGGAGCTGCCCTTATCACTTTGGATCAGCGCAGGTCGATTATATTTGACACAGCAGGTTTTAAAAAACAACAAGAATGTCTCATATTTTGAGTAATTTATTGGTTTAAAAGTCATATGATATAATCAAGATTCCTTGTTGAATCATTAAATAATGTAAAACTTAAAACTTGTCATGCCACCCCCCTCTTTTTAAACATACTCAGCCTCAACTCAGTCTCAAATGTTGTTGAAGTATTTTGATGTATATACCAGTTAAAAAGGTTGATGTTAGAGCAAAATGCAGAGGTTGTGTCTGCCTGGTGGTTGGCTGCGGTATGACTCCCCGTTAGCGGTGAAGAGTTAATTAAAACAAAAAACAGGCAAAGAACTAATTTGTTATTTACAGTTGCTGCACCTTCCTGCTGACAGGTTTCACTTCCTGGTCTTCAGTGTGCGCTGATGCACCCAGCTGCACACATCCCTTCCGTCCCCTTGTCACCCATTCTTCTTGGGGCAGGGGAGATACATTTTGTTTTGGCGGGGTTGGCAGGCAGTGCGAAGCCAACTGCTGCATCACGTGTTGGTCTGACTGTGTTCAGTGTCTGCAGCTGCTTTTACAGAAAGCAGACGCTACCGAAAACACATCGCTGTGTGGCCTTTCACACCTTGTGTGTGTATGTGTGTGTGTATTAATAGCAGAGTTGCGGTGCAACGTGTGTGCAGCTGTGTGAATGAAGTGGAACACATGATCTGGCCAAAACTACTCAGGTGCAACACATTTGAATTGCTGCTGCAACTTTCTGTAGTTTTCTTGCGCGTCCGACCGGGAAAATGTTTTGAAACCTTTTGCCACCAAGACTTTATGTTGTTAATAGTGGACTTGTTATTATTATTATTATTATTATTATTATTATTATTATTATTATTATTATTATTATTATTATTATTATTGTTGTTGTTGTTGTTGTTGTTGTTATTGTTGTTGTTGTTGTTATTAGTAGAAGTAGTAGTAGTAGTAGTAGTAGTAGTCTACTTCTGCTACTAATACTAATACTACTACTACGACTAATAATAATAGTCAGTCATATAAATGTGTCTGCTGCCTGCTGCGGTTTGCATTGCAAATCACTACAGGTGTGTTTTTTTTTGTTTTTTTTTACACACACCTGCAGGTCCAGGTGTCCATGTGAGGGGACCGCCCACCTCCGCCCAGGCTGCGGCCGAGCAGCGAGTCTTCCAGGAGCTGCAGAGCTTCCCCTCCACCGCCACTGGCCAGTACCAGCAGCAGTATGGGTACCAGATACAGGGTCTCCAGGGTCTCCAGGTGCTCCAGGGTCTCCAGCCGGGTGCCCAGGAGAACCTCAGAGCCTTTGACTGCCCCAGCATCCAGATCACCTCCATCGCCGTCGGCAACCACGCCGACCAGGCCGGCTGCGGCCTCGAAGCGGCCCTGGCGGTGGGCGGAGCCGAGGGGGGCTACCCGGTGCCGCCCCCTCGGTCCAGAGGGCAGCTCTACCTGCCCCCGGACGCATGCTACCGGGATGCGGTGCTGTGCCCGAGCCCCTGCAGCAGCCTCTCCTCCAGGAGCTGGCTGTCCGACGTCTCGTCCTGCGAGTCCTTCTCCCACGTCTACGACGACGTGGAGGTCGAGCTGCAGGACGCCGCCCGCCTGGCCTTGGGCTCGCCGCTCGCCTCGCCCCTGGGCTCGCCCGGCTGCGGCGGCGGGGCCTTTGGGGTGGAGCTGTGGCAGCAGCAGTACCAGCACCCGCTGGCCTTCAGCCCGGCGCTGTCACCCCACCAGTCGCCCTGCCAGTCGCCCCGCACCAGCGTGACGGAGGAGAGCTGGCTGCACCGCCGGCCCGCCTCCAGGTACACGCATGCCGCCCCGCCTCCTCTCGCCCACGCCGTCCTTTGCTCTCTCGCTCTCGCTCCAGTTTCCATCCCACCCACCGCCTGACCTCTCTGCCTGCAGGCCATCCTCCAGGCCCACGTCGCCCTGCGGGAAGAGACGTCACTCCAGCGCCGACCCCTACACCCGCCGCTCGCCCTCCCCTCACCACTCGCCCAGCCCCACCCCGGGCGCCTCACCGCGGGGCAGCGTGACCGAAGACACCTGGCTTGGGAGCCCCGCCGGCACCCTGGGGCCGCTGCTGCTCTCCGAGCTGGACGTCCCGTCCAAGACCAGGAGGAGGTCGGGCGGCCAGCTGGGCCTCCTGGCCGCCCAGGGCGACCCGGCTCTGGAGTCCTTCCAGGACGGCGGCGCCGCTGCAGAGGACAGCCACGACCAGGACGGCCTGGCCGAGCTTTTCCTGCAGGTGCCGTCCACCTTCAGCTGGAACAAACCCCAACCTGGAAACCCCCCGCTGTTCAGGTACTTGCCTGTGTTCTGTCTTCCACATCAGCAGCACACAAGACAGAAGGTCGATGTTTTTTTGATAGAACAATAAGCAGCAACATGGACCTGCAATGATGTGAACATGTTTCTTTCTTTCTATGTATGGCGGCCCATTCATTTAAATGGAGTTGCTAGCTAGTTAGTCAGCTAGCGCATACGGCAAAAAAGTCCAACATTTTCAAATGGCTACAGGGTTGCTTCTGCATCACGCAGCCCCATAGAGCATGAAGCAGTTGTGTCACTTCCCATCATGCCCTTGTAACTGTCCTGTGATACATCAGGAGGATGCATCAACCAATCAGAACATGCCAAGACACACTGAGAGTATACACTCTTTTCTGGGGATTTTTCCAGCCTTTATAAAAAAAAAAATATTAGAAAGATTAAATATCTGGAACTTAAAAATCTACAATAGATACTGTAGATTTATTATGAACCTTGTTTCATGTCAAAGGTCGTCCTGGCAGCCGTTTTACTGTCCTTTACTTTTGTATTGCAGTCTATGGGAAAAATGCTTTTATGGCCGAATGGGATTTTTAGCTTCAGTACCTTGGGTGACCACTGGGAAAATCGCAGCGCCACTATAGCCGCCATAGCATCATTGCCTGCCTGGTCTCAAGTTCTTATCACACATTGGTGGTCCATAATACTCCAGCAACAGAGCAGCTTATTGAAACATGTTTAGCAGAACTTCAGGTCACATGGTTGTGGCGGCAGAATCGTCCAACGTCCAAAACCTTCTGTCATGTCGCTGTCACACGTCTGTTTTGGTAGATTAATGTGATTAATTGATCGATCAGCTCAGTTCAGCTCATTAAAGTTGGTTTGTCCGCCACCTCCGCAGGGTCTCGTCGCCGCCCCCCCCTCTGGACTGGCCCCTCCCCTCCCAGTTTGAGCAGTGCGAGTTGAAGCTGGAGGTGCAGCCCAGGTCGTACCACCGGGCCCACTACGAGACGGAGGGCAGCCGCGGCGCCATCAAGGCGGCGCCTGGCGGACACCCCGTCGTCAAGGTGAGCCGCCGCCTAGCCATCCGAACGAGGCTTTTCCTGCCATCAAGTCGGCTTGTCCTTCGTTAAAAGGAACCAAACAAAAAGGAAATTAATTTGAAGAATTCTAATATAATAATTGTAAGATAGATTCTCTTAATACCTCCCAGAACCTCTCAAGACCTTTTGGCTTATCTTGTGGAATAACATTATGTATGTATGTATGTATGTCTTCATTTTGCTTTATGAATTTTAGGATCCCGGGAAGACTGGCTACCACTGTTGATAGCTAATGGGGATCTATGAACCAATGAATTTATTCCTAGTAACCAAATCAGTATTAAAACTACCAATGAAAGTACAAACTGTCATTATACCATACGTTTATGTATTGTTATTATACTATTATTCTCTATTATCATTCACCTTCTTCAACAAAGTAGCTACTTCAAAAGGTACATTTCACAATGTGATAATGTATCTAGTCAAGTAGACCTGGGCTGAATTTTTGTTGTGTGTGTGTGTGTGTGTGTGTGTGTGTGTGTGTGTGTGTGTGTGTGTGTGTGTGTGTGTGTGTGTGTGTGTGTGTGTGTGTGTGTGTGTGTGTGTGTGTGTGTGTGTGCAGTTGCGGGGCTACTGTGAGCGGGCGCTCAGCCTGCTGCTGTTCATCGGCACGGCCGACGAGCGCAGTCTCCGCCCCCACGCCTTCTACCAGGTGCACCGGGTCACGGGGAAGATGGTGACCACCAGCTGCCAGGAGAAGATTGTGGGCGGCACCAAGGTGCTGGAGGTGCCGCTGCTGCCGGAGAACGACATGGCTGCCAGGTACCTCGGAAGCTGGGAACCAGTCTTAGTCCTGCTGGAGCCGTCCCACCCAGTTACCATCTCATACTTTTATCTTCAATCCAGACTTTTTTTTTCTGTTTTCTTTAAATGTTTTTGGACTTTTTACTGTTTGAGTCCCAAGATATCTGAGGCCACGCCACGCCCCCCAGGATCCATTATGGCGGCCCATTAATTTTAATGGAGTGGACGCCGAAAATGTTTTTGGCTTCTGGGTTCCTTCCACGATCATGCGGCCCCCATAGAACATGTAGCAGTAGTGTCACTTCCCATCATGCCTTTGTGACTCACACGATGTGTCAGTACGCAGAATGAGCTGAGTGAGACACACTAGGAGTTTAAAACAGTTTTTTGGGGATTTTCTGACTTTTATAAAAAAAAGAATTTTCCATGACTTAAAAATCTATAGTGTTTATTTATTATGGTCCAGTTTTAGGTCAAAGGTCATCCTCGCAGCTGTTTTCCAGGCTTTTATTTTTGAATTGCGGTATTGCGGAGAAAAAAATGCTTTTGGGCCGCATTTGGTTGTTGGTTACAGTACCTCGAGTGGCCACCGGGTGAAAATCGCAGCGCCGCCATATTGCCAGTCAGGTATTCATTTCTTATAATACATCCATGCGACGGATGCTTTTCGTTTCCCCGTCGGTCATATTTCCAAAAGCCTCTTCCTGTCAGAACCTTGTTGGCTACCTGAGCCAGTTGCTTCACAGCCGCTGATGGACCTTCTCGTTCTTCCCCTGCCCCTCCACCCCCACCCCACAGCATCGACTGCGCCGGCATCCTGAAGCTGCGCAACGCCGACATCGAGCTGAAGAAAGGCGAGACGGACATCGGCCGGAAGAACACCAGGGTGCGTGTCGTGTTCCGGGTCGCTGTGCCCCAGTCGGACGGCCGGGAGCTGTGGCTGCAGGCGGCGTCGGTTCCCGTGGAGTGCTGTGAGTGGTCAACACGAGTTCTTTTTTCAATACTGCTCCTGATCCTTAACTAACAAAACCCCCGACACATCGGTTTGTTTCTTTCAGCCCAGCGCTCGGGGCAGGAGTTCCCCCTGGTGGAGAGCTTCAGCCCGGCCGGCTGCTCCGCCGACGGCGGCGAGGAGCTGATGATCGCCGGCTCCAACCTGTCGGCCCAGTCCAGGGTGGTGTTCTCCGAGAAAGGACCAGGTGCGCTTCTGTCAACGACCACTCGACGGCCGATCGTCCTGTTTGAACAGCTGAGTTTTGTCTGAATGCTGAATACGTGTTTTTACTTCCTGTTCAGACGGGAGGTCGCTGTGGGAGGTGGAGGCCCGAGTCCTGCCAGACAGAAGCAGCGCAGTGAGTGGAAATATGATGGCAACATGTTTTCCATGTAACAAAAAAACAAAACAAAAACAAAAAAACAATACAACCATCAGTTAATATTGATGAATAATCTAGCTGGTTCCTTTAAATGAAGAAATTATTCATTAGAAATAAAAACATTTTTTAAACACAAATTATTATTTTAATCAGGCAAACTGGTCGACCTCAGCAGAGTTTTTATTTTCATCCCGTTGGAAAAAATACACTTCATGCCTCACATGATGAGACTGCAGCCAACATTAATACAATCACTTCTCACAATAACTGAGGCTCAAAGGAAAAATGGGAAGAACTTGATTTGTTCTCCCCTCCACCTCTCCCTTCTTCTCTACGTCCATGCTCTCCTTTCATCCTCCGTCCGGCCCAGTCTCAGTTTATTTTGTCTTTTCGTTTTAAAAGAAGAAATAAAGCAAGAAGGTCAAATAATTAGAGGGGAAACATCAAAACGCAGACGTCCTTCAACATGTTCTCAGCCTCATTGTCCCCCTCAACCACCCATCGTCCGTGTCCCTCTGCTTTCAGTCCAGAGTGGTGGTGGAGGTTCCCCCCTACCACAGGAACATCGAGGAACCGTTGCAGGTGCAGTTCTACGTCTCCACCGGGAAGAGAAGGCGGAGCCTCGTTCAGAGCTTCAACTTCTTTCCTGGAGTCGGGCGCCACCGCCGCCATTTGGTCAAACAGGAGCGCTGGGAGACAGACTACATCCCCCACGATGCACCTGGCCTCCGCCCCGCCTCCGCCCAGGTGTCCTCCGGCGGTCCCGCCGCGGCTCGTTTCGATCCCTGCGACGCCCTGCTGCACGCTGCTCCTCGGCTTCCCCAGCCGGTCCCGGGGTTCCGTCACCCCGCCGGGCCCCGAGGCCACGCCTTCACAACCTCCTCCTCAGTCCCCTACGCTGCTGGAACGCCCTCCCTGACCTCCAGGACAGCCCTGGCGACCCCCGGCGAGCCCCTTAAAGACCCTGTTCTCGGCATCAAGCAGGAAGCCGAGGAGCTGCAACCCGTCCTGGGCTCGCTGGGCCTCCAGGAGATCACGCTGGATGACGGTAGGAACCAGCCGCTGCTCTCCAATATCCCTAAAGTTTCCCACCAGTTCCTCTCCAGTTCCTCTCCAGTTTCTCACCGGTTCCTCTCCAGCTCCTCCTCAGTTACCCTCAGTTCCATCCAGTTGCCCCTCAGCTCTCCTATAGCTCCTCCTCAGCTCCCCTCTCGCTCCTCCTCAGTTACCCTCAGTTCCATCCAGTTGCCCCTCAGCTCTCCTATAGCTCCTCCTCAGCTCCCCTCTAGCTCCTCCTCAGTTACCCTCAGTTACCTCCAGTTACCCTGTAGTTCCCCTCTAGCTCCTCCTCAGTTACCCCCAGTTGCCTCCAGTTACCCTGTAGTTCCCCTCTAGCTCCTCCTCAGTTCCCCTCCAGTTTCCCTTCACCTCCTCCCCAGTTCCAACAAGTTCCCCTCCAGCTCCTCCTAAATTACCCCCCAGTCTCCCCCAATTCCCAATTTTAGAGGTGTCTCAACTGGAGCCACTTCCTTATCAACATCAACATCCACAATCCATTTGGAAAAGAAAATGTCTAAGCACATAGAGGGACGAATTAGACTTTGAATATCAAGCTTTTAAAAGGTGAGAGAGAGAAGTCAGACTTACAGACTTATTGGGAGCGGCTCATACAAAAGGCTGCTTACCGAGCTAGCGGTTGGCTAATGTGAGGAAGCCGATGTGGTTGAATGAATTAAAGAGTGAACGGTAGAATAGTTTGAAGCCTTGTTCTGAAAAACAAGTGTGTGTGCACGCGTGCGTGCGTGTGTGTGTGTGCGTGCGTGCGCGCGTTCACACTTTTTAGCTGCTCAAGTAGAAAAACCTGTACGCGATCTCTGCTGAGTTTCTCTGAAATGTGATCAGTGTCGGTGTTTGGCAGCTGTGCACCAGTTGCCTTGCACACTGTGTGTGTGTGTGTGTGTGTGTGTGTGTGTGTGTGTGTGTGTGTGTGTGTGTGTGTGTGTGTGTGTGTGTGTGTGTGTGTGTGTGTGTGTGTGTGTGTGTGTGTGTGTGTATCTGCAAGTGTGTATCTGCAAATCCTCTGTGATCTGGGTTAATAATAGCCTCCTGTGCGTCTGTTGCAGCTCTGGCCGCGGTGGCACACGCGCAAGGTTAAATTTGTTGCTCAGTTGGCGAGTGGCGTCTGTCATCGAGATCGAGGTCCCATGGACTGGCACTGCCCCCCACCACCCAACCCCCACCCCAAAACACAGAGGCACCACCCCCGCATCTCCTCCCCCCCTAAAAAGGATGACAAATTCTATCTTAAAGTTTATCATCGTCCCGACACAGATGAATGAGATTCCCTCTTGATGGTGGGTTGTGAGGGGTGTCTCCAGTGCTGTAGTGGGCGGAGCTTAACTCCGGCATTGTCCTAGAGCTGGTTAGCACCTGAAAAAAAAAAACGCCTTGGGAATCCGGTTGTGATCAATCTTGCCGCTGACATGTCGACAAAGACTTATGCTCTTATTTTGTGTTTTTGCAAAGACTTCCTGGTTGTTTGCCAACCGTGTGTCCAATGCAACACAACACTGGTGTGTTGATGCGCTGCCTCAGGTTTCACTGCGGCACTATGAATAGGCCCGCTGCGCAAAATAGAGTCAGTGGAGCGGCTTGAAACGCCGCTGCTAATAAACACCAACATTTGCCGCCTCCCTCGGAGCTCAGTTGACACACAGAACCCAGCATTGAGTTGTGTTTCTGATCGGTCACCAGAAGACACTCTAGAGAGCCCCTGCACAGCAGAACGAATAGTGCATTGGGGACTACATGAGAGCTTTTGGAGCGAGCTTGTGCACAGCTGCTCCCTCTTGTGGACACTTTGGGAGCTGCAAGGGGAGAACTTGCTCGCTGCCCTTTGTCATTTCAACACACACACACACACACATATGTATATGTGTGTGTGTATATATATATATGTATGTGTGTATATATATATATAAAAAATATATATATATATATATATATATATATATATATATATATATATATATATATATATATACATATAATATCTCATAATATATTTATTTATCATAATATATTTATTTATCATAATATATACCTTCATTGCTCAAAAAAATAAAGGAAAGACCAAAACAACACAATGTAACTCCAAGTCAATCACACTTCAGCACGATTGGCATTTGCCAGAGAACATCAAGATTGGCAAATTAGCCGCCACAAACGAGAGCAGGTTCACACTGTGACCAACGTGGAGAACGTTGCACTGCTTGCAACATCATCCAGCATGACCGGTTTAGCGGTGTGTCAGTAATGGTTTGGGGGAGGCATTTGTTTGGAAGGCCGCTCAAACTCCTTCTGTGCTAGCCAGAAGGAGTTTGACTGCCGTTAGGTACCCGGGATGAGATCGTCAAGATCCATTGTGAGACCATATGCTGGTGCTGTGGGCCCTGGGTTCCTTCTGATGCATGGCAAGGCCAGGTCTCATGTGGCTGAAGTGTATCGGTGTTCCTGCATGATGAAGACATTGATGCTTTGGACTGGCCTGCCCGCTCCCCAGACCTGGGAAGGGACCCCTCAGGAAACAATTGGCCGTCCCAATTGGAGCATGCCCAGGCGTTGTAGGGAGGTCATACAGGCATGAGGAGGCCACACACACTACTGAGCCTCATTTTGACTTGCCCTAATTTCCACTGTATTCTTAGTTTCCACTTTTGTATTGAGTGAGATTCCAAATCCAGACCCCCATGGGACAATAATGTTGTTTTGTTCTAAACACATTCCACTGTCCGATTAATAAAGATTTTCACCTGGAACATTTCCTTAATTGATATGATATCTAGGATGTATTATTTCAGTGTTCCTCACCCACTGCTGGTTGCTAAGAGTGTCCGAAGGTTCTCAGTCATCCAGGCGATCAGAGCCTTGAAGGTGGACTCGAGTCTCCTTCACGCCACCCTCAAGGCTGTCGGAAAAGTGTGCTGGTCTTCTGGTGCTTGTGTGGAAATGATCTACCGGCCAGCACGTCGAGTGACTCTGGCGTCTCTGAGCTGTTCTCCCAAATGACGAGGGGATTCTGTCTCCGCCATCTCCTTGTGTTGCAGTGAACGAGATCATCCACCGGGACATCGGCGGGGCCCACTTGGACCAGCGCCACCAGTACGACTGGCAGGATGGCCACAGCAGTGCCACCCCACCGTTCAACGGGGGGTCCCGGTAGCTGCCTTCCACCCCCCGCCCCCTCCCACCTCAGGAGATCCTTGCAGTGCTGCTGCTTGTTCTTCTTCTTCTTCTGTTTGCTCCTCAGTGCAAGTTTGCACGAACTGATCTCCAAGTGCCTGACAGTCAATTAGCAACCAGAAACTAGTGGTCTCACTTCCCTCACCCACTCAGGAAATCATTCAAGCCAAAGAATTATCAATTTTTCAGTAAATTGGAAGAACATTTAAAAAAAAAAAAAAACACCAAAGGGCTGAAATTGGACTGTGACAACGGACATGAATCAGCGATGAGTCGCACAAACACTCAACAGATATTTATCGGCCAATGAATGAAGAGCTCTATTTTTGATACTATGGCTATGATCTGGTCTGAAGCTGATTCTTTTAGTTTGGTTAGTTGTTTTTTTTTTAAAGCTGGTTTCTGTCTTGTTCGGCCGGTGCAGGATGGCGTCTCAGACTCACTGGAGGAACCGTGTGGTGGATGATGATGATGATGATGAAGACAATCAGGAGTGTTTGCCAACATGTGTAGGCCACGCGTGGTTCCAATAAATCTAGAGAAAAGTTGTGTGTGTGTGTGTGTGTGTGTGTGTGTGTGTGTGTGTGTGTGTGTGTGTGTGTGTGTGTGTGTGTGTGTGTGTGTGTGTGTGTGTGTGCGCTCATCGAGCTTCATGTTTGGTTTGGAATCCTCCTCGTCGAGTAGCCTCGGGGCGTCGGCTGCACTGATCACATGGTCCACATTGACACATATTTAAAGGCTGTGTCCGTAAAATCGTCCTCTACTGACTATATAGTCACATTTTGCAGCGACATCGGTATTCACTATGTAGCCCAACCAATGTTTCCCTCAACGCATAGCTAAAAGTTGTGTACAACTGTTGGTCACTAACCCGGCAATATATACCATCACGCTAACCCAAATTTGGACACTTTTTTTTTTGGCCGACGCCAAGTGTATTATATACTTTTCACAAAAATGCATATACATGTGTAATTAATGTATATATTTATTTATCACTACCTGCCGACGGGACTTTTAATAATGTGGCTGTGCTAACGTTAATTAACGGTGTTGAGAGTGGAATCTGATTTTTTAATTCTTTATTTTTTTAGTTTGGCTAATGAGTGCACTGTATATTGTGCCCCCTACATAGAGAGGAAAGAGGAGAGAATTTGTGGGTGATTATCAAGACACGGGTGTGGCCACCAACGCCAATGATTTAATCACCAATACTCTTTAATTGTGAAGAGTGACGGTAAAATAAACAAAAAATCAGGAAACCACGAACAAACAACTCGCGTCACCTGTCAGTGAGGTCAGAAAAGAGGCACTTTTGTCAAACATCCAGCTGTGATGTCATCAGCCTGGCAGTGAAGTCACAGCGTCCACCACATCCCACTCAGGCTGAATCAACAAAACAACTGAGAGGTCACGTGATACTGTTCAGAAGGGTTGCTCGCTTGTGGCGAACAGAGCCAATGACCTTTGACCCCGACGGGCAGGCGGGTGGGTCACCTGAAGAGCTGCTGATCGGGGTCCGCCTGCACCAGGCACACCTCCTCCACCGCGGACGTCGAGCCGGCCGTCCAGCAGCTCTTTGTGCACGTGTAGACCAGAACTGTGCCAAACTCAAGCCCAACGTCCTGCTCCCCACCATCACCACCACTGCCATCGTCCGTCCTCCGCCGCAGCAGACTCACCAGAGCCGGCATCAGCTGCAGCTCCAGTGTCCGGGGCCCTCCGCAGGAGCCGCACGGCGTCACGGTGGCGGCCATGTGGGCCGGCAGCTCGCTGATGAAGAGCGGCTCGCCGCCGCGGCGGTACCTCAGGATCTGCTGCGGACACACGGCGATCTCCTTCATGAACCTGGAGAAGACGGCGTCGCCGTGTCGGGCCTTCATCTTCTCGTACTTCTCCTCGCCGCCAGTGGCAGTGGCGCCGCCGCCACCGCCCTGCATCTCCTCCACTGCCACCCCCTCCCTCCTCTCGTACTCCTGGAGCAGCTGGTGGGCGTGGCTCAGGCCGCCGTCCACGTCCTCCTCGCCGCCGAGATCGGCCTCGTCCACCACGGTGATGAAGAAGGAACGCAGCTCAGGGACGTCCTCCTCCTCCTCCAGATGGAGATTCTGCAGCTGCTGGTCGATGTCCCTCTCCCCGTCTGAAAGGGAGAACAGCGGCACCTATCACTGCTGTTGCACACATGCATGCACACACAGCGTACAGTTAACGGAGCTGTCTCCACTGACTCAGGTCTGAAATATCTTCAGGGTTCCAGTGAGATCAAATTGAGGAGGAAATCATTATTATTATTATTATTATTATTATTATTATTATTATTATTATATATTTAGAAGTATTAAGTTGGACCTCTCCAGAGGGAATCAGCTCATGAAAATTAAAAATATCTGCAGTGGTTGTGCTGCCGCTTCATTCAAACAGCCATATCTCGGGTTTAAAACATTGACAGTGTAAACAGTGTGCACTGTTCCGGATGCCGGCTATCTGATGGACGTGATGGACAGATTCGACCAGGAAGCAACTCCGCTGCATATTCCCCGGAAACAACTTTAATCTATACTGTACCTCTGGGCTCGTCTCTGGCTTCCGTTACTGCTGTCGGTTTCTCTACTTGACCCTCGCTGTTCTTCCTCTCGTCACTTTCTCCCCACCCGTCTTCCTCCTCACCCCAGTCATCAGCGGCGGCACACCAGTCAGTGGCCGTCAGAGGAGCCGCCTGAACCAGGACAGGTGGTCCAGGTGGGCCACTGGCCTGCGCCGCCTCGGCCTCCAGACACTGGGAGCGGAGCACCGTCCAGGCGTCCGCGCCACCGCCACAGTCTGCAACCGGGCAGGCGAACAGGTGGAGGTTCCTGTGGTAGGGGGACGTGTCCAGGGGGCAGTACACTTGCACCACCAGGAGCGACCGGGCTCCGCAGCGTCTGCAGCAGGGACGGGGCCGGGTGAGAGGTGGTATCCAGTCTGGCCGACCTCCGACTTTGTTGGTGAGGAAGGAGGTCCTGTGTCGCTGCGGATCGAGCTCCCCGTCACACAGGCCGAGCAGGGTCGGTTCCGCCACGGCTGGTGCCATCTTCATCATCGTCTCTCACATGCTGGAAAGGCTACCGGAAGTGGAAGTCGGTGGTGTCTGTGCGAGTCCGTCACCAAAACATGACCGCAAACTAAGCTAGCTTAAATGTAAAGTCATTTTGTACGTATTTTGTATGTATTGACAACAATAAAGTAATTCCTATTTTATTTATTTATTTATTTTTTAAAACATACTAAATATTCTGAAAGGAAGTACGTTTTTGTTTTTGGAAATAGACAAGCGCACATCCACAACCGAGAGGCACCCAAATGCAGACATGGGCGCCGCCATTACTCCAACCCCGTAACTCAACGCCGGAAGTTAGTTGATCTTTTTTTAATTGTATTTTTTAATGATTGCGCAAAACAGTACAAAAAACAAAACAAAAAAACAATAGCAACAAAAACTATCGCGAGGGGGTTGCATACATAAAAGTATTTTTACGGTTTGCACGATAAAAATAATTGTAGAAGGCAGATAGATTCAGGGTCTTGATAGCTTTTATGTTACTATTATTTTCAAATAGTTTTAATATACTGTTGGACATCGTTCTCAAATGTAAGAAAAAAGGTTTGACTACATTTTTTAAAAGAAAGGGTAAAATCAGGTTCAATATAAGAGAAAATCAAATTATAGACATCTACTCAGCAAAGTTAAGTTAAAAGTAATTTAAAGGTAAATTTGTAGGCTACTATAAAACTCAGAATTTAGTTTTCTGTGTTTCAGATATTTATTGAAGTCTTTCTGCAAGAAGGAATGACAAGACTGAATGCGGAAATAACATTGGCTCGTGGCAGCTTTTAAGCCTCCTCACCACAGCCACCCGCCACCACAACGGCCAACGGAAGCCTGGCCACCCATTTTTTGTTTGTTTCTGGTGAATTTTTATTTATTTTTTTGATGATCTCAATAAAGGCATTGTGAGAACTTCTAGTCAAATTATTATTGCCAGTATGACATGACATTGTTTTTCATTACATTTTAGAAACAAAATAGAATGAAGAGAAAACTGATAATGGTTAAATAGAATTATTTCATGCATATAGTGACTAAATGGGATAATGAAGACCTCTCCAGAAGCAGGAAATACGTGTTCTGTTGCAGCGATGTCAGGGGCCATTGTTTTACTCTGCTTGAGATGAAAAATCAACTAGCAAGACTGAAGTCATTTTGCCAAGCTGCTTTTCTGTGCCTTTGAAAAAAACAGTATGTTGGGAGCTGTGTCTGTGCAGTGTTTGAATTAGTTGTAGACGCAGATTAACACATCAGAAACCTAAAACAATTTTCCTTCTCTCCCCAGCAGACTGCAGCATAAAACAACAAGGGGGAAGAAGAAGAGGGGGCTTGGATCTGCAAGAAATCGATTATTATTTCCTTGGTCTATGAGGTTTTTCAGTAGGACAGTTCTTGTGACTCCAGTCACTGAAGGCTTTGATCAGGTCCTTATATTCACATTGCTGCCCATTCCTGATACACTTCACAATAGCAAGGATTTACAGTGCCTTTATTTTTGCTGTTGACCTACATGAATAGTAACCATATGCTAATGTGAAAGTAAGTATGACATTTGTTTTGACCATGTGTGCATGTTGCAACTGCAGCCTAATCAGAAAGTGCTCTGTTTATTTGGTTGTGTAAAATTAATTTTCTGTTATAACTTAGTGATTGTGAGCTTTGAACTAAATTCTGAGTTTTATAGTAGCCTACAAATTTACTTTTAAATTACTTTTAACTTAACTTCGCTGAGTAGATGTCTATAATTTGATTTTCTCTTATATTGAACCTGATTTTACCCTTTCTTTAAAAAAAAAATGCATTAAAACCCTTTTTCTTACATTTGAGAACGATGTCCAACAGTATATTAAAACAATTTGAAAATAATAGTAACATAAAAGCTATCAAGACCCTGAATCTATCTGCCTTCTACAATTATTTTTTTTATCGTACAAACCGTAAAAATACTTTTATGTATGCAACCCCCTGACGATAGTTTTTGTTGCTTTTGTTTTTTTTGTACTGTTTTGCGCAATTATTAAAAAAAAAATACATTTAAAAAAAAAGAAGAAAAGAGATCAACTAACTTCCGGCGTTGAGTTCCGGTGGCGCCCGTGTCCGCCTGCTGGTTTACTTTGATATCGTTTTTCCATACATCGTATATTCATCATTCATCTTCCATACCCGCTTATTCTCGAGCTTAGTGTCACGGGGGCAAGGGCGCCGCCAAATGTTGATTAAATCAGAGCTGCCAACTTTTACAAAAATCTTGGAGTGAGATTTAGTGGTGGTTTATCATGGCATAGATATATCTATGGTTTATAGTGTCCCCTGCTGTGCGAGGCGGTCCTGTTACTGTACAGAAGCTCACCATCAGATGGCAGTATACCTATGTTCACCGCTTTCGACGGTACCGTATGGCCAACGCAGCCCTTCGACGTGAGAAATCGGAGGTGAGGCGTGAGAGCGTGAGGAACAAGTCAAATGCGTGAGCCAAAAATCAATGTATATATACATCAGGAAAAGACACACTTGCATAAATATTTCAAAACAAAATGTATGTAGACATCACGAGATTAATACAAGTCACCTTTGGCCTCTACAACTGTATGTGTAAATAAGTACGTATATAAATTAAATATTTATTCAAGTTTTTCTTTTCCTAAAGTGTGTATGCATTTATTTTTTGCTGACTCCTACCCGGCTTTAGCATTGCTCATATATTGTTAGTTATTATTGAACTAATAGTGATCTTTCTTCCGTAAGAAAGAAAAATAGTTGGGTCTCCGTGTTTTGTTTTTCTGTCAATTTATTATTTTTGCAATATTTGCACGAATTTAAGATAAAATCATTGTTTTTACTCGGACCGTGAACCCACCTATTAATTATTCACGAGTTCCTTTGGCTCCAGGCTCCAGTTGGTGAGGAGGAGAGGGAAAGAAGAAGAAGAAGAAAAAAAAAAAATCTGTGTGCAACTTTACGGCTGGGTCCCGATTTTCCGGCAATCCCTGGAAGCAGCAGTAGCAGGAGCAGACTGGCTGGCTGGCTCTGTGAAGATGGCGGACTGTATACGTGTTCCTCTCCTCTTGCTTTTGATGTGCATCTTGTCGTCTGTGCATCCAACTCGGGGTGAAAACACCTTTGTCTCCAAACACGCCGCGAAGGCTGAAATCCCACAGAACCCTGGCGGAGGTCCGCTGGCGGCCGTGGCGAACCCGGCGGCGGCTGCTGAGAAGATCCCGGGCGCCGGGGCCTCGGTCCTGAGGAAGCGCAACACCGGCTGGAAGTTGGCTGAGGAGGCGGTGTGCAGGGATGACCTGACCCGGCTCTGCCCCAAACATTCGTGGAGCAACAATCTGGCGGTGCTCGAGTGTCTACAGGACAGGAAGGAGGTAAATGGCCGGGACACGGTGCAGCAGTCGCAGGGATAGAAGCAGGGTGTGCCTGTGCTTCGGCACGGCTAGTGTTAGCTGCTAGGACTCGCCAGCCGCTAGCCGCCGCAGTGGGAGAACGTCACGCCAATTTACGGCTAAAAGATTCGTCAATTTATGAACCACAACAGTTTACGAATAATGACTTAATTCCGTAACAGAACACTACATTTATTCAGCGAGACCAGGGTGTTGTTGTGAATGCGTCATTTTATACAACACGTAGGTAGGGGAAACATTTTTTTTTTTTTTACTTTATGAACCGTGTCGCCTCTTCTTACACGTCAAAAAATATGACATACACTGGATTCTAGCGGCGCACCATTAATTA
This sequence comes from Nelusetta ayraudi, assembly GCF_046127955.1. Lineage (NCBI taxonomy): Eukaryota > Metazoa > Chordata > Actinopteri > Tetraodontiformes > Monacanthidae > Nelusetta > Nelusetta ayraudi. The sequence goes on from NW_027466076.1 coordinate 1,216,247, forward strand.
CAACACAAGCAAAGTAATGTATCCGTTTTAAGGCATTACAACCTGTCAATCATAACGTCACTAAGGGGGATTGTTTAAAGTAAACTAGCAGTCCGCTAAGTTCGTCGTGGAATTGGGCTGCTAGCTAACATTGATGTAGCTAAAGATATTTATATATATTTATTCGCTAATTCCTGTTAGCATTCACAACCTGGCCGAGGTTGTTTTTTGCCGCTCCCCCAATAGTTAATTACACATCATCGGTTTAATTTTAGACCGTGACAACAGTACACTTTTACGGCTAAATGAGTGTCGGCCCACCTAGGTGCTTATTAGTGCGCGTGGGCTTCGAACCGGCTTCCGTGTCAGTTGCTCGTCTGATTGGTTTTGTGGCGCTAATGAGAGGCAGGCGGCTCTCCAGAGACTCGGGCGCTTCTTCTTTTTTCTTTTTGGTGACGGGTCATTGGGGGTCGTGGGTGGGAGGGTGTGGAATGGGGGTCTGTCTTCATGATGGAGGGAGGCGGCCCGACATGCTCAGGCAGCCTTATCCCAAGATCCTTATCGGCTTCCGGTGGTTGCTAATTTGCAGCACGTCGAAGTTCACCTGTGGATTCGTGTTTACGTGTCCTAATATGCCACAGTAACATTTGGCTGAGGTGTGTGTGTGTGTGTGTGTGTGTGTGTGTGTGTGTGTGTGTGTGTGTGTGTGTGCGCGCGCGCGCACCTGCAGGTCTCGTTTTCTTTCTCTCTCTCTCTTTTTTTTTTTTAAGGCCAGCTGGCAGCGCTTGCTTCCTGGTTCGTGGTCACACCCTCCAGGACGCTAATATTTTTGTCAGGGAATACCAAGGGCAACTCAATAAGGTGGATGAACTCAGGTCTCACATTTGAAGAAATATCAGCGCGATAGCAGCACTTGAACTTCCTGTCCCGCTTCCTAGCTGCAAGTAAAACGTGTGTCTGTGATAGTGTGTGTCACTTACTATCACAACAGGTCACATGTGCCCTGATAGCAGTGGCAAATGAAAGCATCCGGTTGCCAGGTTATTTAACAAGCATTTTCTTTGGAAAGTGTGTGTGTGTGTGTGTAAAGTAAACCCTGAGACAACAGCAGATTAGCTCCCTGGTTATCTCCAACCTGGGAGATAAGGGCCAGCAAACGCTTTCACCTGGAGCTACTGTTTATGACTCATCTCGCTGACTCCGCTTCCCACACACACACTTTCCCACTGTCGCTGTTTTTTTTTTGTTGGTTCAACCGCTGGTCTTTGGTCACCGGGTCACTCTGGCCACCTGAAGGTGTGGGTGGGGGAAGGGGGTCAAGTTCTGCTCCGGCCTCTTTCCATAAGCTCATTAGCTGTTGATCAGCAGCCCACAGACGAACGCGTCTTTAAAAAAAAAAGAAGAAAAAAAGCACGTCTTTAAAAACAAAAGAGAGAAAAAAAAACACCTAAAAAAATGAGTCGCAGCTTTTTTGTTTTTGCTTTCTGCCTCAGTGACTGTGAGTCAAACTTTAACTACCTCGGTGTGTGTTGTCGTCATCGGTGTGTTTGTGTATGTGTGTGGCGCAGGTTGCTGTGAATTCACCCGTTACTTCCTACTGTGACTTTTTTTTTTTTTTTAAGAAATGCCTGCCTCGGTGTGCACATTTTGGCAAAGAGAGACACTATGTTTTTTTCCTCAATGTCGAAGCTGTTGGAAAGTCTAAAGGTCCCATATTGCGTAGAAGAAAAAAAAAATCATGTTAAAAAGTAAAGCTCTGCCCTTTTGGCCTGCGTTGTTTTTTGGGGGGGGTTTGTTTTTGTTTTGTTTTCTCACCTCTTTGCAGGAAGGTCCTAGACAAAGCGCTGGTTTTTAGCAGAGGGCTGTCAACAGAGGCTTAAGCATGCGTCTGTTGAGAACATTAGAATATTTATTGCACGTTTTAAAGATCATTTGGTAGCTCGTTGAGAGTGAGAAACGGTCGTCAATAGCGCTGACCTTTTAACCAATTGGTTATCGAGCTGTGTGATTTTGACGTTGTTGCACCGCAGATCTATCACGACCGTCACGCTGATCCTCAGACTCAGTCTTCAGTTTGCGTTCTCTGGTTTGTGACGGCGCAGCATCAGACAGCGGCGGCCTTTTTTTTTTTCCCCTCCAAATTGTCTTTGGGTAACGGGATTAGAAACGATGTCTAAACGTGATGGAGACCTGGCTGGCGACGAGACACACCAAAATAAAACCATCACAGGACCTCAGACTAACTTTTTTTGGGACACAAGCAGAAAATGTAGTTGTAGGACTGAAAGAGGGAGGTGACTGTAAATTGTCTCTGCAAAGTAAATATTTACTGACCAGTACTGACAATAAATGCTTAAAACCACAATGTTTTAAATTCACAAACATCTCATCTGTATATCAGAAGTTAGTCAGCAACTAAATTAGGGCTGCACATAATAATAATTATTAATCAATGGAATGGAAAGTGGAAAAAAGCACAAATTTACTGGTTGCACATCTGGGAGTGGATGGAAAATTAGCTTTTTGAGGGGCCAAATGTGACCATGCAGGGACAGTGTGGCGCCTTGGATCAGTTCCCCTGTGAATTAGGTTTATTTTCTGGCTTTTATTCTTCGTCTTTGCAGCTATTGAGCGCCGCTGTGACCCGGCTGTATCTGAGAGAAGCTGTTTTTTTTTGTTTTCTTTTTTTTTTTACCGGCTGCTGCTGCCGCCGCTCTGGAGCTCCTCCAAGTGAGGCCACGGCGCCGCCCAGCTGGTCGGGCGCAGCAGCCACTTTTAGACCGGGGAGCATTTTTGTGTGTCTTCCAGTCGTGGCTGCCATTGTGGTTTTGTGTACGTGGTGCAAAAACTCCGGTGGGAGGAGGCGCCGCCGCCGCGTCAGGCTGGGCTTCCTATAGCCTCTGGCTGCGTGGCCCGTCGAAGCTCCTGCACGCCGGTTCCCTCTGGACCTGGACCTGGGCCCTCGTTTTAGCCGATTTCCAAGGCTGCACCGCTACTGTCCTTCGCGTGCTTCTGCATCCCATGATGCTTTTGCGTGCTGCTGCAAAGCATCGTGGGATCCTGGCAAATCAGCTGAAATTCACGGCATCTACTGTCAGTCATTCCGTCTGCACCGAGGCTGCCCCTCCTCACCTCCTCTGTCTTCCTCTCTTGCAGGACTCTGAGATCGCCACCGAGTGCAACCACGTGAGTGTCCCGACTGCCGCCGACCACCTCCCACTCCCAGTGTGCATCGTTGGCCCCGGCGCAGTGGTGCTTCCTCGACTAAAGTAACGATAAGCCCCGTGTCCTTTTGCTTTCCGCAGCTGCTCTGGAACTACAAGCTAAACCTGACCACCGACCCAAAGTTTGAGTCTGTGGCCGTGGAGGTCTGCAAGAGCACCATCTCTGAGGTGGGTCTCCATCAGTCGGCTGAGTCCTGCTGTCAAAAAAAAAGCCACCCTGGCCCTGAATTTTTCCCTGACTCCGTGTCCGCTGCCCCCGCTTGGCCAGATTAAAGAATGCGCCGCCGAGGAGCTGGGCAAGGGCTACCTGATGTCCTGCCTGGTGGACCACCGCGGCAACATCAGCGACTACCACTGCAAGCAGTACGTCACCAAGATGACCAGCATCATCTTCAGCGACTTCCACCTCATCTGCGGCTTCATGGACAGTTGCCACGACGACATCAACTCGCTGCGCTGCGGCAGCATCAGCACGGGGGAGAAGGTGAGACGCTGCGGCAGGAGAACTCACAGCCCTCAAAATGAGCCAAGCAGACTTTTATTTGACCTTTTCCTCTTGTCAAAAGCCTTCAGTACCCTTTTGTTCTTCTCTCATACCAGGAAGAGTGTCAGTCGTAAGACTCATAATGTAATATATCAGGCGACACAAACGCTTGACAATAAGTAACAAAGGAGAAGGAGGAAAACAGGAATAGATTGAAATCATTACAGTCATACAAACAACAAAGAGCATAAACATTATAAGAGGCAACAGGTTATAACAGCATCTTGTCATTGGACATAAAAAAAAACCTGTATTGTTTTGAAAATCATATTTCACCCTCAGCCTTAATAATGTAGCCATGTGGTTTATCCTCTCTAGAGAAGCTCTGTATGTACGTGGCTTTTCTGGTCATGACCAACAGCAGCTTCCTGTTTCTGGCTGTAGCTCCGCCCCTCAGGCGGCGAGCGGTTTAGACTGGAGTCTTTTCTTCAAACAAGTTGTGCGAGATGTTTTCGTTGCGCTGCAGGTGTAATTAGTGACTCGTGATCAGCAGAAATAATTTTCAAGCTGTGGGAACAAGCAGCTGAAACCTCCTCCGTGTGTGTGTGCAGGACGTGCACTCGCAGGGCGAGGTCATTGCCTGCCTGGAGAAAGGTCTGGTGCGGGAGGCCGAGGAGCAGCCAGGCGCCCACCCCATCAAGGACGACTGCAAGAAGGCCATCATGAGGGTGGCTGAGTTGTCCTCGGACGACTTCCACCTGGACCGCTACCTCTTCTTTGCCTGCCGTGACGACCGAGAGCGCTTCTGTGAAAACGTGAGCTCGTTGATTCTTTTCTCTCTCTCTCTTTTTTTTTTAAAATTTATTCCCCCCCAATGAAGTCTTTTTTTTTACTCTCTATGCACCAAAAACTATGATCCATCAAAAAAACACTAAATGACTGATAGGTGTCGGGGGGTTAATTAATGTAAGAATCACGATTCTGTATGGACTCATAAATTTCAAATATTGATTTTTGATGTCAGCCCCCCTCCTTGCTAGCCTCAGCTACCTTCATCTCAATCCGGCAATTTTGTATATCTTGACCTTATTCTCATAGTCACTGAGAGCTGAGACGTACTTAAAAAGATTTCTGTCTTGAAAAATCAAACAAAACAATCATTTGTGGTATTTGTGTACAATTTAATTTGTGTAACCTTTTGGGAGAAAGGAGGCCGCCGGACCAAAAGGTCCAAATTTGTGCAATTTTATTGATGTAACAACAATTTTAATTGTACAACCTGCGCATCAATAACTGTTGAACCTTTAGTTGTCAACTTAGCAGCAGTAGTAGTTTTGTTTGCGTCATTGGAATCAGTTGGACATTTCAAATGTAAAAATCCTGCTAAACAAGCTGTATTTTGTTTTCATGCCATCATTTGCCCCAATTATTAACACTATCTAAACACCGTATCAATTGCACCCCTTCTCCTCCTCCTCTAACACCGGCTGGTGTCTCCTCAGACTCTGGCGGGAGAAGGACGAGTCTACAAGTGCCTCTTCAACCACAAGTTTGAGGAGGCCATGTCCGAAAGGGTGAGTCTCCCTGCGCCTTGGAGCCAGCGTCGGTGCCAGAGAGCGTGCTGACCTCTGACCTCTGCCCCCTCCAGTGCCGCGAGGCCCTGACCACCCGACAGAAGCTGATTGCTCAGGACTACAAGGTGAGCTACTCGCTGGCCCGCGCCTGCAAGGCCGACCTGAGGAAGAACCGCTGCAGCGCCGACTCCATGCCGCGAGCCCGCGAGGCCCGCCTCTCCTACCTGCTGCTGTGCCTGGAGTCGGCCGTACACCGAGGTAGGTAGAGGAGGCCACCACCTTAACATCGATATTCCTCTTGCATGCAGAAGTAAAAGTTTTGCACTTTAGAGAAAGTGCACTTTGGAGAAAAACCTTTTATTTTTCAAGCGATGTTCACTTTATCCTTTTTTAGTTTTTCTGGAAAATTGAAGTCGAAACAAATTGAGTTTTCAGAGAAAAACAAAAAATTGGGATTCCATTTTTGTCCAAAATCGCCCAGCCCGACTGACGACGTAATGTCAAGGTGCTACTGGTCGGCAGCAGGGCTGCAACTAACCATTGTTTTGCAATCACTGATTCATTGGCTAATTATTTTTATGGGATTAATAGATGAATCGGATAACAAAAACAAACAAACAAATAAAGATTTCCACCCTTTTATTTGTGAAACAGAGCTCAGGGTGCAAATTTACAGGGTAGAACATCATTAGAAAAGTGGACAAAACTTCCATCCAGGTTTTTTGTTGAAATGGACCTGAGCTTCAGAAGAATAAATAAATGATAAATTAGGAAAAGTTTGCCAGATTCCTTTGAGCATTATGAGCACGACATTCTGATGTGACGCACGCCATTTACAGACGTGTTTTACGGTTCAGGTGAAGGCGCCGCTGTTCCACAGCTTGCAGTGGAAAAACTGTTTTTGGCAGGATTTAAAAAAAATCTAAATTTACGTCAAAAGTTCCTTTGAACTGCCTCTGCCACGTTTCACAACAGCAAGCGTGTGGCTCCGCAGTCACACGCACTGAACTGAACTCAACTCCCAATGCCTTCCCCTAGAGGGCGCTCTGCTCTGCTCCACAATGAAATTTGTTGCCAACACATTTATTTTATTTTTTATTTTTTATTTTATTTTATTTTTTTTGCTGTTGTTGCAGTTTTGTCTGTCCCCTCTTTTGTCCGAGTTAATAACGGCAATCACACACACAAAAAAAAAAAACAACAACACTTTTTTGCACATTTGTTATTTTTATTTTAAAAGAAAAATTACATTTTGTTTTTCTGTAGGCCGCCCGGTGAGCGGTGAGTGCCAGGGCGAGATGATGGACTACCGGCGGATGCTGATGGAGGACTTCTCGCTCAGCCCGGAGATCGTGCTGCACTGCCGCACCGAGATCGAGGGCCACTGCTCCGGCCTGCACCGCAAGGGCCGCACGCTGCACTGCCTGCTGAGGGTGGGCCGCGGCGACATGGGCGCCATCGACATCATGTGTCAGCAGGCGGTGAGCAACCCCCGGCCCGACACCTCACCTAAGGCTAGGTTCAGGCTTCCAAGAACGAATAGGTGGCTGGTGGTGGTATTCACATTCTGTTCTTAAGTCAAGAACTTTCAACTTCTTCACTTAAGTGAAAGTAAGAAAGTACAGGTTCTGAAATGTACTTTTCCAAAAAGTAAAAAGTAACAGAATAATCTGGACTGAACTGAGAGAGGTCAGATGTCTTGATGAGCATCTGGATCATTTTGAAATGATAATGATAATAATAATAATAATAATAATAATAATAATAATAATAATAATAATAATGATACATTTTATTTATATTGCTTTACATTAAGAAATCTCAAAGTGCTACAAGAAGCATAAAACCTAATGTAAAACATATTTAGTAAAACAACACAACCAGAGCAATGAGACATAAAAAAAAAATCCTTTTAGATCATTTTGAGCAGCTTTGCTACTGTCAATACTATAGTTTTTGTTTCTTTACTAACGGCAGCACAACCAAACTGTAATCTGTAATAATTCTGACACTTTTAAGAACAATAACCAACATTATTATCGACTACTGAAAAAAACCTACTTAAGTCCAGTAACAAAGTATTTTTTACTTTGTTACTTCCCATCTCTGGGCGCAGTGGATCATATCCAGTGGCGTTTCCCCCCTTTTGTCGCCAAGTCCAGTTGACCTGCCTGCTGCAGCGGTGCGCCCTGACCTGCCGTGTCTCTGTCCCACAGCTGCAGACCCTGATCCAGGAGGCCGACCCCGGGGCTGACTACCGCATCGACCGGGCGCTCAACGAGGCCTGCGAGTCGGTCATCCAGACGGCCTGCAAGCACATCCGCAACGGAGACCCCATGTAGGTCCCCCAGCCCGGGATTGCTGCACCCTGATGCTAGTGGCCCTTCACTGTGTTGTAGAATTCAAACTAAAGTGAATTCAATTAACAGAAGCTGAAGCTTCAGTTGGAATAGCTGACAGTTGATCTTTGTTTTGCCATAAATGTTTCTCTTACAAGGGGGGGGGGGGTCTAGCTTTGTTTGGTTTTCATTTGCTGCCGACACCAATCTTGTTTTTTTTTTCGACCTTCAGGATTCTGTCGTGCCTGATGGAGCACCTGTACACCGAGAAGATGGTGGAGGACTGCGAGCACCGGCTGCTGGAGCTGCAGTACTTCATCGCCCGCGACTGGAAGTAGGAGCCGCGCGTTTTGTCTCCCCCTGACACTCGTTGCCGTTGCGAACAAACTGTGAGATGAAAGATAGAGACCGGCGCCTCCAGCGCCCCCCCCCAGAGTCCAAGATGCCGGCTCATTCGTTTGAATGGAGTTTCTCACCCGGCGCACATGCCGAAAAAGTTTTTGACTTCCGCATTAATGGGCCCACAGAGCGTGCGCAGTAGTGTCACTTCCCATCATGCCTCTGTAACTCACATGATCTATTTGGCCAATCAGAACGATCCAGGGGATCGTCACTTACAGACACGTTGGGACGCAGCAGCTTTGTACGTCGTCGTGACGTCACGCTGGGAATGAACTCTGTTCTGCTGATTTTCTGGCCTTCGTTAGACCATAACTGAAAAATCTACAATAGAAAGATTTGATATGAATTACATTTCAGATCACAGTTGTCCTGTCAGCTATATTGAAGTCATTTATTTTTGTATGGTGGTCTATGAGAACAATGCTTTTTGGGCCCATGGGATTTTCTTTTGCTGCAGTACATCGAGTGGCCACTGGGGTAAATCGGCACGCTGCCATATTGCCAGTCCGATATCTGTTTCTTTTAATACATCCATGACCAGCTCCTCACCCCCTCTCCCCCAGGCTGGACCCCATCCTCTACAGGAAGTGCCAGGGCGACGCCGCGCGGCTCTGTTACACTCAGGGCTGGAACGAGACCAACGAGAACGCCATACCGTCGGGCGCCGTCTTCTCCTGCCTCTACCGCCACGCCTACCGCTCGGTGGAGCAAGGCCGCAGGGTGAGTCCGCTCCCCCCCCTCCAAGAGATCTTGCACTTGTGTGACTGAGACTCCAGTGTTTGAACCCAGCAGACAGCTGATCCAGAAGAAAAGTCCCCTTTTTTCAAAGCTAGGTTATCAGGAAAAGTGAGGAAGGTTTTCTGGGAATCTGGCTCCCTCCCTTGGTGGGAGCATGTTATTGCACTAAGCGTTGGAATCAAGCAAACGTCCAAGTGTGTACTTTTGGAAAGTACATGCAAAATTAAAGTATTATTATTATAGTGTGTGTGTGTGTGTGTGTGTGTGTGTGACGGAATTTTGTGGCTGACCTCCAAATGTCCTTGTAGCCCTTCACTGAGGCGCCGGGAGCAGAAATCGACACTGTCGCTCTCACTGTGAGTAAGTCGAGCTGCAGAGGCCTGCAGGGGTCGCTGTAATTCAGTCTCCTGCTCTGGTGTCGGTGCACGTCGGGCTGATCGTGAACAGAATCGAAACGATGCAACATCTGTTGTGGGGGAAAAATCGACGGCAATCTCATCAAATCTGAGGGACGCTCCGGTCTGAATGTAACTGGCTGCACTTAATTCCTGTTGTGTGATTACGGCTGATCTTGATCTGACCTTAAAGGGAACCTACACCCGGAGCACACACAGGACACGCACAAAACACACACACACACACACAACGCACCCATAACACAAACGGAACACACGCGCACTCCTTGGCTCGGTGCACATCTGGGGTGGTGCACCAAGGTGTGCAAACTTCACCGGCTGGCACCTGTTTAAAGGGAATGAAACAAAAATAATCAAACAACAGAGTCTCCATTTAAGAATATCCCTCCTCCCTTCCCTCCCGCCTCTCGCTCATGCAGCTCTCCAGGGACTGCAAGGTGGAGGTGCAGAGGATCCTCCACCAGAGGGCGCTGGACGTGAAGCTGGACCCCGAGCTGCAGCGCCAGTGCATGGCGGACCTGGGGAAATGGTGCAGCGAGAAGACGGAGGCGGGCCAGGAGCTGGAGTGTCTGCAGGACCACTTGGAGAACCTGGCGGTCGGCTGCAGGGACGTGGTGGGGAACCTGACGGCGCTGGAGTCGGAGGTAGAGCGCAGGGCGGGGTCGTCGCCCGGGGGGCTCGTCGAACGTCCGTGTGCATGAGTGAGATTAAAATGCAGCAGCTGAGGTTGAACTCAAACAAAAAAACAAGTTAGCATATCTCACAACACACAAACAACAATATAACATAATGAATATAACATAATATTTCAAGTCTTGTCAGTAAATAACTAAAACAAAACAAGAGAAACATGTAAGAAAAAAAAGTGTGAGGCACAGTAAACTCTTTTTGTTTTAACTGAGGTCTATTCTGAGCCGTCTGTCTGTCTGTGTGTCTGTTGTTCTTCTGCAGGATATCCAGATCGACGCGCTGCTGATGAGAGCCTGCGAGCCCGTCATCCAGACCTACTGCCACGTAAGTAGGCCCCTAAAAAGCTGCCACTGGGGCGGGGTGCTGTGGTGGAGCCTTTACCTTAAGGGGAACCTGCCTGCCGGAGCAAAAGAAGAAGTGTAGCACCGTAGAACTACACCACAGTGCAGCATAATTTGGCTGAAAAAGTTGTTCTGCGTTTTGAAAATTTGAAATGAAAATCTCGGGACCGTCGCTGGAAAATGGACCTGGCAAAGTAAAGATTCACGTTCTGTCTCGTTTTTGCTGTATTACTGATAAATACTGTGACGATAAATGCATAAAACCGCAACGTTTCAAATTTGCAAATTTTTCATCTGCAAATTAATCAAAAGCAACAAAATGTGTTGAATGATAGTAAAAGGGGTAAATTGGTCGCATATGCGCAAGTAGATTTTCCTCGCATTGTCTCAAATTTTATGGGCAAATGTAAACATGGGGGGTGGGGGGGGCTGTGTGGAGCAGTGTGGAGCCCAGCTCTTGTATATGTTCAATTTCTGTGTGCCAAGGCACTACAGGACAAAATCAGTTGCAGGCTGCATGCAAATCCATAAATTTGTCTCCTCCTTGTTTTCGAACAATAAATGAGAAAATGATTCCGAGGTGAACTGGCATTAACTGCAGCCTGTGTGTCTGGCAGGAGGTGGCCGACAACCAGATCGACACCGGTGAGCTGATGGACTGCCTGGTCCAGAACAAACACCAGAAGGAGATGAACGAGAAGTGCGCAGTGGGAGTGACGCACTTCCAGCTGGTGAGGAGGATTAAAGGGGAGAAGGACGAGGAGGAGCAGCAGGAGGAGCCGGCAGCTTTCTCTCAACCCGCCGTTTGTCTCCACAGATCCAGATCAAAGATTTCCGTTTCTCCTACAAGTTCAAGACGGCATGCAAGGAGGACGTCCTCAAGCTGTGTCCCAACATCAAGAAGAAGTGAGGAACCCGCCTCAGAACCCCAGTGTCTTGAAGTTTTTCCTTCTCTTGTGCCGCTTTCCCACTGAGATTAGCGGGTCACCGCTGTTAGCGGGTTAGCCCGCTAACAATTGGCGTTTGGCCCCTTTCCCACTGACCAAAACCAGCAGGTCTGCCCCCCCGCTGTCAAGTAACGCTCGAAGTCGTCACGTTAATTAGCGTGTGGACGCAGGGTCTGGCTTCCCCACTGCAAGCCGATCTGAGGCGACTAAAGTCGTGGGTACGTGGGTCGCTGACCTTTTTCCGCTGCCACCAAATGCCGGTTGTTAGCGGGTTTAAACTGTTTTTTTGGCCAGTGGGAACGGAGCTTTACTTATGGGGGAAAAGGGTAGTTTGCTCTCGGTGTGCTCTAGCTCCGCCTACTTCCTGGAGCAGGAGTTGCAGATCAGCAGGTCCAGTTGAGCCTGATGGCCGTTGGCGGTCGCTCAGCGTAGCCACGCCCCCCCTGGCCGCCGCCCCGAGCAGGAAGTGGCTTTGCGTTTTTCCCGCGCAGGCAGTCGGATTTGGGAGGGACTGAAAGGACTCTTGCCTCTCGCGCAGGGTGGACGTGGTGATCTGCCTCAGCACCACGGTGAGGAACGACACCCTGCAGGACGCCAAGGAGCAGCGGGTGTCCGTCAAGTGTCGCAAGCAGCTGCGGGTGGAGGAGGTGGAGATGGTGAGTCCTCCGTCAGCCCCGCAGCTCCGGGGGGGTCGCTTTAAAAACGGGTGATGTGGCTCCGTTTTAAGGAAGGTTTGACAGTAGATTTAAAAACAAACAAAAATGCACATTTTTTTACATAGAAAAAATTCCATGGCACACCAACCATAAATATTATAAAATGACACCGTTTAGCCTAATGATGACAATATAGTCTCTTAATGTATTTATACTCACTCAGTGTAAAACCTGGGCCTGTTTATATGCACACAAAGCTGATATCCTGGGTGGAAAATAGACACACATTCCATTTGAAGCACAGTCACCTGACAATGGAATGTTTAGGTTTTTCTTTTTTTTCTTTTTTCTTTTTTTTTTTAGACTATTACAGTGAAATTGGGTAATTTCTCTCAACGCACCTGAAATTATCTCACAGTGCACTAGTGAAAACAATGGTTGAAAAACACTGGTATAGACATCATGTACTTTGGTTGAATTGAAATGATAAGCGATAACTGTGTTCTTGTAGGTTCACGGTTCGCTTTATTTCCTTTTGGTCCAAAGGGTTGAAGCCAATGACACAAATCACCAAAAAAACAAATTAAATTTAGTGCTCTGGCAAAAACGGTTCGCTTCTCCACTCAGCGACTTGGCTAATGTCATTGATCAACTCTCAACCTCAAGTTCCACCAAAGTTGACGTTTGGCTGCCCTCTAGTGGCTCAGAGAAGCTTTACACAAAAACATAAAGTGCAGCTCTCACACGTCTCGCTACCTTCTTTCACTGCGTGGCCCTGGAAATAAGCCGCAGGGACAGAGTTAAAAAAAAAGAAAAGCTTCCTGCTCAGGAAACAACGTTAGAGACTGACTGACCAATTAGACTTTGTGGTGGAGTTTCCCACCAGCTGAGCCTTTCCTCTCACGACGCATGTGAAGGAACATTTCTTTCTGTTTCTCTCTCTTTGTGCATGTGAAGTCGGAGGACATCCGTCTGGACCCAGAGCTGTACGACTCCTGCAAGACAGACATCACCAAGTGGTGTCAGACCGTGACCTTCGGCAACGCAAAGGTCAGTCCCTGCAACTGCCAGTCGCCACAAACTCTTCTTTGAATCCGTGCCCAGTGTTTCTCGTTATTATATCCTGTCTTTTTTAATGTTATTCATGAAAGCTGAGTGGTTTCATGGGTTTCACAGTTTCATAGGACGCAAACTAAGACAGTTGTGCTGCACGCACTCCCACTAGGCTCTCTGTTCTGGTGTGCGCTAGTGTCAGTGCAGCCCGAGGTAGTAAAGTTTGCCCACAATTCCTCAACCCGTATCAAATAAATACAGAAGAGGATTAGGGCCAAGAACAGAAAGAAATTAAGATAGAATTTTTTTGTTGTTGAAATTTTGAGAATAAAGTTGACGTAAGAAAGTGGGTTAATCCACTGTCCATTCAGTCTAGTCGCTGGTTTTTTTTTTTGACGTTGAGTTTATTCACGAAATTTCGTCTTCGTTTACGTCATTTTTTTTCACAAAATTTCAAACTTCTTTGTTTTTTTCGACTTAATTCACAAAATTGTCTTTTTTATGTCGACTTTATTCTCGAAATTTCAAATTAAAACTCAAAATGAAAACTTAAATAAAAATCTCCTTCCTCTAATATTTTTTCTCTACTTGTGGCCGTAATCCTCTTTTGGAAATAAATGACCAGTTTATTTGGATGAATTCATAATAATTTGGAAAAACTTTTTTTTTTTTCTTGTAACTGAGGTAATAAATTTCCCTGCTGGAACTTTAGAAGGACACAAAAGTTTCCACAACAACTCAGAAGAGTCAGATTGGCCAAGCCAAAAAAAGAAAGCTGATGTGGTAAAAACTTGTGGAGCCGCTTTTCCCTTCCTGCTGCAGGTCATCGAGTGTCTGAAGGAGAACAAGCGGCAGCTGACTCAGCGCTGCCACCAGCGCATCTTCAAGCTGCAGGAGGACGAGATGGTGGACCCCGAACTGGACTACCAGCTGATGAAAGTCTGCAAGCACATGATCAGGGTAGGCCAGCAAATGACAACAACAACACCAACAACAGCAGCAGCAGCATCACATGATCAGATGAGGCGCGTTGTTGCTGCGTTGTGACCGTCGTGTCTCCGCCCTGCAGCGGTTCTGCACCGAGTCGGAGGGCAAGAACATCCTGCAGTGTCTGAAGCAGAACAAGAACAGCGAGCTGATGGACCCCAAGTGCAAGCTGATGATCACCAGGAGGCAGATCACCCAGAACAGCGGTACTCGCACTCACCTGGACCTCCCCCAAGGCTACACTGATTCGCCGAAGATGAGGCCTCAATCATTAGTGTGTGTGTGTCTTTGCGTGTTTGTGTGTGCAGACTACCGTCTGAACCCGGTGCTGAGGAAGGCCTGCAAAGCCGACATCCCAAAGTTCTGCCAGCCGATCCTGACCAAGGCGATGGCCGACAGCGAGCTGGAGGGTCAGGTGATCTCCTGCCTCAAGCTCAAGTACGCCGACCAGGTGAGTCTCCGCCGTGTTGCTGCGTGTCCTGAACACAGTAGAAGAAGGAAGGCGAAGCAGCAGCGTTCATCTCTGTCTGTCAACTGCAGCGTTTGTCCACGGACTGCGAGGACCAGATCCGCATCATCCTGCAGGAGGCGGCGCTGGACTACAGGCTGGACCCTCAGCTGCACATGCACTGCACGCAGGAGGTGCGCACCTTCACACCACTTCCTGCTGCCAGGTGGCCCGTGTCATGTGACCAGTGTGTGTGTGTGTGTGTGTGTTTGTGTGTGTGTCAGATTTCGCGGCTCTGTGCCGAGGAGGCAGCCGCCCAGGAGCAGACAGGGCAGGTGGAGGAGTGTCTGAAGGTGAACCTGCTGAAGCTCAAACAGGACGGATGTAAGAAGGTAAAGAGAGCTCCCTCTCGTGGACAGAGTCGGGCCCACTCCACCTCTTCCTCCTCCTCTCCTGTCCACCCTCTCCTGGCTCTTCCTCACCGTCTCCCCGACTCCTCCCTTTCCATTGTCTTGACCCCTCCTTTCCATCTCCATGGCCCCTACTCCCTCGACTCCTCCCACTCATCTCCTTATTTCCTTCCCTCCATCTCCTCGACTCCCCTCCATCTCCTTGACTCCTCCCCTCTTTGACTCCTCCCCTCCATCTCCTCGACTCCTCTCTTCCCCGCCATCTCCTTGACTCCTCCCCTCTTCGACTCCTCCCCTCCATCTCCTCGACTCCTCCTCTCCATCACCTCAACTATTCTCCTCCATCTTTTTGACTCCTCCCCTTCCACCATCCTCACCCCTCCCCCTGGCCCTGCAGGAGGTGCTGAACCTGCTGAAGGAGAGCAAGGCGGACATCTTCGTCGACCCCGTCCTCCACACGGCGTGCGCTCTGGACATCAAGCACCAGTGTGCCGCCATCCCACCCGGCAAAGGGCGACGTAAGTCTCCGATCAAGCGCACCCCAGTTGTTTACCGAGCCACCGGACCACTTTCATAGGTGGCTGACGAGCATTTCCGTTCACTGTGGCCCCCAGAGATGTCTTGCCTGATGGAGGCGCTACAGGACAAGCGTGTGCGCCTGCAGCCAGAGTGCAAGAAGAGACTCCAGGACCGCATCGACATGTGGAGCTACGCCGCCAAGGTGTGTGTGTGTGTGTGTGTGTGTGTGTGTGTGTGTGTGTGTGTGTGTGTGTGTGTGTGTGTGTGTGTGTGTGTGTGTGTGTGTGTGTGTGTGTGTGTGTGTGTGATTTTTTATTTATTCATGAGACCATTGAGTGACTTATTTTGTCGTGACATGTGCCCTCACTTCCTGCCAGGTGGCGCCAGCTGAAGGTTTCTCCGACCTGGCCATGCAGGTGATGACCTCACCGTCCAAGAACTACATCCTAACTGTGATTGGTGCGGCCGTGACGCTGCTCTTCCTGATGGGGCTGCTCTGCGGCCGCTTCACCAGGCGCGTCACTCAGGAGCTCAAGGACAGGTAGACCCCGCCCACTCCGCGGAGGCGGGCGTTGGGACGCGCCCGAAAGGAGGGAGTACCAACCACCTTGGCGGCTCTGAAAGAAAAAGAAACAAAATTTGAAATTGGAAAAAAGAAAACCCCTCCCCGACCTTCACCACTTGCAAGTGAAAACTCCGCCCACTTAAAACCTGCAACCCGCTCCAAGTTCGCTGGCCAAGCGTTGACGGGTTTTGATTTTTTTTTTTTTTAAACCCACAACCCTTAACGCGCAGGGGCTTGATCGGCGACTTGACTGCCCTTCTCTGCCGTGAGCCCCGCCCACTCCCCCCGAAGCCACGCCCACCCACCAAATCTGCCCCACCCCTCCCCCCCCTCACTTCATCTCTTACTCTCCGAGCTCTGACAGACAGACAGGAAGTGCTGGAAGTGTCCCGCCTGCACCTGTCTGAGACGCAACACGACTCCACCTGTGCTGTGGGTTCAGGAGAGGGGGGTGGCGGGGGCGTAAGCAGGGGGGTCAGAGGTCAGCGCACGGAGACGGAGAGGCAATCTAAATGCTTTCAAATGTAAATGTGTATAAATGGGATGGGGGATGCTCATGTATAGAGCAGTTTAATGAATCCAGTATTTTAATGACGTGTGTGTGTGTGTGTGTGTGTGTGTGTGTGTGTGTGTGTGTGTGTGTGTGTGTGTGTGTGTGTGTGTGTGTGCGCGCGCGCGCGCCTTTCATCATGTTCATCATCTTTGTCCTACTAAACGGTGTTGGGGCCTCTGTTTTGCTCCCTTTTTTTCCTCCCTTCTTTTTTTTTTTTCCTTTCAATTTGTGCTGATGTGTGTTTGATTTATTGGCCATGGACTGCCAGGTGGGCGGTGCCAGCCCTCAGCCGAGCCACAGAGCTGGGCGAGACCAACACTCCCCGCCTTCTTCTTCCTCCTCCTCCTCCCCCTCCCCTCCTCCTCCGGTGAGAACTTGTGTTGAGGTTCTGTTTCTGACAGACCTGGCAACCGCAGCTCTCCCTCCTGTCCTTGTGCGTTTTACTCCCCCTACAGGCCAAGCTGTGCCATGAATCTGTCGCGCCCAGTTTGACCTGCGTCACCACGCCACCTGCAGGTCGAGGCGTGTGTTTGTTTTTTGTTTTTTTGGTTTGGTGGAACCGCGGTTTGATCCACGCTCGGGAGGAGACGACAAATGGACGTGTGAATTCTGCTACTTCTCTTTCCTTTCTTTGTCCTCCTGCTTTTGTTGTTACGGAAATGTTGAGAGCAAAGCGGGAACAAAGAAACAAGATTTGACTTGGAGAAATGAGAAGATTCTAGATTGTTTAAGGAGATGTGAACATTTTGTGTAAAGATGATACTGGAATCATTGCACATTTTTTTTTCTTTTTATATCTTTAAATATATATATATTGTTTTGTCATAGCCTTATTTATTTGATGACTCTTTTTGCTTCACTATAATTTGAATGTTCTCTGGTTGCCTTTTCAAGCGCGCGTCCCTCAGTTCTCCACTAATGGGGCGGAGAAGTAGGAGGGGTCGGTTTGGCTCCTATACATGTTTTTTTTTCGAGGAAACGGGACCTGGTCGTTCAGAACCGGAACTGCGGGGTCGGGGCTCGGACGCTTATTTCCTCTAACTGTGGTTTGATTTGTTCTGCAAAAAAAAACAAACATGTTTTCTTTGTTGCAGTTCTAAACTCATGTCAGCTAGTCTTGCGGGGGACACTGTCGTCGGTGTCGCGAGTTGTCGACAGTTGTCAGCGGACCACTTGGTGGCGCTGTGTGATTTATTATTAGCAAGGGTGTTTCAAAAACGGACAGTAAGTCCGACGCGGTTCGCTCTCAAAATCTCCTTTACGGCTTTTTCTTCTCTCCCCCTCCCCCCGACTTCCGGATTTTGTCTCGTAACTGGTAACTGCGTAGCCTCGACCTGCCGCAGCTGGGGGCAAGAAGTTGAAAGTCGCAGTGATACTTTTGACCGTTTGAAATAAAGTTACCCGGCAAAAGAAAACACTAGGTTCTTCTAAAGTGTTGATGAAACTTGAATTATCAGAAAATATTTGAGACAAAATATGTTTATGATGGAATTATATTTGTATCATTATGTTTATTTTAATTTTTTTTTTTTTGAGCATTGAAGTTCTGTATCCAGCCACCACCAGATTTTTGCTACTAAACTGGAGAGCTCTTTATGTGCCGTTCATTTTGACCGGGTTAGCGTTAACGCTTGGGACGCGCTTCTTTGCAGCGCCATCTAGTGCTCGTCAATGGTACGTCCGGGTGAACTGCCTTCACTGAGGTTTTTTTTCTTTTTCAAATCGTGAGCTTTTTCGTGTTTTTTATTTTATTTTTTTTACATCAAGGCGTGCCTACTCACCGTCCCACCGAGGGGCCTGTTGTACAGAACATCCAGAAGCCCTGCAGCTGTGTGTGTGTGTGTGTGTGTGTGTGTGTGTGTGTGTGTGTGTGTGTGTGTGTGTGTGTGTGTGTGTGTGTGTGTGTGTGTGTGTGTGTGTGTGTGTGTCCTGCAGCCTGCCCCTCCTCCGCTCTTTGCTGTTTGCTCTCATGGTTCCCGAGCTTTGACAAAGTTTCAGTTTTCCATTTTTTTTTTTTCTTTGTAAAGTTTGTTTCTGAATCCATCAAATCCTCTTTATCACTTTGTTTTATTTTGTTGCTCTGTACAGATTAAAGTTGGACAGTTTGTTAATAATAATAATAAAGTCTGCAAGGTTTCTATCCTGCTGTCCTGTTTGTGTGAGTCCATCTATGAAGGAGAAATTGATTTGAATCATTTAAGAAGCAACGAGCCACAAAGAAGCCCTGATTCAGTATCATCCAATATCACAGCCAGGACGTGGTGCCAACTAGTGGATTGGAGGTTTTGGTCTCCAACACCCTCTTAAAGTTTCAGTGTGTAGTATTTGGATATTTTGAAGGGGAAATGGTGACATCAAGTGGTCACCTTTCAGATTGCAGCTTCTTTCACTTTCCCACACCAGGCTTGATAAAAAATATGGCTGTGCAAGATGGCAGCTAACTGGGAGCAAGAACCTTGCTATGACTATTCTTATATATGTATGAGAACCGTTCTAAGGGTAGGAGAAAGTTTTTTTTTTTTTTTTTTTCATACTGGTAAAAGCTTACCATGCAGCCTATAAATGCATGAATAAAGTGTATACGTGCAGTACAACAAATGTAATTTGGTTTTCCTTCCCTTAGAACGTTTCTCATATATATAAGAAGATACATTGAGCAAGGGTCTTGCTTTTCGTTAGGAGCCATCTTGCGCACCATTTTCTTTAAGGAAGCCCTCCAGACAGTGGCCCTAAATACAAAAAGCACTGTCAGGCCGACTTCCTTAAGAATCTTACACACTTTAAATCCAATGGCCAAAGTAGAAATTTTAAGTTTAAAAAAAAAAGAGAAAAAGGAATGGAAAATAAATCAGAGGGCGGGGGAGGAGGGGTTAGGATGGATGTTGGCGGATTGGCTCAACCAGGCTCCTCCCACCGCCTCCACACTGGTGTGCGACTCTTTCCGTGTGCATGTCGCCCGACCCCGAGGTCAACACTCCTCTGTGTCCTGTGTCTTCGCACGGCCGTGCGCGAATGTGACGTAAAACACGTCCGACTGTGTCGCCGTGTCTTGCACTTCTCCGCCACATTCCTGCGTCTGACGGGCCCGAGAGCCTTCGGCGCCACACAGGAGCAGACCCAAGAGACACAACTGGCAGGACAACTAGGTGACGGCACAAACCTCTTCATTGCCGACTACGCAGCGAGTCAAAGACAGACAGACACACGACAGGCGCACTGGCTACAGGAAAAAACACAACACAACACTCCTCACAATACTTTCTGGTATTCACATTTTCTTCTTGCTAGCTTTAAAATCTTTTCGTAAACCCGACATGTTATGACAATGGAATAGAGTAAGAAAAAAACCCAAATGAAAATATGAATAACATTCAAGAACATATAGCAGTTGTAGCTTTTCTTTAAAAAAAAAAAAAAAAAAGTTCAAAAGTTACAAATGTTACAAGTCTGGGGAACAGAAAGCACAACAGAGTCATAAAAAAGTAAACAGTGGCACCGTTTTCTAAATGAGCTCGATGTTGTGGGCGTGGCCAAGATTCACGAAAACTCCGCCACCATCGCTTCCCGCTCCACCTCACTCGGTCCCTGATTGGCTGAGTGTTCTGCGCGCTGCACAATCCCTAACCTTTGAATGTAATGGTAACCAGTCAGAGTGACGAGTTTGCCATCGCCAGTTGCCGTCATATGACAACAGACCACTAGGTGGTGCTAAACCCTGCTCCAGGTACCAGGGAAGAACGTCATGATCCCGCTGTGCTGTTGGCTCCATGTAGCTAAACCATGGGTGGATTATAAGGCCTGGACATCAGTTGTTTTTTTCTCTCGAGTGGTCACTTGAGGTACTGTGGCAAAAAAAGGAAGCATTTTTACCCTTTAGACCGCAATACAAAAAATAAACGCCTGTAAATTGGTTGACAGGACGACCTTTGACCTGAAACAAACACGGTTCAATCCATCTATTGTAGATGTATAGATCTATAATAGATAGATCCCGGGGCTAGACTGGGACGAAGTCCACTGTGATTTCACTTAGCTGTGCTAATGTTGCTAAGATCTCATTTGTTTTGCCTAAGGTAGATGTGTTGGATAAAGAACCAAATCCCAACAAAGGTGTTTTATTTTTTTTTTCCCTTTCTTCCCCCATCTAAAAGTCGTACTGTGACACGAAGACGGTGACTCTGGTGAGGTAGCGGCCCAGCAGGCGGCCGCGCTCCAGCTCACTCATCTCCACCTCGGCCTCCAGGGTGGCGGGACCGCGGACGGGCGCCGCCAGGAGCAGGGTGCCGCTCTGCCTGCCCGCCCGACGCACGCTGAAGTGGCCCCGGCCACTGTCGCCGACCAGGCCGAAGCGCAGCGTGTCGCCCAGCACGCGGGCCGCCGACACCCGGAAGAGGACGCGCGGCGCTGCCATGTTGGACACCAGCGACAGGAAGTGGAAGGAGACGGAGTTCGGCGCCAGAGCGCAGCCCTCGTCTCCCAGCATGCACGGGTTCCTCTCGCAGCGCCTGCAAACAACCGACGGGGCACCCGCGTTAGTTGGCTTGTTAGCGGTAGCGTCAACAGGACCAGACACGCAGTGTGTTACAGTGTGTGTAAAATCTTTGACAGTTTTAATATTTATTTTTCTGATTTCATGAAGCGGCTTGGCTTGATAAAGCTCGATAAAAAAACTCTCCGTGCTAATGTGCTGTTAGCATGCTGGCTACGACAAAGGGTTTGGTGTCGTGGGGCCCATTGGTGTGTCGTTAGATCTCGATGGATTCACGGGCTCTTACACGGGCGAGGTCTTTATGTAGGTGGCGTTCCTGAGGTCGGGGCACCTGACCGCCACGCAGCGGAAACCGCCGAAGGTGTTGACGCACAGCTGCGGCGCCGTGCAGTTGTGGCTCCGCTTCTCGCACTCGTCCACATCTGAGGACAGAAAGAGCGGGGGAAGAAGGGACCAGTAAGAACCAGGATGCCTGCGCACCTCCAGGTCCCCCAACTCTTGTCCTTGACCTCTGACCTATGCAGGTGCGGCTGTCGTCGGCGAGGCGGTAGCCAGCCGGACAGACGCAGCGGAAGCTCCCAGGGGTGTTGACACAGCGGTGGACGCAGAGGCGGCCCGGCTGAGCCAGAGGAAACAGGTGGCACTCGTCCACGTCTGGAGACACCAGGAGGGGGCGTTGGTCAAAAAAAGGTCACCGACCGGCGGCGACTGCGGGGAATGGATGAGCTCACCCGTGCAGACGGCGTTGTCCCGGCCTGAGATGGCGAAGCCCACATCGCAGGTGCAGCGCGTGGAGCCCAGGAGGTGAGTACAGTGGGACGGACGGACGGAGGCGGCGGTAGCTGGGGTGGTGGTCGCCGACGAGGGGCGAGGAGGTGCCGGTGGGGTGGTGGAGGGACTGCGAGAGTAGAAGGGGGAGTAGCCGCCAGACACGTTCAAACCTGGAAAAGGAAGAGGGAGAGAGTTCAGAGACTCTGAGCGCCGCCACCTCAGCTGAAAGTCGGTTGCGTCGCTTACGTCGACACTGGGGCTGCCGGCCGCTCCACCGCAGGGACTCCAGACACTTCCTGGTCCGAGGGCCGATCAGCTCATGGCCAGGCTTGCACAGGAAGTGGACCTCGTGCCCGACGCCAAACACCCGACCCAGGCGGCGGCCGAATGCCGGAGCCTCCGGTTTGGGGCAGGAGGCTGAAACCGGAGCAGGGACAAGAAGAAGGGAGTTTGTTCAGAATTGATTGGGCATTTGCTGGGAATTTATTGGTAATTTTCTGCGGTTTTGTTTCAGAATTTGCTGGGAATTTACTGGGAATCCATTGGGGAATTTGCTGGCCATTTGTTGGGAATCTATTGGGAAATTGCTGGGAATTTATTTGAAATTCACAGTTTTTGCTTGGCTTTGCTTGAAATTTATTAGAAATTTGATGGGAATTGGCTGGCAAGTTACTGGGAGTTTACTCGGAATTTATTTGGTGTTCATTCAGAAGTTGCTAGGATTTTGTTTGGGATATAACTGAATTTGCTCGGAATTTATTAGAACTTTGCTTGGAATTTGTTTGGAAGGCGAGCATGAACCATGAACCATGAGCATAAACCAAAGCCGCCAACCATGACCCCCATAATTGGTCAGCCCATCTGCCAGTGAGGTGACTTTTGACTGTGGGCGGTGCCAGAGGACCTGGAGAGAAGCGCTGCCCTATCTGTGCACGCCGCCCCCTACTGACCAGAGCTGATGATTGTTAAAGGATGATCTGGATTGAGACTCTTGCTAATAAAATGGTATTTGTTGGCAATGAGAGACAATTTAACTTTTAGAAATAAAAGAAAAACGATAAAAAAAACTTCATAAATAGCAGTTTGATATTTCCACCGTTGATGGCATCTCACCGGCAGCCTTGAAGACAACCGCGGTGCTGTTGTGTAGAGCGCCGATCTTCTTCCTCAGGGCTCTCAGGCTCTGCTGGTACGACGCCTCATGGGCGGCAAACATCTTCTCCACCTGCCGCAGCGACTTGACCAGCTTATGGGTGGCCGGACACTCCTGCTGAACGTCAGTCTCAGGATGTCAGCCCGCTTAAGCAACATGTTTTTTTTTGTTTTTTTAATTTTCAAAACTAAAAATATGATATTCAACAACACATCCAATAGTTTTGTTTTGTTTTCAAGTTGTTTTACTGTGTAAATGAGGTAAAAGAGGGTTTTTGTTTGATTCCTCCTGAGTGGCCGACGTTGCCTGTTGGCTAAAGGTAAGGTCAGCTATGCCAGTGGCTCACTGGCTCACTTATGTAATCACACAGAAATCCTTGTTCCATTAATTAGAGAGTAAGGTGAAAATGCAATGGTAAAAATCACCCTGAAAAGTAGACTGAAGTACTTTCATCAGGACACATTTTATTTATTAGATCAATTATATGAATTTGAGTCAAATTAAGAGTGATGACATTCTGACATAAGTTTATAAATATCCTGCATAAAAAAACCTTAAACTACCAGAAAATCAGCCGCCTGTCACATTTTTAAGCATTTACCATGAAAATGACTATTGACACATACTATTACATGAAAACAATTAAAATGTGAAAATATAAATGTTTTACCACCAATAAAACATGTTGCATCTTGATTGGGTTTACTCTGAATTCAAGCAAAATTTTGCTTTGTCCACTCAGTTTGACATTTTCATGCCATCGCTGCTGCTCGTTTGGACAGTTTTTCAAACTCCGGTGAGATTTTTCTGTCTCATAAAAAATGTATTTGAGAGTGCAAAACCTCCCAGCTTGAAAACAACATAAATATTAACTGATCTTACTTGCTGACATACACACACAGCAACACTAGATAAAAAAAAAAAAAAAGTGTTATATATTTAACATAAAGACATTTTTTCAGGGTTCAAACTGCTTGAAAAAAGAGAATTATTGCCACCAGAGTGATCCTGATATCAGCATCGTGAGAGAGTCCTCGGTGTTAGGGTGAATAAAAGAAACGCACCTGAGCTGAACCACAGGACGTGAAGATCAGGCACAGCGTGAATACGGCCAGCTGGGCAGCCCTCATCCTGACCCAACTCCACAGACCTCAGATGACTCTCTGACTCTTTTCAAGGGCGCATGGCAAATTTCTTGCCCGAAACTGTGAGAGTGGGAGGAGCAGAAACCACCCCTCCTGGATCTGGAATACCTTTATTGGTCTGCAAAAACAATTTTGTTTGTGCAAGAAATGTCATTTTGTTGAAAAGTTTGTCAGAGCTTATTTGTTAAAGATAGATTTGCTAACATAGTATATGTATCACATCGAACATTAAATCCTTTTTATTATTATTATTATTATTATTATTATTATTATTATTATTATCATTATTATTATTATTATTTTTTTATTAATTTGTCCAGTAAGAGTAATTGCAGTGTGATGAAGGATTTTGGGGCAAAATATGAATCAATGATTGAAAACAAGTGACGCAATACATGTCTTTGAATATCATATGGAAAACATGCTGTTGTATTTTTATTTGAATTGTCCTTTTTCCGATTAATTCATGCATAGGCATTTGCAAATGATAGTTTATGTTTCTTTGCTGCTTGGTTTCGAAAGCAGACTGCGGTTGCTTGATATAAAACACTTTTTGTATAGTGGAAAAGTTCAATAAAGTGGCTCCCTCTGGTGTCTGCTTAACGCCACTACCGCATTCTGCTGTCACGTGATTTTCTGGAAATGGGAGGAGCCACGCCCACAGACCTCTGCCTGAACGGAATCAGCAACAGAAGGAGATGAAGTTCCTCTGCTCGGCGGACGGACTAGCGGGCTCCGTCCTGGCGTGACTCAGCAGCAGCAGAAGAAAAAGATGATGAAGATGATGAAGAGGAAGTGAAACAACACAAGTCCCGCCGCAGGGTAAGTCCTCTTCTCCTCTTTGATTGAACTAACCTTCCATCTGCATCACTGTGCAGACTGTCAGAGTAAAAGAAGTAAAAAAGGGAAAAGATGTTATTATTGTAGCCGAATACCATATTCACTGTACCAGTTTTCCAGTTTTTTGGTGAGATAATGTCAGGTGTACCGTGGGAAATTATCCATATTTATTTAATTGGTACAAAAAAAAATTCATTGTTGAGTGACTGTGCTTCAAAATGTGAGTACATTTTTCTTCCTCAAGTCCTCTCAGGATATCTGCTTTGTGTGCATCTAAACACAGGCCCCTTCACTTTAAGCATACATTAAAAGACTGTATTGTCATTATTAGGCTTATTAAGTGTCATTTTATAATATTTTTGGTTAATGGTGCGCTACAAAAAAAAATGTGCCGTGGCTCAAAGAAGCTGAAAAACACTGTGTTAGTGTTGCTGTCTTGGCCTGAAGTTTACTCAACCAGCACCTTTATTTTGTTTTTGGTTCTTTGTTGTATTTTTCTTTGACCGTCATAGTTTTTGTAATTGCATAACATTTAACTTTAAATATAACTTTTATCCACCAAATTGTGTTCAATATATGCATATATTTTGTCAAACAAACAAACAACTAAGTCCAACAAAGTTGAGATGAGTGTTTCCAACCTGCCCACCAGGCCTGAGATGCAGTGGCGAGCCTTGCATTTTATGCATGGGCCATGAGTAACGTCATATTTGCTCAATCCTAAATGAATACACCTTATAATATCCTCAATATGACACTATGGCTCGAGAATCCACAGAGAATCACACTTAGACATACCATCACCTTCATATAGGTGACCTAGCAAAACATATTTTCTGGAGGATTTAATCACAACTAAGACAAGTAACTCAGGCCATTGATAGTGTCAGGACTTATAAATAAAAGGCAATATCAAGAGATTCCTCAACAAGCTTTTAATAAGTCCACCAAAGGTACTCTGTAAGCTTTAGCTCTTGTCCAAACTTGAAGAACTTTACCATAATTTACAACAATGGAAGCAACGCAATCAAGTTGAATATCTGAATAATTTTATGAGGATGTTTACGGGGAAATGTGCTATTATAAGTGTGTTGAGGCGAGCAGAGAAGACATTGCTGGCCCTTCTGGCCCCCCACTGCTCAGATGATGCACACGCTGTTGGCGGACTTGTTAATGAGACATCAACTCCCGTGTTCTGGATGCACTTTGTTGGCTAAAGTTCTCGATAAAGATTTTACTTTTCAGTTCTATAAATGTAGTGACTTGCAAATGTACTGCGTTACACGCTATTTGCTATTTTTATGGATAAAATCCACTTTCTTTACTCTTCCTGTTTGACCTCCAGGTCATAAGATGGGTGTTCAAGTGGAGGAAGAGGAGAACTCATCCATCATATGGAAAACATGCTGTTGTATTTTTATTTGAATTGTCCTTTTTCCGATTAATTCATGCATAGGCATTTGCAAATGATAGTTTATGTTTCTTTGCTGCTTGGTTTCGAAAGCAAAGACTGCGGTTGCTTGATATAAAACACTTTTTGTATAGTGGAAAAGTTCAATAAAGTGGCTCCCTCTGGTGTCTGCTTAACGCCACTACCGCATTCTGCTGTCACGTGATTTTCTGGAAATGGGAGGAGCCACGCCCACAGACCTCTGCCTGAACGGAATCAGCAACAGAAGGAGATGAAGTTCCTCTGCTCGGCGGACGGAATAGCGGGCTCCGTCCTGGCGTGACGCAGCAGCAGCAGAAGAAAAAGATGATGAAGATGATGAAGAGGAAGTGAAACAACACAAGTCCCGCCGCAGGGTAAGTCCTCTTCTCCTCTTTGATTGAACTAACCTTCCATCTGCATCACTGTGCAGACTGTCAGAGTAAAAGAAGTAAAAAAGGGAAAAGATGTTATTATTGTAGCCGAATACCATATTCACTGTACCAGTTTTCCAGTTTTTTGGTGAGATAATGTCAGGTGTACCGTGGGAAATTATCCATATTTATTTAATTGGTACAAAAAAAAATTCATTGTTGAGTGACTGTGCTTCAAAATGTGAGTACATTTTTCTTCCTCAAGTCCTCTCAGGATATCTGCTTTGTGTGCATCTAAACACAGGCCCCTTCACTTTAAGCATACATTAAAAGACTGTATTGTCATTATTAGGCTTATTAAGTGTCATTTTATAATATTTTTGGTTAATGGTGCGCTACAAAAAAAACACGGTGGACTTGTTAATGAGACATCAACTCCCGTGTTCTGGATGCACTTTGTTGGCTAAAGTTCTCGATAAAGATTTTACTTTTCAGTTCTATAAATGTAGTGACTTGCAAATGTACTGCGTTACACGCTATTTGCTATTTTTATGGATAAAATCCACTTTCTTTACTCTTCCTGTTTGACCTCCAGGTCATAAGATGGGTGTTCAAGTGGAGGAAGAGGAGAACGGGGAAGCAGAGTTTTCAGACTTCAGCTGTGTGTCTGTAAAGAGTGACCACTCCAAAGGTCTTCCTCTTAACTTCAGTGAAGAAGCTGGACCCCCTGAGACACAGTAAGAAAACCTGGTCTGACTCAGTCTAACTGTAACTGCCGTTTGTCTCACTGCCTGTTCAAACTGCTGGTCATCTGGAAAACCTGGAATCTAATGCAAGAGGAAGACCATCCCGTCCAATTGTCAATATAAACTGAACACACATTTGTGTTGCAGAGTTCAGTTCCAGAGACAGTCAGCAGAGTCTGACTGTTTCATTGGGAAGGACTGGAACCCGAGGTGAGAGGAACACAATGAAATTTTCAATATAAACCTAACATACACGTCTTTGTGTTGCAGAGTTCAGTTCCAACTCCTCAGACACAGTAAGAAAACCTGGACTGACTCAGTAACTAACTGCAGTTTGATTCAAACTGTTGGCTGTCTGGGAAAAAAACTGGAATCTGGTGGGAGAGGAAGAACCTTTTATATTTATAATTATACTGGAAGGAGAGCATCATGGGAATTCTAGTTGATTTAGAACCAAATGTTAAAATACAATTCACTTTAAAAACAAAATGAAGAATTTCAGTAAACAAATATAAAAAGCGATGAGCTGACCACAACCAGAGCCAACGTGTCTCCACAGGAAGAGGAGTGGTGGTTGTGAGGAGCAGCAGCTGCATGGGAACGTCCTGACTGACCCAGTGTGGACCAGCAGTGGACACAAGTTGTGTAGAAGGTGCACCAGCTCATACTGGGACCAGTCTGCTCTGTCAGGTGAGTCCCCATGTCCTCAGTGTGGAGCTGGACTGGAAACTGCCAGTCACATCAAGACTGCTTACAGTAAGACTGTCCCCCTGCACGTCCTTCACATCTCACTCCTGAGATCATGTCAGGACCTCCAGTGAGAAGATTCACTGAGAGACATTTATAGCAAACACTCAGACAATTAAAAAAAATGACTTTGGATGCTTTCAGCTACAAGTTGTGGATAGAAAATAATGCTCACTCTGTCACACTGATGTTTTCTTGTCCAACGTTTTATATACTCCAGTGAATGATGGTCTGCAGGAGCTTCTACAGCAGCATAAGATCAGTCTGGAGAGGAGATGTGAGCATGTGAGTGAGGGAATCAATGAAGCACGAAGTCAAACCCTCCTCAACAGCATCTACACTGAGCTCTACATCACTGAGGGACAGAGTAAAGATGTCAACAGACACCATGAGGTCAGTCAGCTGGAGACCAAGACCAAGAAGAGCCTCCATGACCGTCCAATCAGGTGCAGCCACATCTTTGAAGCCTTTCCTGAGCAGCAGGGAGACATCAGAGTGGTGCTGACTAATGGCGTCGCTGGAGTTGGAAAAACCTTCTCAGTGCAGAAGTTCACTCTGGACTGGGCCCAGGACCTGGAGAACCAAGACCTTCATCTGGTGGTTCCTCTCTCATTCAGGGAGCTCAACTTGGTCAAAGAGCAGCACTACAGTCTTCTGGAGCTGCTCCGTGTTTTCCATCCAACATTAGAGAAGCTCACAGCAGAGGAGCTCTCTGTCTGCAAACTTCTCTTCATCTTGGACGGCCTGGATGAAAACAGACTCTCTCTGGACTTTGAGGACAATCAGGTCGTGAATGATGTCACTCTGAAGAAATCAGTCAGAATTCTGCTCACAAACCTGATCAGAGGACAGCTGCTTCCCTCAGCTCTGATGTGGATAACTTCCAGACCTGCAGCAGCCAATCAGATCCCTCCGTCATGTGTTAACAGGCTGACAGAAGTACGAGGCTTCACTGATGACCAGAAGGAGGAGTATTTCAGAAGGAGGTTCAGAGATAAAGAAGATGTGTCCAGCAGGATCATCTCACACATCAAGGCCTCCAGGAGTCTCCACATCATGTGTCAGATCCCGGTCTTCTGCTGGATCACTGCTACAGTTCTGGAGAGCATGTTGAGCTCAGATCAGAGAGGAGAGCTGCCCAAGACCCTGACTGACATGTACTCTCACTTCCTGCTGGTCCAGACCAAGAGGAAGAAGCAAAAATATGAAGAAGGCCATCAGATCACAGGTCCACAGGAGCTGACGGAGGATGACAAGGAGGTTCTTCTGAAGCTGGGCCGGCTGGCATTTGAACATCTGGAGAGTGGAAACATCATGTTCTACAGTGAAGACCTGGAGAAGTGTGGTCTCAGTGTCACTGACGCATTAGTGTACTCAGGAGTTTGTACAGAGATCTTCAGAAGAGAGAGTGTGATCTTCCAGAAAACCATCTACTGCTTCGTTCATCTGAGTGTTCAGGAGTTCCTGGCTGCAGTGTACATCTTCCACTGTCACACCAACAGGAACAACCAGGTTCTTCAGAATTTCCTCATAGACTCAAAACCATGGCCATTACAAATTATTTTTTTGCGGATTTACAATTTGATTAAAGGAGAAGGTGGCCAAACTGTCGACACCTTTCTGCAGAGAATCTTGGAGAAATTCCTCAAGAGCCAGAACGGTCACCTGGACTTGTTTGTTCGCTTTCTCCATGGACTCTGTCTGGAATCCAACCAGAGACTCTTAGGAGGCCTGCTGGGTCACACTGACAACCATCCAGGAACCTTACAGAAGGTCATCAACAACCTGAAGGTGATGAACACAGGTGATGTCTCACCTGACAGAAGCATCAACATCTTCCACTGTCTGCTGGAGGTGAAGGATCAGTCAGTGCATCAGGAGATCCAAGAGTTCCTGCATTCAGAGAACAGATCAGAGAAGGAACTCTCAGCCATCCAGTGTTCAGCTCTGGCCTACATACTGCAGATGTCAGAGGAGGTTCTGGATGAGTTGGACCTTCCAAAGTATAAGACAACAGATGAGGGAAGATTAAGACTGATTCCAGCTGTGAGGAACTGCAGGAAGGCTGTGTAAGTGGAGATGTGTCACACACCAAATGCAACCACAGTTGCACATGGTCAGGGTTGGATTTTTTTATGCGTAGACTTGCATTTGGTGTGATTGTTAACTCTACAGCATACACCAAAAAACAGAATGTTTGTTAGTATATAGTTGTAATAGTTGTACTTGCAATAGTTTTAAATACAGGCTTTACCGCTGCCCTTTGGTTTTTTACGACAAATGTTAATGCACTTTCTCACCACTGAGAAAT
The DNA here is from genome assembly GCF_046127955.1 of Nelusetta ayraudi. NCBI lineage: Eukaryota > Metazoa > Chordata > Actinopteri > Tetraodontiformes > Monacanthidae > Nelusetta > Nelusetta ayraudi. The sequence goes on from NW_027466076.1 coordinate 1,246,577, forward strand.
ATTTGTTTAGATATGGTATATTGTTTACGGCCGTCTTGTTTATGGTCCGTATTGTTTGTGGTCTTATACAGTGTTCTGTCATGGAATGGTGCAATCATATATTGCATATGTTATGTTGTTCACAGCTGTGTCGAATTGTGATGAAATCCTCCTCTTCATTGCAGGCTTTTTAACTGTGGACTCTCAGAGATCCACTTGGAAGTTGTGGCCTCAGCTCTGAAGTCCAGCCCCTCCTATCTCACGGTGCTGGACATGAGTAGGAATGCCCTGCAGGATTCAGCAGTAAAGCTTCTCTGTGCTGGACTGAAGAGTCCAAACTGCAGACTGGAAGTTCTCAGGTCAGTTCCCTGTGTGTGTGTGTGTGTGTGTGTGTGTGTGTGTGTGTGTGTGTGTGTGTGTGTGTGTGTGTGTGTGTGTGTGTGTGTGTGTGTGTGTGTGTGTGTACACATACTATCCATATTTTGAATTACATTTATTGCTCATTCAGATTAGAGACCTGCGGTTTGTCCGCCATCAGCTGCGATTTGCTGGCCACGGCTCTGACGTCCAACCCCTCCCACCTCAGAGAACTGGACCTGAGTGAGAACATGCTGCAGGATTCAGCAGTAAAGCTGCTGAGTGGTTTTCTGCAGAGTCCAGGCTGTAAACTGGAGACTCTGAGGTCAGTTTACTGTGTTCACTTTATAACCGTATGACTCTTTTTTTTATCTAATTGTCACCTTTTCCCAATGGAGCGCAGCTGTGTTGTTGGAGGCACGTCCTTCAGAGTCCTCGAGGGCAAAGTCCTCCATGTATTTGATCACCACCTGGTGTTGTGTCGGACCAGGATCCTTGACAGATTTGTAGTGAGGGCGAACTGACATTTCGTAGAGAAACCTGCTCTTCAGCTCTTAAACCAATACGGCTTTTTGTGCGTCCTCTGGGATGTTTTTGTTCACAAAAATCAAGGCATCCATTGTGGAAAAGGTGGTGAAGAGCCATGTCCTCAAGGTCAGTCGAGCCTGCTGAGTTGGGAACTTTGGTGGAGAATGCTACAGGTGTAGGGGAGGGTGTCAAGCTGAAGAAGGGGCCCTTCCTTGGGTACTGATTGAAAGCGCAAGGCTGTGGATACAAGTGGCTGGAATGAGGTTCCTCCAGCAAGTGGCTAGGCTTACCGTCAGGGCCAGGGCAAAGACCTTGGACATGCAGAATGAGTAGAGCCACTGTGCATTGCTGTCAAAACCAATTAAGGTTGCACAACCTCTCCCTGTTAGAGGTGTTCTGCGTCTATGGATGGCTTGTGTTCCCGTCCTGGGTGACAGTATTTGACAAAATGCTTCTTCTTTTTCTGAAGGTTTCATTGGGCTTTTGGACAAAACATATTCGACCTGCTGACTGGAATTGTTCAGTATACATATAAATCCAGCCATATCTGATCCTGTATTTTCTGTTCTTATACTTCATTTTGGTTTGTATTCAGATTGAGTCACTGCAGGCTGTCAAAGATCAGCTGTGATTCAGTGGCTTCAGCTCTGGAGTCCAACCCCTCACACCTCAGAGAGCTGAACCTGAGTAAGAACAACCAGCTGCAGGATTCAGGAGTGGAGCTGCTGAGTGGTTTTCTGCAGAATCAAGACTGTAAACTGGAGACTCTAGGGTCAGTTCACAATCTCCAGTCAATAACATTTCTTTTTCTTTTAATGTAGTTTTTCAATTTGTTGAATGTCGGTCTAAATCTAAATTTTTTTAATCCAAAATATTTTTTATAGTGATTAAACAAAAATTAATTTGTACTTTTCAGTTTCAGTCTCTCTCTCTCTCTCAAACACACACACACACACACACACACACACACACACACACACACGTGCAGCAATGTATCAGACTATGTTTATTCTTTGTTCAGATTGGAGGGCTGCAGTTTGTCAGAGGTCAGCTGTGATTGGCTGGCCTCAGCTCTGAAGTCCAACCCCTCCCACCTCAGACAGCTGCACTTGAGATACAACAAACTGCAGGATTCCGGAGTGAAGCTGCTGAGTGGTTTTCTGCAGAGTCCAGACTGTAAACTGGAGACTCTGAGGTCAGTACTGGCTCGGATCTACTTGACTTGTCTCGGCGCCAAACACAGTTAATAAAACAGCATATCGTTTGTATCGCATATCCTTTGTTGTAAGTTAACACAACAACCTTTTGCGTCCTATGAAATGTTGAAATGTGGTTTTTCATATTTTGTGAATTTATGGGTTGATGGACGTCACTGAACAGAATATCATCTTCACAAATACTAAGAGATAGTCATATTTTGATTTCTTTGTCATGTGACTGATCTTTTAAACGTATTTCACAAACAGTGTGATAGGCCTTTTTAAAAACAATCATACACAGAATCGAAACATTCATTTAACATTTTCATTGTAGCAAATATGTTACACCAACATCCATACTTTAAGAAAAATGAACAAGATAATATGAAACCATTCATTAAAAACCTAATTTTCGCTCTCCATAATTTATCCTTTATTCAGACTGAGGGACTGCAGTTTGTCAGAGATCAGCTGTGATTGGCTGGCCTCAGCTCTGAAGTCCAGCCCCTCCCACCTCAGAGAGTTGGACCTGAGTTGGAACCAGCTGCAGGATTCAGGAGTGGAGCTGCTGAGTGGTTTTCTGCAGAGTCCAGGCTGTAAACTGGAGACTCTGAGGTCAGTACTGGTTTGGAACCAGTGGATGATGGTTTCAGCACCAAACACAGTCAATCACACATGTCGTATAAACACTGGACTAAAGGTGTATTTTAGGGCTGCCAGTCGATTAAAAATTCTAATTGCGATTAATCACATAGTGTCCTGAGTTAACTCGAGAATAATCACAAATTAATTACAAATGTTTACCCTGCTCGATATGCAACTTTTACGAGATATTTATTGTGTTTCTTATACTGTAGGAAAAATTACAAGTTCCTTCCTGTCGAGCTTGATCACTCGGATCGCTCATGAAATGGTTGTTTTTGGCTTGGGGGTGAGGAGGGTTTCCTAACCTTACGTTGCTGGGGGATTGCCTAACCTTAGGTTTCTTTTCCTCCAGGATTCACTATGGGGGCTGCAGAACATTGGATGAAAATACAATTTTTGTAACATTGTCTGTTGGTTTCTGAGAAGCTAATGCTGTATGGGGGCCATGGCATGGCAAACTTGGGAAGCCCTGCTTTAGAACACACACCCTAGATTGTGTATTTCACTCTCCATCCTGCTTTCTTTATTCAGGTTTAGAGGCAGCAGTTTATCAGAGATCAGCTGTGATTGGCTGGCCTCAGCTCTGAAGTCTAACCCCTCCCACCTCAAAGAGCTGGACCTGAGTGACAACAAGTTGCAGGACTCAGGAGTGAAGCTGCTGAGGGACTTTTTGCAGAGTCCAGACTGTAAACTGGAGACTCTGAGGTCAGTGCTGGGTTGGAACCAGTGGATGATGGTTGTAACACCAAACAAAGTTAAACACATGTTAAATGTTGAATGAGCATAGGACTAAAGATTCGTACCTTTTCATAAATCTCAAAACATCATTCTTTTCATGTTTGAACTAAATTGAATTTTTATTATGAAAAAAGAAACTGGCAATCAGTGGTCATGTGACCAAACCTCATAAGTTTTGTACTGAGGTTATATTTTACAGGTGATCTTTTCATTTTTATCTTTTATTTTTGGCAGATTCTGAAGTTAGGGTTACCACTTTGATTTTCAGAGCACACGCATCATTATAAACTCTCCTTCATTTATTATTTACTTTTGTTATTATTATTACATATTTTTACAGATTGAGTGAGTGCAGTTTGTCAGAGATCAGCTGTGATTGGCTGGCCTCAGCTCTGAAGTCCAACCCCTCCCACCTCAGACTGCTGGACCTGAGTCGGAACCACAAGCTGCAGGATTCCGGATTGAAGCCGCTGAGGGATCTTGTCAGCAACAGAGACTGTAAACTGGAGACTCTGAGGTCAGTCCTGGTTTGAAACCAGTAGATGATACGCATTTCAGAACACTGCAAAGATCCAGTATTCCCAGTCACACTGTTAGAGGAGGATTGTGAGAAGTCAGTCCTTCATCTCTATGAATTGTGAACGTCTCTGTGATGATGCATTGAAGGACCGAGCTGTGAGTCGTGACTCCTGCTGTCACTTCTTCTCTCTACAGTCGTTGAAGGTGAATCTGTTGGTCCTGACAAGAGCAGCGGTTGAGCTGAGGACAGCTCCATCTAGCTGTGGCTGACAGAACTACAACAAGTGGAGATGAGTGACACACTGAGGCTACGCCTCTCTACCTGAATAATGACACTGCACACGCCATCAGGACGCTGAATGTTCCTACTACATATCACTCTAGGATAGTTATAAATCAATACCAAGTGGGGTTTTTTGTGTTGTGCAGTGTGTAAAATTGCGACATCTAGTGTTCACATTTTAGATTGCAACATGGTTGCGCAAGATGGCTACCCCCTGCGAGCGAGACCCTCCAATATTACTATTGTTGTTGTTGTTGTTGTTCTTCTTCTTATTATTATTATTATCATTATTATTATTATTATTGTTACTATGATTCAGCTTTTTCAGGTCACTCACTCACTTCAGGTCACTCACTTCAGGTCACTCGAGAGCCATGCCAAGTTTTATGCCGCCATGCATCAGACTTATGAAGGGTTAGGGTTTATTATTAGGGATTATTAATAGCTGAGCCGTTAAAGATCTTTAAATTGAAATAATAAATAAATGAACGTGAATGCCAAATGCCAAAAAATGTAAATACTTGGATCAGCCCGAAACTCGCAGGGAAGACTGTTAAATGGTAGTTTAGCACAAAACTGATTGATACCACAATGTCCAAGAATCGGCAAAAAAGTCATAGACTATACACTGCTTTTTTTTTCTGGGGGCCTAATCTCTTGCAGAGAAGACTGTTCTATGATAGTTTAGCATGAAAACGCGGGAAAGAGAACAAAATCTCAACTTGGAAAAAAAGTTGTTTTTTTCTCAAATCAGCCCAAAAGTTGAATTTATAAGTGTAATTTATATCACAGCTCGCTTTTTTTTTTTTTTTTGGGTGGGGGGGGGTGCGGGGTGGTGAAAAAAAATATTTTTTAATGAGACTTTATTTCTGGTTCATGTCACCAAATAAAGAAATGATTTCAAACATGTTTCTTCTCAAATAGACGATGTGATTCACAAAAACTGCGATCGGAACGCAAACAACATTTAGATTTTGCGGCTACAACTACAAAGCTTTATTGACCTCTTGGTTGAGTGACGACAGCGCAACAGTCGCAGCATGGAGAGTCACACTTTATTTACAAAAACACTGAGAACCAAACAGTGGGAGGGCGAGGAACCAACACAGCTATATTTCCTATGTGAACAGCAGCTAAGAGCTCCCGGTTGCAGGGGCCAGGAGGCACAATGGCTAAGAACCGCAGCATTCAGGCTCCTCTGCTGAACTAAGACCTTCGCCGCCACGTGCGTGGTTTCTTCAGGCGTGTGTCCGAGACGACGGCAGTTTGGCTCGGGAACAGCGGCAGGGCTGGACCGTTTACTTCCTGCGGCGAGCGGCGGCGCCCTTCTTGCTGCTGTAATGTGCAAACAGAGGAGAAATACAGGAGGTTCAGCGCCGTTGTTCGGCAGCAGGAAGGGATGATGGAGATTCTCTGATTCACGCCAACATGCTGCTAGCCTGATGCTAGGCGCTACTTACAATTTGCTGAGCTCCTCAACTCTCTTGCGCAGGGTTGTAACCTGGAGAGAGAACCAGAGAGTCAGCAAGGATGCATCGTCATCATCATCATCATCATCATCATCAACTAAAAATTCTTTATATGAAGCCAATCAGTAAATCACTGAGTCATATTTTTTTTTGTTTAATACAAGTCTAGTTGTACTTTTTCATTTTAATGAGTTTTTAAAACTAACTTTGTAATTATCCAAATAATCAACAAAAACCACAATAACAATAATACTACTAACAATAACAACATATAAACGTAAGTAACAACATAAACGGGGAAAAAGTCTTCATCGAGAAGGTGAAAAATGCAGCACAGGTCCAGCCAGTGGGAGGTGGTGAAGTGGGCGGGGCCTCACCTCGTACTTCTGCCTCTTCAGCCTCTCCATGTGGTCGAACTTCTCAGACTCCAGCTGGCGCTGCCAATCGTACAGCTCGTTGATCTTGTCCCTGTGGGAGACACCCGAACACACACCGTCAGCACAGGCCGGTGACGTCAGCACAGGCCGGTGACATCAACACGGCGGCGGGGCCGCCCGCCAGCTCGCCACGTACTTCAGCTTGTCCTCGTTCAGGTGGTCGATGTTGAGCTGCTTGCGCCTGGCGGCCAGAATCTTCTTCTTCTTCTCTCTCTCCGTCTCCTTCTTGCCTCCTCTCTTCTGGTCGGCCTGGAGAGAGCAAGTCGAGCCGGTTAGTGTGTGTGTGTGTGTGTGTGTGTGTGTGTGTGTGTGTGTGTGTGTGACACTGACTCTCTGCAGATGGCTGCTGTAGTTGGAGCCCATGCTGGACAGAGCCGACTTCTTCTTGGCTTCATCGTCTGCCTTCTTCTTGGCATCGCTCTCCTCCCTGATCCTTCTCTCCTCCTGGTGCACATCAGCAGCAAATACAACGACGACAACGACGACAGACAGTGAAAAGAAATGTCATCAACAGGACAAAATCATCACCATCGCTGCTCCACTTTTAAGTTCAGGATTTTTAGGAAACGGCAAGAAAAAAAATCTGCTGGTAACTGCGCAATACAATGACTGATCAATGCAAAAACGTAACAATTACACATTTTTGTGAGTCATTTTAATACACTGTGATATTAGACAAAACTCTCTGTCTTTGATGTGACAATTTAGCAAATGAGACATAATGCACAAAGAAAAATTGGTGAATTTCTTTTTAATTTTCTCAATGAGTAGAATTTAAAATCCAGATAAACATTCCAAAGACTTCTGACCTCACGTCTGGCCTGGCGCTCCTTCTCCTTCTCAGCACGGACCCTCTGCTGCTCGGCCCTCTCGGCGCGACGCTTCTCCTGCAGGTGGCAGCACCAAACAAGTCAGCCCCACAGGTGGGAAGAAGAAGAAGAAGAAGAAGAAGGGGTGGGGTCAGAACTCACAATCCTGTCCTTGAGGGCGATGAGCTCCTCCTCCTCCTTCTTCCTGCACTCAAAGTGAGCGTCGATCAGCCCCTGCAGCTCGATCAGGTCCTTGTTCTGACGCTTCTTCTGGATGTCCTGCAAGCAAGGCGCACACACATGCGACACCACCATCAGCCACGAGCAGCGCCCCCTGCAGGACACCACCCCTCCTGCCGACTTCCGCGCTCACTTACGTCAAAGTCCACCTTCTCGCCATCGGGGATCTTGGGAGCGCTGGGCCTGCGGGGACAGAAGGTTTCCCCCCCCTCATTAGTCGGAACTTTTTCCCCACAATCCTCGGACCATTTTTTTTTTTTTTTTCATAATTCTTATTTAAAGAGGAAATGTGGGCAGGACTCGCCGGTGACGGCAGGGACTTACTTGAACTTTGGCTTCTCCTCTGTGGGTTAGGAAATGGAGAGGGGGGGGGACAAGTGACATGTGGTCGGGTTAGAATGCAGATTATTTCATGGTGTGGATTAAACCGTGTGGGCGGGGCTTAGATCAAAGATGTGAGGAGGTGTTAGTGGAGAGATCAGACGGTGCAGTTATTAAAGTCCTTGGATTATTTCTGCAAAGTGGCGCCCTGGAAACCTGGATATCCATTTTCTTGTTTTGCCCTTTTTTTGGCTTGACCCCCAAACATGGTACTGTTGTCACGCAGGCAAGACAATAAAAAAAAAACAGCATTTGGTCATGTGACCGACCGAGAATCAGACTTGCTCCACACCATGCAGGAAAACAGCAGGCTAAGACGCTTAGACGTTAGTGTCTCGCATCCTTTTGCCACCTTCCTCTCCACTAACTTTAGTAACAAAATTCAGTGTCTCTGAGTTTAAGGGATGATTTCACGGTGAGCAGAGGGGAGGTGGGTGGGAAGTTGGGGGGGGGGGGGGGGCAGAAAAAAAGACTCTGAGTACGAGTGACGAGTGGCAAGCGTCGCGCCCCGCCTCCCTGAGAAGAGACGTCGGTTCGAGCGGGGACGCTGAGTTCCGCCCACAACCAGAGACAGATTTCAGACGTGACAGAAGGAGGGGGAAAATCCAACATACCTTCCTCTTCCATGGCCTCTGCATGCAGCAAGCATCCCGGACATAGGCAGAACAGATAGCAGCAACAGTTAGCCGGCTAGCCACTGTGCTAGCTCCGCCCACCAGGGGCACTTCCACCAGACTCCTAGCAGCTTCAGATCGGCATCAGTCATCAAATACGGGGTTTTTTGGGGTTTGTTTTTTAGTTACAATTTAGTCCGCGTTCCGCTACATCAGAAGGAAGCAGCAAGGCAGGTTAGCTTTGGAGTGAGCCAGGGGCCGTCAATATGAGCCCAGTATTTGAAGACTGATGCTGTTAAAAATGCAGTTTCACCTTCAGACATTTTGGTCGTTGTTCGTTGACCACTTCCTGTCGGCGTACGTTCACAATAGAAATGCACAAAACTTTTGGGAAAATTGAGATAAATAAATGACTGCCATTTTCAGAAGCATGTGAATGCGACACCGACACAGCAGGAGGCCGCTTGTGTTCTGCAACCACATTCAGGTAAGACCCGACCCACTTGCGTCTGATTGGGTTAACGATTAGAGACATTGAGCCAAACAGAAGCAATCGGGCCGGGTCTGTGCTGAATGTGGTTTCAGCAAAAAAACTAGCATGTTAGCAATAGCAACATATGAAATATAGCATACTACACACAAATGATAACTCTGCAATGATATCACATTTTTAACGTGTTCTTCCAATAACTCCCCATTAACTTGTTATTAATGATCTGTTTATCTTTACCAAACATCAAAACAACATTGTAAACTGGAGTTAGTACTTGAACATGTGACTCAGTGGTAAAAGACTGGATGTGCTGATAAAAGAAGCAGATGTTTGTGTCAATTAGCCCGTTTTAGCTCCTTCACAATTTAAGTGCTAGGAGGCCAAACTTATCAATGTACAGAAATTCAATTCAGAAGATTTTGGCGGGAAGAAATGTGTGTCAATGTGTGTGAGCGTAGAGCGCTTAAAAAAAGCAAAGTAGCTGATTGTAATCAACCTCTAATCAAAAGCTCACAAAAGGAAGGAACTTTGGTTCTTTGTCCCAGTGCAGAACATGTTGTTAGTTTTCACACAGTCCCTGCAAAATACAGTTGGTTCCAACTGGTTTTGTAAATACAATGTATATATACATACAGTATATGTATATATCTGAAGCAGTTGAAAAATGGTCCTAATGCTAACTGCTAATCTCCATCTCTACCTCCCATATGGATTTGTAGCATTAGCATTAGCATTAGCAGACATGGTGAACATGTTTGCAGATTAGTAAGTCCGGTCTGCCTTTGGCTCCGGTGCTACGCTAAAGAGTGATGGGTTAGCCCCCCTGTACACCCACCCGCTCCATGCCACATACCTTCAGGCTCAGCTTCTGGTTCTACCTCTGGTTCTGGCTCTGGTTCTGCCTCTGGCTCTGGTTCTGCCTCTGGCTCTGGCTCTGGCTCAGGGGCCGCCTCAGGAGCCACCTCTACTTCTTCTACTACCTCCTCCTCTACAGCTACACAGCATGCAGCCAATGACGGGGGGTAGGGGAGGAGGGTGATGGAGGGGAAGGCAGGGCAGCGACAGGGTTAGCGGAGAGATGGGAAAAGGGAGAGACCGGGTGATCCTAGTGAGTAGTGGTGAGACATGAAGATGTTGAGGTGATGGAGGGGCATAAGGTAGTGCCACCAGATGGTGCTAAAGCAAGCGGGTGGAGGAGGGGAGGGTTGTGTGTGTGTGTGTGTGTGTGTGTGTGTGTTTGTGTGTCAGTGGCGGTGAGTCCCCCGGTTGGCGGGGCCAGACCAATCCGACCGATAAACGTCTGGACTGTGGGCGTGGCTTCGCGAAACCCACAACAAGAAGAAAAAAAAAAAGAGGAACGGAAGAAAAATATTTGTTTCCTGTGGCCGATGGTTAGAGTTACCCAACATGCCACACGATCAGAGCACAACATTAGTAGTGACGTGGTGAGGTTGGGGTGAGCTTGCTGTGAGGTGGGGTGGGGTGGGGCGGGGGCGGGCTCTAAGTCTGCGGTAGGCGTCTTACCATCGTATTCTTCACGTTCCGTGTAAGAAAGAGAGGAGCAGAAGAACATTGTGAACAGATCCCGTTGGCACCCATTTTTGACAGAAATCAAAATGTGGGCGTCACCGAGGGGATCCATGCTAAGCATTCGCAGCACCGTCCTCCCCGGTTCGAGCGCTAGCCCCGCCCTCTGACCCTTCCCTGGCGCTCGGACCGGGGAGGACGGCTCAGCCTGCACAGGGTCATGCGGAGTCGCAGGACTTATTGCCGCCGGGACGGTGCAGCCGGTTTCGACCGGAGCTGCCGTGTGATTGGCCGCTGCAGCCGGCCCCGGCGGCAGCAAGACTTCCTGCTACCATCCATGCCGCAGCGGCGAGAGGATGAGAATGAAAATTGTTTCCGTTTGGAGCAAAGTGTGTGGAGCATGGTTGCACAACTTGAATCTGGAGGAGGAGGGAGGAGTCAAGCCAAACCTGCAGTCGCACAAATATTTTTTTTTTTTTTTTTTTTTTTGTCTCTGAGGAAGTGGGAAGTGGTGTTGAGGCAGGATTTCACAGGTAGGACCGGTAGTTTAGCATGGAGCTCGGCGCTGTTTGTTGTGTGAGGGTGGTGGGCGTGAGTGCGACTTACCCTGATCACTGCAAGAGACAGAAAGGAGGAGAAAGATTGGCAGGTCAGAGCAGGAAGTCAACAGCGTTTTGACAGGAATTTGTTTGAAAAGCAAAAATGCAACAACAAAAAAAAAGTTCCCCTGTGGGATTGTCCTTCTGGTTAACGTAGCATTAGCTCATCTTGACCCAGAATGATGCTTTTTTTTTTGTGTTACTGCGTGAGAAGAACCAGAAAGGGGCAGCCTTACACTTCCTCGGTGTCAGACATGGTGAGTGTGGACTTATGGAACCTGGAGGCAGAAGGAGAGCAGGAGAACTTGTGTGAGGACGGTATTTATAGCTCTGGATTAAGTTGCACATGTCTGACATACCAGCCCCACCCTCAGCTAGCGCCACCTGCTGGCTCACTAATGACCCTGCCACCCTCCCCTCAGCTCTCAGTGGAGGCAGAAGAACATCAGCTTCAGCCCTGAATCAGAACCAGGACACTTTATTAATCCCCAGGAGGAAGTGACCTCAGGTGAGCTGATGGCGTTTTAGACCTAGACTCAGACTTAGACTTTCTTTATTCTCATTGCTAAAGGAAAGACAGCAGTGATTTCTAATACAACAAAATGTTGCTGCTCAGCTCTGGAGCACAGCGATCTTTGCTTCGCTGTATAATTTAAAAAATAAAAATATGAAAATACTAAACATAAAATAATATTTTCCAGGGAGATTAACAGCAGCAAGTAAAAATAAATAGATAATAATAATCACAATCTGGGGGCGGGGCAGCTTCTTCATTCCGCCACCAGTGGGACCCACAAGGTGGCGCCACATCTGATCAACTCCTCCCTGAATTTAATCAGACGCTGTGATTGGTGGTGGGGTTACTTTCCCATTAGGGACATTAGTGCGAGGTCACCAACCTCCCCCTGCCAACCTCGACCCCCCTGCCCCTCCCCTCACCGTACTCCTCCCCCCACCCCCCACACCAGAACTATTTCCACCGGACAGCTGCACAGGTCCCAGATCTGGTTTCATGGGACCCAACACTGCAGAAGATAAGGTTCCTTGCCCTGGACCTTCATCTCCTTATCTGGCTCTCAGATGGTTCCTTCAATCATCTTCCCCGCTGACAGACGCCACTTTGCTCCAAGAATTAAAATAAACCTTGAATATGAACCCTCAAAGGTCGGAGGTCATGGTCGATGCTCCCACCCGACTCCCACCCTCAGTTCTATTTCTTCTCTGACCCTCGTTAAATTCCGGGTAAAACCTGTTCACAGGGATGCGAGCGGAAAAAACACTTGCGCGCTTGGTGGTTCCTCTGCATCCCCCTGGAGGCCCCTGGCTCCCGTTCAAAATGCTAAAGTGTTGATCCCGATGCTATGTGCACTTTAACGCAGGCCACACTTGCCCCGCCGCGACCCTCTGATCCCCGGAATCCACTGTGTTGACTCGGCATGAACAGGAAAAACCATCTCGGATCCGAGGGACCGATCTCTGGTCTCTGGAGGTGGTAGCTAATGGCTGGGCTCAGCTCAGCTGGGCTTGGCTGGGCTCAGCTCAGCTGGAGCAGGAAGCTGCTACAGAGGCTCTAAGTCGCCTGTAAATCCCTCCACTATGCACCGCCACTGGACTTGGACCAACAAGATGACGACAATAACAACAAGTGACTGATGCCTCTTTTTTTTTTAAGGATACCACCCTTAGCGAGGACCGGGGGGGGGGGACCATCAAAGAGCCACCCAAAAGTGAGCCACACTGCTGGTCTTAACACCAGTGGATGCTGCCGTCCCAGCGGTGGGGGCGGTCCGGTCTTACCTCAGAGAAGCGAGAAGAAGGAGCTCCCTGCTGGCCGGGACGGGCTGTCGGTTCTGCAAACTTACCGCGCTGATTATGTCCTTCTGTTATAGTGACACACGATCCGCTCCGCCCTGCCATTGGACGAGGGGCCGGCCCAGGGGCGTGGCCGCGCTAGGCGGCTCCTGCGCCGTCCCCTGCCGCCTGCTACCGGTCGCTCAATAAGGAGTTGGAAGGTCCAGGGAGCTGAGAAGCACTGGCTCAAGTTTAGGAGAAGTCGGGTTGCTATTCTGGGGTTGGCCGCATGAGGCAAGCACATTTCCCCTGAGGAGCAGCCATTTAGGCAGGTGTCCTGCAAACAGGCCGAGGCTAACGCTGCATAGCCACAGGTGTTCCCAGGTGTTCCCAGTTGTCCCCAGGTGTTCCCAGACACCCATTGGTGGGAAGTAAAGTGGCTACATGGCAAGAATCAACGGGATAAGAGACACTGGGGAGTGATGGGGGGTGAAGGGGGGGGGGGGTCGGGTTACATCATGGAGCGCCTAAAAATATGCTTAAAAAAAAGGATCACATGACCAGGCCAACAGGCTCCAGGTCAGGTCAGGCGGAGTTACAGCCAAGATCGACCTGGAGTTGTCTGCAAGGCAACTCTCTGTCCTTCCTTCCTGTTGGCCAGTAGAAAGAGACAGAAGTTCGACCAGGTTGGTTTTGACACTGGCAGCATTTGTAACAGAATTTGGATTCAGGAACGGAACCTTCAGAAGCGGGAAAAACCTGCAGCATCTCAGGGCCACCACTGGTTTTCCACAAGAGGGCACTGCAGGGCCAGTGTAAAAGGCTGAAGACAGGTACGGCCACCAGCTGGAGAGGAACGGACCAGTGTGTGACTGAGTGGTGATGTTCCAAATAGACAAACAAACAGTTTCTAAAGAATCTGTCTCATACACACTGTCATCACACCTTCATTTTCCATCCTGGACTCCAGTGGAGCAGCTTCACATCATTACTCTATCCATCCGTTTTCTATATCCACTTATATCCACTTGTGGGGACACCATTAATCAAAAATAAATAAATAAATTTAACAAATCCTTCCGGACCTGCAGCCACATTTAGGCCTGTGTTTACAGTTGTCTGCTGACAGACTGGCGGAGATAAGATGCCGAGGTTCCAGAATGGAGGAAGTGGCGCCCTCTGGTGGACAGCTGTAGAACGCAAGGATCAGACGTCTGCCGATACTAAACCTCGACTGAAGTACTAAGCAGTAAGCACAAGGTGGCACTGCGTTCCCCACTTCCCTCCAGTGTTTCCCACTGTTCCCCAGTCTTTGTCAGTGTTCTCCACTCTTCTCTAGTCTTGTCTAGTCTTCCCCACTGTTCTCCAGTGTTTACCACAGTGTTTACCACAGTTCTCCAGTCTTCCCCACTGTTCTCCACTGTTTACCACTGTTTACCACAGTGTTTACCACTGTTCTCCAGTCTTCCCCACTGTTCTCCAGTATTTACCACTGTTCTCCAGGCTCCCCCACTGTCACGTAGTGTTTCCCAGTATTTCCTACTGTTCCCTCTGCCCTCCAGTGTTCCCCAGTTTTACCAAACGTTCTCCAGTGTTCCCCACTGCCCTCCAGTGTTCCCTATTGTTCTCCAGTGTTCCTCTAGATGCCATAACAAGTATCTTCTGGGGAGGATGTCCTGGGCTCTTGGTCTAATGTGTCAAAGGTCTCAGAATGAATGTCACTGCTGCATGAAGCTCTTATCCTCCAACTCTGGCGCTGCTATAACCTATGTACCTCACCTGCTCTCAATGGCTGCAGCTGCAGAGGTGCTTGGCAGATGGTTGTCCAAGTTGTGTGTCTCTTCTTCACGTTGAGGAGCTGTCAGACTGAACGACCACCAAGGATAATGCACTTTGGGGCCAAGTGGGAATGAGGCCAGAGGAACCGTCCAGTGGAACGTCCGAAAGGTTTTTCCATGTGCCAGTGAGAGAACAACGATTCTGCTGACCCACAAAGGTGCAGCTGAATATGCAACGCTGTCAGTTTTCATTTCAGTTTGAAGTAAAAACGGGAAATAAATCCCATCTGTGTGATGACAATTGAAATGACACCTTTCTTTTAATAACGCCAGTAGATTTTCTGCTGCACACACAGGAGAAGTGGGACTGGCAGCCCCCTCCGGGACCCCTGGGTGGCCCTAAGACCCCACTTTTGGAGCCTGTTGGTGAAACCTGAGGTCCAGTTGCGTCGCCAGGGGCTGGCGCTCTATTCATAGAGTGTCATGGCGCCTGTTCCTTCCACTTGTAGGGGGGTGGAGGGGTTGGTGGGTGGGTGGGCTGGGTGGTGGTGGTGATGGTGGTGGGGGCAGGTGGTGGGGGGTCAGGTTGTGCTCCACATGAGCCTGCAGCTCCGACACTCTGGGCTGGGACGAGCAGCCAGCCGGCCGCCCCCCTGCAGCACCAGTGCCACAGGTAAACACCACATCGACACAGCACCTTTTAATCCAGCAGGTGGCCAGAAGGGGGTGGGGACAGGCGGGGGGGTGGGGTGGGCGGATCCCTCCTCCCCACCTTGCTGGCAGTTGGCGTGTGTGTGTTGTTGTTTTGACACTGCAGCAGCCTGACTAGGCTGGAACTGACCAAGCCTCCGTCTCCCTGCAGCACCGAGGGCCAGCAGTCCGTCTGACCACAGTAGCCTGATGTAAGTCTGGGATGAAAAACACTGTCTGTCCTGTTGCTGCATCCAGGGGAAGCAGCGGCCTCGAGCAGCAGCAGCAGTAGCAGCAGCAGCAGCAGCAGCAGGTCTCCACCTGGTACGTTAGAGTCTTTTCCCTCCTGTTTGCGGCGCTCTGTGGGAGTTTTTGGGGTCGGATTGATTGGCGACCGGGTTCAATCTTGCACGGCTATTATTACCCTTTCCTCTTTTGAGCTGCGTCCGCCGGGCGCTCAACATGCCGGACCTGCCCGAGCCTTAAAAGGAGGAGTGGGCTCTCATGTGTCAGAGGGAGGGAGGGGGGGAGACAGGGGTAGGGGAGCCGCTCTGGCCTACATTTCACCAAGCTGACACACATAATCACCTGAGGGCCTATAGTGGCTGAGCCAAGGGGGAGTGTGTGGGGAGGGGGGGGTTACACACCTCGGCGTATGCCTGTGCGGCAGCGGCAGACCCTTTGTCCACCATCAGGCCAAGGTTCCAGAGTCGCATGCGTTTGTGGCTTTGGATTGAAATTGAGGGCAATTTATTTGTTTGGTCTACTTACATTTAATTGAATCTTAAACCTGAAAAAAGTTATTTTCTGCTTGAGATCCAGCTCCTTAGAAAACACTGCCTAAACATGCCTAAACCTGTTCGCTCCAGCGGGAAACAGAAAGTCGAGTTGTTGTTGTTGTCTGATATCTCAAAACAACGTTTTCATTGATCTCACTGTTTTAAAAATCAAAACTTTTAACTAGTAGGTGGCGCTGTAAATGTCAACAAGCTATCAGGCATGTATGAAGGTTAGTGCCTTCATAACTTTGTTTTTGATTTTTTTTTTCTTTTTGCGGAGTGGGCAGCCACCTGCAGAAAGAGTCCAAGCTTCTTGAAACAGAAGCAGCTGATTTTCCGACCGCCTCACAGCCTTTCAGCTAAAATTAGGTCGAGCCAGAGCGCCATGGTGAGCTGCAGTGAGATGGTGACGGACTGGCTGGCCTATCAGCTGATCTCATCTACCAAAAAAACCACAGGGGGAGTTTTGGGATAGGCTGTCACCCTGTCACCCTCAGCGCTGAAGTGATAAAAAATTAAGTAATGAATGTTCAAGCGTTTTTCTATTCTCAATGTTCCTTAATAGTATAAAGTGTTTTAGCCGCATTATTTGCCAAGCAGGAGAACGATTTAAACATTTCAGATGAGCAAACCTTTTGCACAATAGTAAAATTATCGTGGCTCACGTTCTGGAGATATTGATTCATAACTAAAAACCTGAACATTCTGATTGACTGTTGTTGTCATAGACACAAGAAAAACAACAACGAAAACCCAAGTTTTTGTCGTTTTCAAGGCATTTGTGTTTTGGCAATAAAAGAGAGGAAGTGATGAAAAAGTAGAAAATTGTTTTAATTTATTGAGGGGGAGGAGATAGAGCTGATTGGAGGAGACAGAAGGTTGTCTGACACATGGAGGGAAGGCACACAACACGGGAGGCCACAGTCACAGTGAAAGAAGCAGAAACAGAGTTGAGACGTTTGTTTCGTTTTCCGGCAAACTGGTAGGCGGAAGAACGGCGACTGGAAACCACTGCTGGCAGGAGCTCCTCAACTATCCTGCAGTGAACCTGCAAAAGAGGACAGAAAAGAACAACACACAGGTTCAAGCAGGTCGCAATTAAATCCTGAATATTTACAAGCTATAAAAAAAACAAACAAACCATTAGGATCAGCGCAAAATCAAAGGTTCTGGTGATTATTATACTGGTTGCTGGAACAGAAATCTTGAAGGTTAAACCTTCGAGACTACGGTGATCAGGACAACTGAGAACCTTTACAGAAATGTTGAAACTGGAAGGTTGAGCCGTCACACATTCACATGTACCCAGATATTATCCAGATGAAACATGTCGGTATGAGAACGTTACGGGTCTCGGAACACAGACCACAAACATGCCAACAGATCTGGTGTGAATGAGTCTGCAGACTTGACCTCCTTGGAGCTCCTTCTGAAACCTCTTCCGTTTCTCCACAGATCTCCAGAGCGCTCATGGCTGTCGCGTTCAACCCTTTTTCGCAGATGGGCCTCCTCACCCAGCAGTATCCGCCACCGCTGCTGCCCAAACCTGGTAAGGACAATGTCAAACTGCAGAAGCTCCTCAAGAGAAACGCCAAAAAGAAGGCCGCTGCACAGGCCTCGCAGCCGGCCACGTATTTCCGCTCCAGTCTCTCCCCTGTGAACGAAGCCAGCCCTGATCTGGAGCACAGTGACCACTCTACACCGCCCAAGACTCCTGAGGCTCCCTATGGCCTCTACGGTGTCCAGCCGCCACCGCGCTTCAGCGTTCGGCCGCTGTACCAGCACGTGGCATCGCCATACCCGCAGCGCGCAGCCTATGGCCGAGCGGCAACGTACTCGCCGCAGACGGTGCTCACACCAGCCTTCTCTTATTCGCAGCACGTTACTGCTGCAGTGTCTCAGTATCCAGCCCACCTTCCTGGAGTTCTGCCAGAACCCGGGAGGTTTGCAGTACCTCAGATATCCGTGCCTGAGGCTGTGGTACCGGCAGCTGATGTGAAAAATGCAACCGTCAGCCAATCATCGGAGGCCCAAGTCAGTCACACCCGAGCAGGTCCAACTCCTTTTCAAGCCACGGCGGCGGCTTCTTTCATCCGTCCTCTCGTTGTGTTGACTCCGCTTAGCAGATCAAGGAGTCCACGTCCGACGTTCAAAGCCACTGAGCCGTCAAGGTCCCCCAAACCAATGTTCGACGTCCCTCAAATACGGATGTACACAGCCAGCACATCCTACTATGAAACATCTAAGACGCCACCGGTGTTTGACTCGGTGGGTTTGACAGCCATTGGTACGACCGCAGCTGGTCTGATTAAAGCACCTGTGGAGGCAAAGCAAAACCTGAGTCCATCTCCTCTGTCAGTCTCAGATACCCGAAGAGAGACACCAACTTTGGAGGCAAAGAGAGGAACCACTCCGACAGCTGAGATCAAACGGGTCACTCCGACGGCAGAGATCAAACGAGTCACTCCAACAGCTGAAACCAAACGAGTCACTCCGACAGCCGAGATCAGACGAGTAACTCCAACGGCTGAGATCAGAGCCAGAACCCCAAATTTTGAGCTTTGGGTTCAAGTGGGACGGGCCAAAACCCCAGCTTTTCATGTAACCCGCGCTGCAACACCTGTGTTTGAGATATCCAGGCCAAATCCTCTTCTGTTTGCAGTTTCACCAGTCACAGTACAGCCCGAGAGGTCAAGAACACCAAAAACATTTTCTGTTCCCGCCTCCCCGACTGTAAAGGTGACTGAACAACAACCAGCTGAGGCAGTGCCAATTAGGGACATTCATCCAGACCAGACCGCTGCGGTTCCATCACTATCGCTGAGCATCACAAAGCCACAACCTGATTTGACAAGAGAGACAATGATCCAAACTGCTCCAACTGAATCTCAAACACTCCATCCAGTCCCCACACCTGAGCCAACCACAGCAGTGGTGACTTCTGGAGACTACAAGAGGCCAAAGACGCCGACATATGAGGCATCCAGACTTAGGAGCGTATCACCTGCCTACAAAAGACCAAGAACACCTACATATGGAACATCTCCATCTGGTGTATCCCCCGTAGCCGTTCAAAGGCCCAAAACCCCAACAAAAAGTGCTGAAAAGTCAAGGTCGCTGTACCGCGGACTGACGCCGGCAGAATACGCAGCCCATGGTGGAATCAAAACCTACGTCCCAGAGTTCAGTTTTTCCAGTTCAAAGACTGAAATCAAAGAAGAAGTCACCAAAGAAAGCCAAGAATCACGTGTGGAGGTCCAGACTATGTCTGACTCTTCTAAAACCCTTGAGAAAGAGGGAAACGTTTCACTTGTCCAGCTGGTTCCCAGTATCATTGTTACCCAGGCCTTCACTACCTCAGGAACACAGCCAGCACAGGATACCGGTATGACTCGCAGTCAACCAGCAACAGAACCAGAGACAAATGTGATGGCTGAACCCTCGGCAGCAGTGAAGAAAACCCCAGAGAAAATGGGAAAGCCAGTGATGGAAGCCGCTCAAACAACGACTCAAACTCCAGAAGTCAAACATTCTCTGGACAAAGACAACGACCAAGATTCCCTGAAACATGTGAGAAAACCTTTAGTCAAAGATAAAGTCCAGAGTGGCAAGCAAAAGTCTGCGGTGGAACCAAAATCTGAGCCTTCAAAACCTGTGTCTCCAGCCAAGACCAGAGCAGAAGGACTGACAGCTGCCACAGCTGCAACTGATTCAGTAAAACAGTCTGTTGCTGGGATGACAACGGATCAGGACAAAGTCAAGGACAAGTCTGAATCAACTTCACCTGCAAAGAAGGAGGCCAGCAAATGGCTTCCTGCAGCTGAAACACCTCTCAAAGTACTGCAAAAGCCAAAAGGGTTGAAGTCCAAAGTCAGTGGGTGGTCCAGACTCAAGAAGCACATGGTGGTGGAGCAGGAGGAGCCAAAGTTTCCAGAGGTTGGTTCCCAGCAGGAGGTGGAGGTGGCGGTGGAGGAGGTCCAGAGTGGTGCACAGAGGCCTGATGGGAAGTCGGGTGATCCCGAGCAGGACCAGAGTGATGCCGCTGGCGCCCCCAAGGTCACGAAGATGTGGGACGCTGTGCTCTTCCAAATGTTCTCCACCAAGGAGAACATCATGCACCAAATCGAATTGAACAAGAGCGACAAAGAGAAGGAAGCAGATGAGAAGGAGAAAGAGGGCGAGCCGGCTGAGATCCCGTCCTTTGCGCACCGGCTACCCGTGCTGCTCTTCAGCCCCAAGTTTGACGCCAAGAAGCTGAGGGAGGCGGCGTCGAGGCCGGTGACGAAGATCTCAACCGTCTTCGAGATGGGCCTGATAGGACGGAAGGCTAAAGATGAAGAACCAAAAGACTTTAACAGGAAGGCGCGAGGCTTCGCGGCTACTTAAGCTAACGATGCTGAGTGATGTACAATGCGGAGACATAGAAGGAACCTGCAGCTCTGGAATGTCAGTCCTTAAATATCGGCGTGTGGTGAAGAAAAAAAGCCGGCCGGAAGTTTATACTTGACAAATGCTTTGTGTTACTCTTGTGCGACTGGTTGGTTTGGATGGGAAATGTTTGTGCGCCGTGTGGATTAGCTGCAAGAAAAATATCTCCGTACATTTGTCTTAAAAAGTCCGTCAGACGTCGCGTCACTATTTTGATTTTCAGTTCGAAGCCTCGTGTTTGTTGTCACACCTTCACCAGGACGTCTGTTGATTTCGTTTTTTTTTTCCTGCTTTTCAAAGTCTCAGTAATGTGAATAAAAATAAAATAAAAGCACTTGTAAACCAAATATTTAAAATTTCCATTCATTATGTAAAGGTAAGTTTTAGTTATATGGGACAAGTATGGATTACAGCATATCAAAAAAAAAAAAAAATTCAAGAACTTTTTTTTCTATGTTGACGATCATTTGAATAGTCGTGTATGTTCTCCATGGTGCTAATTGCCTCAGGTCTGACCTCGGATGTCTTCGTGAAGTTCAACACAACATTTTTATTCTGCAGCTTGTTTGTGATCATATTTTCAGTTCTAATAAAACAATAATTTGACACCATGATTATTCTGCCCTTTTTACATTTAAATACATAAACCTATACTTTCATATAAATATAAGCACTGGTCAACTCGCTTGCCCACTACCCTCACCCCTGAAAGCTGGCAGCTGGTAGGACATAAATTGATTGGGTGGAGGAAGATGCTGCCAGTGACACTACTTCTACTTTGTGTTAGCCAGCTGTTTTCAGAAGTCACCGAGCTACAGTGGATGCTAGCTGGCTAGCCAGCCATGGCTGACAGCTGGCTGTGGCAAATCTGCAAATGCGTTTTCAGAGAGATGAAGTTTGTCAAACACAGAAAGGGAAATATATATTTTTTTAAATCAACCTTAAATTTTTTTTTTTTTTTAATCGATCTTGACTTAATTATATGAGCTAACAACGAGGGGCAATCGTGGTATAAAGCAGCTGTTTGTGACCTCACCAGACTTCCCGTTGGCCGCCCCGTCTTCCGCGGCGACCTTCTCGTACTTGCCGTGGCCGGTGATGACAAATTTGTACTTTTTCGCGGCAGCACCCTGAAAAACGAGGGATGGCACAGAGTCGGTGACGCCTACATCCAGGAGGGCAAAAAAAAAAGCCTTTCAAAAACGGTGCTTTCAAACTAACCTTGGCCTTCGCCCCCTGCGGGCTGGCCAATGTCTCTCCCACGCCCTCCCACAGATTCTTTTTCTGCATCACGTCTCCGGGCTTCAGGTCCTGAGACAAACGCAACAGTTGGCGTCATTTTAAAAGAAGAAGACGCCGTGCGCACTTCCTGTCTGGCCTCGCCTAACCTAGCATAGCATCAACGCATCACAGGAAAGGCAAAAAACCTTTCGGCAGAAATTTAGCAGAATCTGCAATGCTTAACACTTTTCTCTCATCATCTTGCTCATTTGCTGTAAGTTCAATTGAATATCAGTATAAATCAAAAGGTTCAAAGTTTGAAATTTCAAATTCCAATTTGTTTTCAGAATTATGGGACCATTATTTGGTTTTTACATTTTCTGCTCAGGCACACCAGAAAATAAAAACTTTCTGATGTTGTACCCTTGACGTGCACTGGAGGAGCATTGAAAAATAAAGTTAAACCTAAACTGTGCAATGGGCAAAGTCTGAAAAGGTGAAGAAAATTGTAAATATGTGATTATTTTTTTTTCACTCAAATCTGGTTCAAATCAGTTTCAAACTGGATTCCAGTGTGAACGAGTCGCTCCACCAGTCCAGAACCATCGGGACTCACTGCAGGTCTGCCCGCCGCTGACTGTCTGCCGCTGTCGGATGGACCCTTCACCCACTGGGTGATCAGATTGGCAACGCCCACCTTTAGCCCATCAGTGTCCTAAGAAAGAGAGTGAGAGAGAGAGTGAGAGAGAGAGAGAGAGAGAGAGAGAGAAAGAAAAAGAGGACCACGATGAGTAAAAATGTTGTCAGACAGAGAGAAAGTGAAAACTTTTATTTTGCTTTTTTCATGACTCACTCCTGTCGTTCATGTTTTTCAGTTTCCATTAAAAATGTCCAGTTAAAGTTAATCTAAATTTAAATTTGAATTTAAGCTTGATTTAAATCTAGAGTTAAATCAAGTTTACTCAAGTTTATTCAAGTTTAATTGCTAAGCTAATTTTAAGTTAAAGGACCACAGAAGCGAGACAGTGATTTGGCTCCAGTAACTGAGGAGGGGAGGGAGCGGGGGGGCACTAGAGGGCTACAGGAAGCAGGAAGGTCCTCCTTGCCTTGCAGCCGGGCACCCTGCTGGGACTCTGGATCCCGGCCTCGCCCGCCTCAAACAGGTTCTTCTTGGCAGTGACGATGACCTCTGGTGAGGCCAGCAGCTCGCTCGGCGGCGCCACCTTCTGACTCCGCTGCTCCTGGGCGTTCTGCGCCGTGAACACAGAGGAAGAAGACCCCAAGTCAAGGTGCGTTTTGACGACGTGCTTTGGCTTTGACGAGGACTCAGGTTTACTTCCACTTGCAATCAGTGAGTCAGTGGAAAATTATTTGTTTTGCGTGGCTGTGAACTGAAGCCGTCAGCCGCGGCGGTGAGAAGCGCCTCCGGTGCAGCGACCGTTCCCGTGATAAAACCCGCGCGATGATGTCACCCACCAGGTGGCTGCACCACTCAGAGCTGATGTCATTGCGATGCCCCCACCTCCACGTCAGTGACATCCTGATTGGCTGCCTTTTCAAAAATAAAAGTGCCGGGAGGGGACAAAAGCCGTTTATTCCCACCGTCGCCAGCGGGAAGCGAGCTGCTGCAACCAGGTGTGACGGAGTGAGTCTGAACATGTCCCGACACAGGAGGCGCAGATGTTTACAGGTGTGTTAACACACACACACACACACACGCACGCGCGCGCACACACACACACACACACACACACACACACACAGACAGCTTTGTGCTATTGTGTTCTTCACAAGGTGACGACATTTCTGGGAAGTGGAGACATTTTGACTGGAATCAAACCAAAGAACAACTGGTACCTCTGTGTGTGTGTGTGTGTGTGTGTGTGTGTGGGTGCGTACGTATGTTCTCACCTCTACCGCATGGACATACTGCTCCACCTTGTCGTCGATCTTCGGCACCAGGACGAGCGGCGCCACCTTCTTAAAACTGTTGCTGCGTCGGACAAAAAAAGAAATAAAATTATTGGGGCGACTTGGGTTTCGTGTGTTGTGCAGCCCCACCTAGTTTTTCAGCTACTGGTAAGGTTTCCTTGCATTGAGGGCTCGTTTGCGCAGCTTGATAGTCGTCACCTCGGATGCCTCGATCAACTGCTAGCATGAGCTAGCCGCAGCTAGTGCGCCTCTATTAAAAACAAACCAACTGGCTTCTTACCTTTGTAAAACAGTCTGCCACCTAAAAGCTCCCAGTGCCAGGTAGAGTCCTTCATGACCACCGCCTGCGACAGGTAGCTAACGCCTGCCACAGCTTGCTAACGCCTGCTGAAGCTAGCAACCGCCTGGCACAGTCAGCCAATGCCTACTCCGGCTAGCTTCCATCTGAGTCTGTGGCAGAGGATCTGGACAGATTTCTACCTCTACCGTTTGCCACCAGGTGATGTTGGGAAATGAAAAGGCCAAACTGCCCCTGAGACTCACCTCTTCTTGAGCGAGCGGTTCAGCGACTCTGTTCTCTCTGTGATCTGTGAAAAAAATAAAATAGTATATTGAAAAAAAATTGAAAGTCGAAGGTTGATTTTTGGAAGTGGGAGAGGGGCCTAAAACACAGGATGTGAATTGCTGCACGGAGGCGGCAGCTCCGACCCCGGTCCAAGGCAAACAGAACCGGCTCCGCTGTTCCCCATCAAGCAGAGCATGACAGGAAGCAGAGCACCGGCTGCAGTGGCATCCTGTGTTTTCTCAGCTTGACGCTCGGAGAACCGGCTGAACCGCCCTGCAGTTCCGAGGGGAGGGGAACACAGCCCAGGGTCGAGGCTCTCGAGTGGAAGGTCAAAGGTTATCACAAACAAGTCTGGCAGCATCCCGATAATGCTGCAGTTTGACGGTGAAATTGACGACAAGGCCGACAACACAACACAACACAACACAACACACTCAGTGCAGTGTTCTCATGCAGTGTCGTGCACAAGCACAAACCCTCAGAACCCACAGAACCCACAGGGCAGGTGCCGAGATGAGCACCTGGACCCATCCTGGACTCAGGAGTCTGGGGGAGTCAGAGGTTGGGGGCAATCAAAAATCAAAGTCACCGCAACAGAACACAAAACACCACACAAGTGCCACTTACGAGCCGAGTCCGAGTCCAGCGGCTGTGAAGGCAACACACACACACACACACACACATAGTAAAGACGTTGACTAGTAAAGAGCTGCAGCGTCTCTGGCTCAACTGGTACCAACACATCGTGAGCTACGGGTTGCCTCCCGTCAGCAGGAGGCAGTGTGGTGCGGTGCAGTGCTGCGGGCGCTCCTCACCTTGTGCGTGGACGCCCTGGGACTGAGGGGGCTGAAGTTCTCGTCTCCGTCTGCGCTGGACATGATCTTCACCCTCTCAGCCGCCTCCATCCTCCTCCTCTCCATGTCCTTCTTCATCCTGCGCTTCTCCTCCTGACAGCCAGAGCGGCGACAGTCAGCAAGCTGCTGCTCCAACCAAAAGAACCCCTCCCCCTGGACCGCCTCAGAACACGTTCCCTCTCCTGGACCGACATGCGAAGGTACCTCCTCTTTGGCCAGCCGCTGGCGCTCCACCTCCTCTTTGTGTTGCTCCTCCTCCTCCCGCAGGCGGCGCCGCTCCTCCCTCCTCCTCTGCAGCTCCTCCAGCTCCTGCTCGGCCTCTGCCTGGCGCTGCCGCAGCTGCTCCAGCTCCTGGCTCTCTTTCTGCTGGAGGCCCTGGCGGATCTTCTCAAGGCACCGCTCTGTCTCCCGGGTGGCCTCCACCTCCTGCTCCTCGGGCTCCGTGGACCTGTGAAGTCACAGGAGGTGCTGTCAGCCTACTGCCATTGACCTGGACCTGGACCTTGTCTACACAGGGACCTGGCCTGCAGATTTGCTACCCACCTGGAGAAGCGTTTGGTCCTGGTGGTCTTGCGTGACATGGCCTCCTCGCTGGTGGTCGGCTCCTGGTGCTCCTGCCAAGACTCTTTAGGTCCTTGTCCCGGTTCCACCTGAACACAGACGTGTGGCAGAACCCGTCTTCAATACCAGAGGTGCCTCCTGGTTCCTCGAGAGGCCAGCGCCTTCTAGAAAACCTCACCTCCGTGTCAGCCCGCTGGTTCTCCTCCTTGACCATCTCCCAGGGATCCCTCCTGCTCCTTCCCACCTTTTTGCCTGCGTCCTGCACCTCCGTCTCTGGTTCCTGCAGCCGGCCGGAGGAGGAGGAGGAGGGGGAGGTTGAAGAGGGGCTCGGGGCTGGAATCCCCACCAACTCCTCCTCCACCTCCTGCTGTCCTCCCTGGTGGAGCTCCTCCATCTGCTGCCTCCTCCTCTGGCGCCGCTGTGTCCAGTCACTGAAGCCCTCGTCCTCCTCTAGAGACGGGGAGCTCCTGGGCTTCAGGTTGCTGTGGAGGAAGGGATGGCACCGGTCACCAGAAGTGTCTCCGCATCTTCTGCTGCACCTTCCCATCATTTAACCAGACACAGACTTAGAATTTCTGAAGTCCACATTTATGGTCTGCAGGAAGTGGGGATTTCTATTGGCAGGGAGGTTGTGTATTCTATTCCCAAACCCCAGGGGGTCATCCTCATCCAGACTGAGCATGTTTCCCCTGAGCAGGGTGGCTACCCATCAAGCTACTCTGGAGGCTGATTGGCAGCTCTAAACTGTCCTGTCCAGGGTTTACTCACACACTCACCACAGGGCTTTTGTTTTGGTTAGCCTCCGTGGTCTCCGTTTCTCCAGATAATTTGTACAAGCTGTTTTGGAAATGTGCAACGTGGAATGTGGGAGAACAAATGCACAACAACAACAACAACAACAACAAAACCTCTCAGTCTCTCAGTTGTCGCTCAAAACGTCATTTTCTCACAACACCCATTGACCATCAGTTGTGTGATTGCTGAGATACGCACTCACCCATTCCTGAGCCACCTGCTAACCAATTCCCGAGCTAACCACTCGCTAACAGTTAGCTGACTCTGCTTCTCATTTCAGCAGTCAGTTAATCATGAAGCCCCCCTGCTGGTGAAGAAACAGCCAGCCAGCCAAAAAAAGGTCATTGCTAAACACCACCGCCGCGTCACCGCAGTGCCTTTCAATTACAGCCCGCAGTGGAGGTGGGTTCAGCGTGGCGGGGGCTGTGATTAGAGCGCCGGTCGTCCCCTCCACACGCTCTCCTGTAAACATTCCTGAAGTGGTGTGTAATGGTGGTGGTGGTGGTGGTGAGGGGGGCGGGGGCTGTGTGTTTGACTCCGCTGCAACGGTGAAGGTGTAGTGAAGGGGCGGGGCTAATGCTGAAGTTCAGGGGCCTGTCGGGACTCACTCGTTCTCCTCCGCCACCGACTCGCCACTTCCGGCGGACTCTTCGGACGGCGAACCGCCATTGCTCCAACGCGAGGCGTCCCGCGTTCGGCGCCGCTGCTCTCGCTCCGCCTCCTCGGCGTCTTCGACGCTCCTCTGAGCTGTCAGCCTGAGTGGGCAGAGAGAGGAACTGTTGTTAGCATTAGTGGCTAGCAGCGGGTGGGGGAGGTGGAGGGAGATGGTGACACAGACTCAGAGTTTCCTAGTTACACACAATCGTTTGTCTGATCAATAATTGTATCAGATGATGACGTCCTGGTTTGCTTTCAAAAAGGAAGCCAACATGAACGTATCAAAAAAAACAACTGCAATCTATCCTTTTACCAGCAGGGTAAAAAAAAAACAAAAAAAAAACAACTGGTTGCCAAGAGAGTAATAAAGCTGTCAATATAGGGGAGGAGAAATTCAGTCTGCACCGCCAGTAAATAAATTCAGCCAATCGGCTCTGATGTCCATTTGTGTTGATTCGGTCTAATTTGGGGTGAAAATCTCCATTAAAGTTGTGGGCATGGCCACAGGTCAGAGCAGACGGGTGGAATCTTCCGGTTTCAAAATGAACCGGAAGCTCCAGGCAGTGGCAACGCCGAGTGTGAAACCGACCTCCGGTTCCTGTCAGTCAGCCTGGCGACTGACAGGAACCTGAACCCCGGCGGTTGTTTGACTCAGGGAGGTTTGGACTTCCATCAGCTCGGCCAGCACCAGCAGTGGGACAGCCCCGCCTCCTCCTGGCTGACGCAGTAATTACAGACAAGGAGTTTTGATGGTGAGGTCACCATAAGGTCACCGCTAGTGTGGGAACAAGCCGTGGTGGCGACTAAATCACCGCCGACAGGAGAAAACCACAGATAACCAGCTGGAGAGGCTCCGTCCAGGAACTTTCTGGAATGGGCCAATCGGCTTCTTCCGCCTCCGCCTCCTTCTCCTCCGAGCTGCGTCTTGGCTAAGTCGCTGCTTAGCTAGCCCACCTCGCTCTGGTGGATCTGGTGGAGTGTTACTTTTTGAACTGGTCCTTTAAATTGCCAGATTCTTGCAGTGAGTTGTGCAGGTGGCGCCGCTCTCACAGCTCCTCGTGTTGGAAAAATACCTGTGAGTCAAATCTGGGATTCCGTTTTCTGACTGACTGACTGGTAGTTTGTTTAAATTGACTCCAGACGCCCTGCAGGGTTCGCCCCCCCCCCACGACGCAGTGCCCTACTCCCTCTCAAACACTCACTGACACACACACACACACACACACACACACAAACACACAGGGAAAAATAACATTCCTCAGCCTCTTATCGGCCAGTATCATAAACAGGGAGGGCAGCCCCCCCCACCCCTCACGTTGGGGGAGGTCGGAGGTCACCGAGAGGGTGGGTGGTACAACTCCCGGATGACATCACTGCCCTGTGTGTGGGCGGGACGCCTGACGGAAAGCATCCATGCCCCGACCTGCCCGATAACCTGCCGCTGATGAGGTCACAGACGGCTCGGGGCGGTCGGCCCCACAGGAAGTAGCCGCTCCGCCAACAGGAAGTGTGCGAGGTGACCTCAGTGAACGTCGTGGCCACGTCGTACGAATCAGCTGCGCGCCTTGAGCAAGGCGGCAGGGCAGCGAGTCATGTTTGACGACGTCTCGTTTGAAAAAACGCATGGCCCTCTGTGATGTCACAGAGGGCCATGCTTTTTCGTAAGAAACACGTGCAAGCTGAGCGGGAGGCTGCGAACAGAGGGCTAAGTGTTCGTCATGTGTGCACCGATCCGGTGGTGCTGACTGAGGACTCGCAGGGTCATGTGACTCAGCTCCGGGGCGAGTCACATGACGGTGACAGTGAACTCCAGTGAACTGTCAAGTCAGGAGACACCCGAGGCGGGGGGGGGGGGGGGGGGGGGGTGCGACGTCATCCGCCACATGACGCCATCTGCTGGTCGCCGCCGCCGACCAGCTGGCTGCTCCAGACGGCGTGCGCTGACTCCGAGCGGCTCCTGACCGGAGCTGCTGAGAGCCGTGACTCAGCCGGTTGCTGAGTGATTGGATGAGTGATTGGATGAGTTGGGGGGTGGGGGGTGGGGGTTGTTTTGGGGGGTAGCGGTGAGGTTGGTGGGTGTGACCCCCCCCCACCACAACCCCTTCCTCTATAGATCACTAAAGGCTCATTCCGCTCAACTCAGCAAACCTGAGAGCCTCAGTCACACACACACACACACACACACACACACACACACACACACGCGGTAACCCTTCCTGGTGCAGTTGGACAGGATGTGCCTCCACCTGAAATCCTTCCAGAAAACAAAAGATGTAACCCTCTCTCATTTGACCTTTCACCTCCGACATGGACCGCCGCCGCCTGCTGCCGCCTGTCTCCACCCTCCTGCCTGGGAGGAAGACAGGGGGTGGATGCCAACCAGGCCGCCGGCGCTGCCGCCGCCGCCGTGTCCCGTTGTTTTCCACAAAACCGTCTCACAACAAATCCCCCAAAACCTGCCCTGACCCAAAACACCCATAATCCCCCGCTCCCCATCCAGAGCAGCCAGTTTATCACACACATACACAAAGCACGGAGACAGGTTTGTGTGTTTGTGTGTGTGTGTGTGTGTGTGTGTGTGAGTGAACATTAACCTGAGCTGTGTGTGTGAAAGCAACACAAAGCAGCAGCAGTGAGCACACACACCTCATCAGGGCCTGTAAGCCCTGTTTGCTGGAGTTCCTCCTCAGCAGAGCCTTGGACATGGTCTTTTGCTTTCTCCTCCTTCTCTACGTCTTCTGTGGCTGCTGCTGCTTCTTCTTCTTCCTCTTCTTCTCCTCCTCCTTGAGTACGACAACTTTTCCTTTCTCCTCGCTCTCGGCCTCCAGCTGCTTCCGTCCCGTCCCGGCTGCTCCGACTTATCGCTTTGTTGTCAAAGCCTCCTCTAAAGCTCTCTCTCTCAGGCGCCGCAAAAGGTGTACACGCACACACATGCACGTACGCAGCCGCTGCAGAGGTTTCAGTTGTGTATCTATCTCTCACACACACAGACCCACACTGGTTCTCGTCTGCAGTGTTGTTGGGAATGTCAGAGTGACTCCCCTCCAGTGTGTGTCGGAGGCGGGGTTTATACACCCGCCCACTCTCTGCCAAACACACACACACACACACACGCACACACCTCACTGCCCTCCTAAACCCCCCACCTCTGTCCTACATGTGGTTTTCATTGAGCAGCTCAGTCCCCCCCCTTACCCCCATTCCCTGGCTAGGTCATGTGACCCCCCCTCAGGGAGGAGTGAAAGATGATCCCCCATCTGTGCCCCCACTCCAGAGCGAGAGACCGACAAATACCTCAGTCAGCTTCCCACCAATCAGAGCCTTGTTAATCTTGTTGTTGTTGTTATTGTTTCCACTCTCAGGAAACCACATGTTCAGCTCCATGTTTTTTTTAATCCCTTGAAGCAATTCATTTCATTATTTCATTTTATTTTGACACCAAAAACAAGATTTTCTGATGTTAGCTTGGCAATTAGCTTGGCATCACTGTGAACTTGACTGTATGTCAAGACTGTGTGATGCATCGCTTAATGAGGCTGTTGTATGTGTTCATAGCTTGCATTAGCTAACTGTTGCATTTGTTTTTTTGTTTTTTGTTTTTTTAGGTAGGATTAGCTCTGTTGTACTTTATTTATTGCTAGTATTAGCTCATTCTGTTGTATGTTTATAATTAGCATTAACTGTATTTGTTTATATAGACATAAATGACATCAAAGGGGACAGAGGAACAGTCCTTGGTTGAGATGAGCGTTTGGCCACCACCCACCAGACAGTAGTGACCACAAAGCTTCATTTACAAGAAAACGTGATTACGGGACAGGATTCTTTAAGTGGCAAACAGCTGCGGTGATGTCATCAGACACATTAAAGAACCACGACGTGGAACACATCAAGGACCGGCACACATGAAAGGCCCGGCGCGGCAGGTCTACCAGGGAAAAATGACGTTTGTCTGCGCTGCTGCTGCATTGTGGAACCTGTGACACGGTTCCGTTCAGATTCAGGCATTCACGTTCACTGCAGTGGTCAGAGGTAGCGGGGGCTAGAGGGGGGCGTGGCATGGCAGAGGCGCAAACAAGCAAAGAAGTGTATGAACGCACGGCCATGCTGTCCTTTGAAGGAGAAAACGGCCCCCAGGACATCCAAGCACTCCCAAGAGTGGACAGCAAAGACCAGGCGGCGATGCCGTTGCCTGATCCATCCCCCGAGCCATCCCCCAAAACGCTGGGCAGCCGGCACCAAGTGGCGCCCTCTTGGGCAAAGCACCATGACTACGCAGAGCAGGATCGGGTAGGCTCGTCCGATCCTGGGACCAGGTCCGAGGATCGTCAGTGGTCGGAACTCTACCAGCAAACCCCAACTCTGCCCTTCGAGGAAAGAGGCGGCCCACGTCCAACCTCTCTGCTGACCACTGAGCTCGCCTCCTCCAGCTGGGAGGAGGCGAGCTTGGCTGAGGCGGCGCACAGCGACAACATGCTGCAGCTGTTTGTAGCCCAGGTAGCGGCAAGGCTGCTGAGGGGGTGCAACGTCCCCCCTGACCACAGCAGGGAAGCATGGCTGACAGAGCGGACCATGGGGGGCCTGGCAGACCTCGCCGACGGCTTCTGCCCCCCCAGGAAGAGTGCCGGCGCGATCTGCCAAGCTGTGAGGAAGGACCTGCAGCGTACCTTTTGGAGCAAACGGCAGCTGGACACCCTGATGCTGATGGAACACCCGGCGGTAGACAGCGTCATCGTCCAGTGCCTGCAGGCTCACATCCGAAGCATGTCGGCGGCACAGCTGGCCAAGGACGCCAAGGACGCCAGAAAGCCACCTTGCTTCTGGAGGTGTGCGCCCCCCATGCTGGTCTTTGCGGCAGTGGTGGGGATCCTCTGGCTGCTGGTCATCTTCCTTCCATCGTGAGCAGAAGATGATGACAACAATTACTCAGCGGGCAGGTTTCGTTCCCGACGGGGACTCAGAATCTCAGAATCTCAGAACTCAAATTCAAGACGGAGCAGGTCACGTGGCAGGCAGGGTGTCAGCCACATCAAGAATAAAGACCAAACCTAAAGAATTCTGGGCCATGCATCCATCCATCCATCCATCCATTTTCTATGTCCGCTTCTTCCTGCACACAGGGTTGCGGGTGTCTGCTGTCATGGTGCGAAGGCAGGTTACACCTTGAAAGAGTCTTTCAAGTCTTAAAGTCTTCAAAATAAAGCACACAATCTCAATTTGTCTCAATTTTTCAATTTCTTCGATCCTCATTGGCAATTTTTTTTTTTTTAAAGAAGAGTCGACAAACAGACAACAATCATAAAACACGGCACTAACTCGGTAACCGAGGCCAAGTTGAACATGGTGGTGAATGTTCAGCACAGACTGTAACTGAACCATATCGCCAAATCAGACTCTGGTCTGGTCTGGGTCAGTGACCCCGTTCAAGGTTCTGGCAGTCTGAGAACGGAACTCCACAGATGCACCGCTGCCATACAGGCAGGCAGTGAGTAGAACACTTGAGAGAAGAGAGAAGAAAGGAGTTCAGCCACATTAAAGTGTCACTTTAATGTGGAAACACTTTAATGTGACGCTGAGATCGCTCGCAGGCTCCGTTGATCGTCCATACGAGCTTATCATCAGATCCGTGCGCCCACAGCAGAAGGGCTTAATCACAGCAGCCTTTAAAAAAACTGGCCACCCCAACAGGAGCGCCAAGATCCAGCGGCCACTGTCTGAACTACTCCCTGCAGGTCAGTGGCATGACTTGGGAATTACTAATCAACATTTGACAAACAGAAGAACACAGCTTCTGTGTCACTGGTGGTGTCTTGAGACCCTTGCTCCACTGGCCCCCCCCCCCAAAAAAAACGTCGCGATGTCCCGCAACTAATCTGCATTTGGTGGCAGTGGATCAGGCTCACCGAGCCGCGCTGTTCCGCGACATAACGGGTCAAACAAGCCGGCAAGCTACCCGGCTAACAATCGGCGACGATCGGCACTGCACCGTTCGGCTTGCGATTGAATTGGGACACCCGCGACATCGCCACCTTTTTTTTTTTTTTTTTTTTTTACATGCCGCACTTGATGACGTTGGGCGTTACACGTGCGCCAAGTCATAATATCGCGCCAGTCGCGGCGTGTATGCAAAAGCTATCGACCACGTTCCATCAGCGCTCGATAGCTGTTCATTGTCCTCTGGCGTCTTCGCTCGCGGCTCGCGCACAAAACGGACCAGACGCCGAAACGATCGCTGCGCGGCGGGAACGGGCCGCGGAGGCGCGCGCCGCCTCTCAAAGTCTGTCGTGAACGACACCATCGCCGCGGAACGATTCTACAGCACAAAATTGCCCAACAACTAACACTGGCCCCACCGCCGGACTCGATGCGCGATGACGTCAGCAGGCACGCAGCGGTGAAAGCGGCGGGGGTGCAGCTTGCCGGCGGGGGTGACGCCCCGCTGGGTTTGGTCCGTGGAGAAGGGACTACGTCCCGCGTCCAGAAAAACATGTGGTGACAGCGCGCTAATTTTAGCAGAGAAGAGGCTTTATTGTTGGTTCTTTGCATATCCGTACGGGTTACGTGCGCAAGTGGCACCGTTCTTATGCGTCGTTCCACCTCATTCTGATTTAGATTTTTCATAAAATGCAAAATTGAAAACTATTTAAAAATATTTGGCAAAATATTTTCATTTCTGTGAACCATTTTAACACTAAATACAACTAAAAGCCCGCATTTTAAGAAATACCAACACTTTTAGAGTATAATAAGTCTCTGAATTTAGTCTTTTCAATGTTTTACTGCGCCTCCTGACGTAGAATGCAATGAAAACTTAGGATGGGTCTATTATCATATGTTCATGAAGAAGCACAACAAATCCTTGGGTTTTGCAGTCAATGAGTTGCGGCCGCAAGGCGAACCGAAGGTCCCTGGACATTTTCTGTGCCTTCCGGGTCCCCGGAAAGATATTTTACTTTGTGTACTGACCGTGTTTTTGTTTTGCATTTTTGCGAGACATTTTAATAGGGCTTAGAATGATTTTGTTTCATACTGTTGACTTGTATCAAAACACTGTCCGCGCAGAGAAAATATGTACGCTGAAACGATCACTTCAGTCATAGAGTAATTTATTATTAGACAAGAATATCTGCACAACTTAAGTCCACACCAAGCACAGAGCAGGAAGAGATCTACACAACCCATGTTACCATGCTGGCAGCGTGAACATCGCTATAAGGAGTGAAACTTGCGAGTCAAAATCGCTGCCAGCGAACACAACACACACATCAAGCAGAGCACGGAGTTTATTCAAGGTTCTTTGAACTTCAGTATATGACAGGAAAACCTTTGATGAACAAAAGTCTCCTTTAGGGTCATTTTACGAAAACACCGTTTTCATTTGGCAGCTCATCAAGATCCGTACAGCAAAATTCAATCCCTTTAAGATACAGTCCCACTCCAAAGTCGTTAACTCATTTTTATTGCAAAGGCGGTTGCAAAGGCGGGCTCAGCCCCATCAACCCTGCTTGTAGGTTTAATTTTATTTATAGTTCTACTTTAGAAACTAAGGGCCAGATCCACAAAAAATGGAGCGCAGCGGTAAATTGCGGTGCATTTTGCGACGACTTTGCGGCCGTAATTTCTATCATCCAACATAATCGCTACCGACCGCTCTCTGACTGAACTCCATTTCTGGGGTGCCAGCCATCATTCTCACCAGATGAGAATGAGCATTATTACACATACAGTTATGGTTGCAACTGTCTCTTCCTTCACGAGACACCTGGCATCTTCCAGGCCTAACGGGCTGCCGGTTGATATCTACATGTTGATCCCCAGTCCTCACTACTTTGCCTGATATTACCCTCCGTCCACCTATGCTGCACCTTTAAGGTGACTTCAAAGGACACATTAAAGTATGAAGAGAAGTTCTTTGATGTGCACAACACCAACGACGATCTCAGTAGCATTTGGACTGTTGACGTTGGGAATCCCTCCTTGGAGTCTGGTTGCCTCCCAGACATTGCCTCTGCTGCTGCTAGCACCAGATGGTCACACAGCGGCGGAGAAATGAAGAAAGTGCCTAACAAGGCTGTTAGTGAACGCACACCAGTGCTGCCCTTTAGAGACAGAGACGTTCGTGGATTGAAGGGGCATAAGGACAGCCAATTAAGACAAGGCGAAACAGTTCAGAGGAAAAAAGACCCTGCCCCAAAGGTAGTGTTGAGCGGTGGAGCTGCCACTGAACCTGCTAACACGCTAGCACCAAAAGCTGAGCGCTGCCAGAGTGCCACCATGGAATGAACTGTGACAGCGGCCAGATCATTGACCTGATCTGGGTAGCTGAGTCTTGACTTGCCTGAATTATAACCGAATGGTCTCTTTAGGGGGTGCCAGAGTAAATATAATTGTGTGGAGCTCTGATGCTGTCCCTGACACCACCTGGCTCAGTACTGGTACGCCTATCACTTGAAAACTTTAGCTTGTTGTCTTGGCACAGCCAAGCCTTAACGAAGACCCCTCCCCCTGAAAATTTTTAAATATTTAGTTAACTACCGTACAAATACTACGCCTTTTTTTAGCCTTTAGCAGCAATTTGTAGAAGATACCTCAGCCGCTGAAATCCACCAAGGATGAATAAGATTGACCTACTGTCACGTCTCAGCGAAGAACTTAGCTTTACGACATTTCTGCCACACCTTTTATTTGCAGCTGGGCATCATGGCAGAAAAGCCCCTGGAGCAGGTCTCGATCAGCGTTGCAACGATGGAGGTGGGGCTTTCAGCTGATGGTTCACCGAAGGAGTTGGAGAAAGAAGAGAACCTGAACGCTCAGGTTCAGCGCCTGTCACAGTTACCACGCCGCTCACCTGTTGACCTGGAGTTCAACAATCTGTCCTACACCGTCCCCGCTGGCCCCTGGTGGCGGAGGAGAGGTACTGTTAGTTCAGTCCCAATCTTGTCATTCAGAATTTTCTTTTCCTCCATCGCTCCTTTGGATGATGATTTGAATTCTCTCCCACAGGGCAGAAAGTCCTCCTGACTGGCCTATCAGGGAAGTTCAACAATGGAGAACTGATTGCAATCATGGGTCCCTCTGGGGCGGGGAAATCCTCCCTGATGAACATCCTGGCAGGCTACAGGTGAAACTTTGAATTGTATTGTAATTGTAATTGTAATTTAATTGCTTTTTTGGAGGACATTCTCAGATCAGCACATTTAATTGCAAAATAGGAAGACAGGCATGAAGGGCAACATCCTGGTCAACGGTCAACCGAGGAACCTCAAGACTTTCCGGAGAATGTCCTGCTACATCATGCAAGAGAACATGCTGATGCCCCAGCTGACAGCAAGGGAGGCCATGATGGTGAGCAGCGACAGGCCACAGATGGCCAGGAAATAAAAAACTCCTGAGTTCTTTAGGCTGAAGTACACTGGTAACTTCTGCCTTTATCCCTCAAGGCTTCTGCCAATCTGAAGCTGAACGAGAGCATGCAAGTGAAGAAGAAGCTGGTAAGTGAGGCAACCAAAAAAGTCTCAAGGCAGTGTTGACACACTCTTTTGCCCACTTTGTGTATGTGTGTGCGTGCGTGCGTGCGTGTCTCACGTCTCAGGTGGACGAGATCCTGGTGGCTCTTGGTCTGATGAGTTGTGCAGATACTCGTACCAACTGCCTCTCCGGAGGTCAATGCAAGAGACTCTCCATCGGGCTGGAGCTGGTCAACAACCCTCCAGTCATGTTTCTGGATGAGCCCACCAGGTAGCTTATTGGCTCTGCTAAAAACCCTTCGGCACGCAACGGTGAATCTAAACAGGTTCGGCCGGTAAATCAGGACGTCTGCAACATTTATTGGTTGTTTCTGTCTCAACAAGTTCTGTGGGTTTTTTGATGTGACAAGTTTTCTCAGCTCACATAAACATGCAACCGCGATGTGTCTCTTCTCCAGCGGGCTGGACAGCGCCTGTGGCTTCCAGGTGCTCTCCGTCATGAAGTCCTTGGCCCGAGGAGGACGGACCATCATCTGCACCATCCACCAGCCCAGCGCCAAGCTCTTTGAGCTGTTTGATAAGGTGATCTTAAATGTACTGCCCCTGTGCATTCTAACGAGGATGATTTCTTGCTAGTCGTGATGATGACGCTCTAGGCTTGTGCTTGACCCCACCAGCTCTACATACTCACTCAGGGTCACTGTGTGTACAAAGGCAGTGTAACCAACCTCATCCCGTACATGAAGACCCTGGGCCTCCACTGTCCAACGTACCACAACCCTGCGGACTTCAGTAGGTCTTTTCACCAGTAGGTCTTTCAACCGACTGCACTCTCTACTGGCCGCTGGCCTGTGTTTTTACAAGTGTGTCCTGTGTGCCATCAGTCATCGAGGTGGTGTCAGGTGAGTACGGGGACCTGAGCCAAGTACTGATTGAGGCCGTCCAGAGCGGACTGTGCGAAGAGGTGCAGAGAGAGACGATCATCCCCTTAAGTTTCCCTGGCAGTGACCGTGTGAGTGATTGCAGCACAAAAACAATAATAATTAAAGAGAAAGAAACAGCATCTGGCCATACGTGACGTGAGCAGATCAGACAAAAAGATTATCTCCTTATTTATGGCTGAAAAAAAACTATATATAAAAACAGTTCAGGTGTCATTAGATGACAAAATGAAAAGATTCAAGCTGTTTCAATAGATCGCCACACCATTGGGGACAGCTGCGCTCTCTACCAGCAGGTTCAAGCAGTTCACGGTCCTTTTCAACAGAAGCTTGATCACAACCTGCAGAGACGCGGTAATCAACCACTAGGTCGTTTCATAACGCTACCATTGACATGTTCACTTGCTCAACGCTGCCCTATCTGCGACATCCAGGTGCTGACCAACCTGCGACTGTGGTCCCATCTGGTCATCGGTATCATCATCGGCCTACTCTATCTCAACATTGGCAATGATGCCAGCAAGGCCTTCAACAACGCAGGCTTTCTCTTTTTCAGCGTACTGTTCCTCATGTTTGGCGCCCTGATGCCCACAATTCTAACCTGTAGGTGGCGTTCACTGAAGACACCCTTCGTGCTTTCCTGTGTGTGGGCTTTAGCTTTGACCTGACCTTTGTCCACCTGCAAACTTGTTTGTCCCTGCTAATGTTCCACAGTTCCGCTTGAGATGTCGGTGCTGATCAGAGAGCATCTCAACCACTGGTACAGCCTGAAGGCCTATTACCTAGCCAAGACCGTGGCTGATGTGCCGTTCCAGGTACGTCGTCACAACTAAGTCCACTGTACCAATGGGATCGTGATCACTCGAATTAGTGAATTCAAAGTATGTATCCAAAAGATTTGTTATCGTAATTATTCAGTTCTACCGCACAAAAACATTGAACTTGACTCAACAACTGTTCCTTGTTTTAATACTGGAATTGTTCAGAATTGTTCTACAACCTATTGCTCAGAAGGCTCACATGCAGCCAGTGGAGTCAGTGCATCTAGTGAACGTATTACCTTAGCGCAGTTACTTCACTGAAGACAGTTTGTTCGGATCAATCCCCGAAACTTAACTGAACTGAGAAGTTAATTCGTTTTGGTGCGTTTAGCCACAAATACATTTTTAGAGTGGTAACCATGCGTGGGTGTGTCTTCCAGATCATTTGTCCAATCATATATGTCAGCATCGTGTACTGGATGACTGACCAGCCACCGGAAGCGGACCGCTACGTCCTCTTCGGGATCTTGTCCACATGTACGGGCTTGGTAGCCCAATCTTTGGGTCTGTTGATTGGTGCTGTAGCACCGTCTCCGCAGGTTGGCAGCCCTATTGGACTTTTTTTTTATTGACACTTGTTGCAGTGCGTGCAAACGGTACCCACTTCATGCCATCCTTCTGTCCTATCTTTCAGGTGGCAACCTACCTCGGCCCGATGGTAGCGGTGCCGATGCTCCTATTCTCTGGCTTCTTTGTCAACTTCGACACCATTCCGTTCTATCTGCAGTGGAGCTCCTACATGTCCTTTATTAGGTACTTACAATATTTTAATGTCCTGAACCTTGCTCCCCCACTCTGACCCGAACGAAGGCTGACTACCTTGCCTTGCAGGTACAGTTTCGAGGGAACTATACTCGCCATCTATGGGATGAACCGCACAGACTTGGCATGTGCTGAATCGATGTGCACTTTCCAAAAGGCGGAGCAGGTCCTGGAGCTGCTGGACATGAAGGATGCGACGCTCTACGTGGACTTTATATCTCTGGGGGTGTTTTTTCTAGTCCTCCGAGTGGCCACTTATGTGGTGCTGCACTACAAAGTCAAGTCAGAACGTTAGAAGGCGGAGGAGGAAGTGACAAGTTTTCGCCGCACAAGTGGTTTGGTAGTGGGTTTAACCTGAATTCTAAGATGATTGTCAACAGTTTAATAAATTAATCAACCGACAGCGCTGATGCTTCAACATAATCAATGAGGACAGGTTTAAAGTAAAAACAAAAAAACATGTAACCATCCTTAGGCCGTAAAACCAAAAACAAATGTGGAAAGGCTCAGTCCAGGAAGACCAGTGGTGTTGGCGGAGGTTAGTGCTGGAAAGAAAGTGAACCTGAGGAGGTGCAGCAGACACTACGAGAAGCATTGTACATACTACCCAGCAGTTCTGAAAAAAGCTCCTACAGTATTTTGCGCGCAGACAAATGTTAGAATGTAGCAGTCTACCGATATCTATTTTGTCAAAGGTTGCAGAAGCTAGTTTTTCTATACTTTTATTTTGGCCTCTTTTATGCACTCCATGAACAGAGAGTAAATGTATATATTGCTGCTGAATAAATCTTGAAAACGGACTTACGTGTGATGTGTATTTTTGGAGGAAATGTGGTTCCTGGAATAGTCTGTTGACAATCCTAATCATTCAACTGTTCCACTGGTGTTAAAAAAGCAGACTAAAAAGTAGTAGAATCGCAATTTAAATTGAATCGGCATCCAAAGAAAATCGTAGAATCGGGAGAAAAGCATAATCGCCGCAGCCCAAGTAACTGAGCACCTCGCCCTGTCTCTTACGGCCGGTTCACACCGGACGCGGAAGCGCTGCAAAGCGGAGACGGCTTCCTTCTGGCGTCCACGTTAACCAATGGTGTCGTTCACACCAGACGACAAGCGCCTTGTCATGCACTGCATTTAGTGTTTCGGCATCTGCTCTGTTTTGTGCGTGAGCCGCGAGCAATCGTGTCAATTGGACAGGAAGTCGCTAAAAGAAAAGCGAGAAAATTAAAATCAAAGCAATTTCAAAAATAAATAACAATACCTCCATGACAAATTAGATCATATTTTTGTAGATTGTGAGAGAGATGAAACACACGTGAGCAATGGAGTGGGCTGGCAACCGGGGTGTCACAAACAAACGGGGAATGAGCGACAGAGAAAAGGCAGAGATTTTTTTTGTGAAGTCAACATGGACGTGGAAGTGGCTGAGCAGAAACGCTTGTCCACCGTCGCAGAGCCGTGCACGTCTGGTGTTAGCAAGAGGGCTGTGGCTCACACGTGATTTTTTTCAGAGGCCGCGTCTAGCGTGAACCGGGCGTAAGGGTGCGCCCAGCCACCCTAAGGCGGAAACTCATTCCGGTCCGCTTGTATCCGCAATCTTATTCTTTCGGTCATTACATCACATTATCTCTTGTCGCCTTTCTTGGTTTTTCGAGACAACATCTTGTCCCCCCGTCGTGTCTAAACAGTCCAAACATGACCCCAACGCCCTCTGCTGGCACCTCTGCCAACCACCAAACTCCGGTTTGAAGAATCTTTGACCTTTTATTTGCAAATAAAAGATCAAAGAATAAGAAGGACGCTTCAAAGGAAATACAAAGGAATTTCTGGCCCTTTGATGTGGTGCCGTTAAGATATGTGTTGTCACCACGCAAAGCCAACAGCAACCTTGTTATTGGTTGGTGGATGCGGAACTTGTGCCCGTACGATAGTTTCTTGGACTCATGATAATACCGCAAGGCGCGACTGATACCTCCACAGTACTTTAGACGTGTGCGATCCAACACGGTGAAATGCAAAAAATAACAACAGCTCCCATTTACGAACGCACACCGGTTTTGCCCTTCCAACCTGATGGCCAGGTACCTCAGCTCCCGGTCAAGAAGGAACCCAAGCGGGCGACGGCACAGTTCTTCTTGCGCAACCAGGACAGCAAGGTGCAGTTCTATGACAATCCCGTAGCCGGGGTGGGCGTCGCCGTGAGCCTAAACAGCGACAACCCGCTGCAGCTGTTTGTCACCTTGGTGACGGTGAGGTTGTTCAAGGATTGCAACGCCATCAAAGGCCGCACCAGGGACCAGTGGGTGGCCCACAGCAAGAGGCTGATCGACCAGACCATGATCGGCCTGGTGCTCACCGATGGCTTCTGTCCCGAGAACAAGAATGTTCAGCCCATGAGCAAGTCGGTGGTCAAGCAGCTGCAGAAGGAGTTCTGCACTAAGCAGCAGCTGGACGCGCTGGTGATGATGGAGCACCCTTCTGTGGACGCCGTCATCGTCCAGTGTATGCAGAATCACATCAGAGAACTGTCTGCCGACCTGGCCAAGGGGGTTGGCAGCCGCCGCAGCTGCTGGAAGTGGGTGCTCGCGGCCTTGGCTGTGCTCGGAGCAGTTGGCGTCGCCGTGGGCCTGGGCCTGGCACACTTTTTCGGCTTAATCTGAGGAGGGTTTGAGGCGGACCCCACTCTTTGTGCTCGTTGTGGCCTGGCTTTGTGGCGCCCTCACAGAACTGTGGCCTCTCAAGAGTTTCAGACAATTTGTCCAGTGATGCCTGGTGAACTTCTCACATGCGCAATGTTTGTTTTTCAAGGTTATTTGCTCCCTCCTCCCCTCACAGAATCCAAATACCCTAATGTACAAGTATACTTTTGGTATAATACATTTCACGTGTGTCGTGGCTTCTGGTGTCGGGCCTTAAACACACAGACGCAACATTGCAGCCTCCTTGGGGGGAAACAGTTAATGTGGTCAACTTGAGTCAACTTTTATGTAAGATCGGACATCATTAAAAAAAAAAAAAAAAAAAATGCAGCTAATTAAATTGAATAAAGACTCACATCTCGTTCCTGAGTCTCTCAAAAGTGCATTTGTTCCAATTAAATCCCTGTCATTTTCCTGGGAAACGTTGACAGAGCCCTAAGTTGGATTCTCTGCAGGGCTGTTGTAGCCTCAAAGTGGAAATGAAACAGCAGAACAAACGCTAAACATGACATAGATGTACATATTTTAAAACATAAGGCTGAAATAAAGCAGTTTTAAAGTAAATCAACTTTCAAATGCAATTATGATGTGTTTCAGGGCACACTCACCG
The DNA here is from genome assembly GCF_046127955.1 of Nelusetta ayraudi. NCBI lineage: Eukaryota > Metazoa > Chordata > Actinopteri > Tetraodontiformes > Monacanthidae > Nelusetta > Nelusetta ayraudi. Next base: position 1,288,745 of record NW_027466076.1, read on the forward strand.
CCATCTTTATTTTAGATCACTCCCTACGTCAGCGGTGTGATAGAGGGACACGCAGGTTGGGAAGGAGGAAATGTGGGAGGACTAGGCAGAATTCTTTCTTTCTATTTCTTGGACATCAAATTTAATGGCCTATGCATTTGAGCTCAGAGGGTTGAGAGACCCATTTTTGCGGAGGATAGTGGAGGTGCAGGGGCTCCGGATGAGGAGAGTGTCGGAAACACTCCCTGTCGTACATGCCGTAACTGCCCCGCAGTGCCGACTACTGTGGAGTCTGTGTGGCCTACATAGAGTCCCAGGAGAGCCGTCCTGCATCACACTGTCCAGCACTTTCAAGATGCTGTGTTGCGAGAGGGACGTCTTGGAAGACGCCGCGCTATCCCAGCATGAAGCTTGTGGGGAGAGACTGGAGCGATGATAAGATTAGGATAATGTCTAAGCTAATAATTACCGCTCGCTTACAAGAGTGTATTCGCTGTGGTAGATGTGGGCTTCGGCAGTAAAATCGCCAGTAATATGTTGTGTATGTTTGTAAATCCCTGATCAGTCCGCTGACGGTGGCGCAGAACGTCTGTTGCTGTTCGGTGGTGAAGCTCGTTAAATTGAAGACCAGTACGGACATTACACCGGTGCTGTATCGCGCCCCAGTTGTTTCGTTATTGTGTGACCAAAGAGGTTAACTACAAGGTAACGCGCTGAAAATACTCATATCGCCCCCTAGTGCTGGGGTGGAGGACGCGTTCCCGTCAATAATTCCATTTTCTCAGCTGCATGTGAACAGGGACAAGGAGAGAAGTCTGATTAGAGGGAAAAATGAATTATGAGCTTAGTCCCATTGAGCTCTGCGTGTAAACATACTGATTGTTTCCGGCTGCTCAGACAAAGGTAGGAAACATTGTTTCCACCTCAACAGGGTTGTCAGTGGTGTCTGGAGGAATTCCTTGGCGCCGCCTACTGTCTCCTCCCTCCAGCGAGGAAAATCTCATCAGATCATCTTCTACAGACGTCTTGTTCTACCTGCTGAGCTCAGATGAAAGTCTCAAAGAAGCTTTAGTCCTACTGCTGATCCACTGAAGGCTCAGGGAGGTTGACCTCCGACCCTGGCACCTCTCTCTGCTTCTCTTCTGCCTGCCTGAGGCTCCTCTCTTTACCTCCACACTGGCTGACCGGGAGGAGCCACTTTCCTTCTTTTCTCCCTTTGACTGGCGTCTGACAAGATGAAACTGGCACGCCGGATTCTCTCCGGAGCAGTTTGGAGAACAAACAAGAACAAAGCCAGTCACTCAAACTTTCAATTTCACTCATTTTCCACTTGGATGCCCCTTGTTGGCCTCTCATTGGGTTGGAGGTTGGAGGGTAGGGTCAGGGGCGTTGACTATATTTAAAGTGGCGTGGAGTCATAATAGCCGAAACCAAACTTGAGCCACGCCCACAACTTCATGGCCATTCTTACAACAAATTAGGACATTTGAACCCATTGGCAGACTTTTGGACTTCCTTTGCCCTCCTTTCAGACTGACACCCAGGCATTTATGGGAGTGGTGGCCAATCAGAAGCAAGCAGGGTCGGGCCTTTGCTGATCTCTGTTGCGTAAAACATATGCTAAGCAGAAAAAATAAAATAAGCTCACAGCAGAGGAGAACTGATGGTGTGTGTGTGTTCAAGTGTCTCCTGCGCTCTTTTGTCTAAACGGACACTGAGGACTAAAAGTGAGGAACATTGTGTTTCGGTTGCTCCGCCCTGTTTTTCTGTTCGGGCCAACCAGCTGTTTGTTTACACTTCCCTCTATCCACTCGCCTTTACGAGTTCCGGACGGATGCATTTTACTGCGAGAGATTTATTTTACTACACCACCAGGAGTTTTACAGCGCTGAGACACGTCCAGCTCACCGCCGGTAGGGGGAGGAGCTCAACACCACCAGTGGGAGAGGAGGGGCTCCTCACCGCCAGGGGGAGGGGGAGGTGCTCCACACCGCTGGACCTTATCGCTCCCCTGCTGCCGCTGCCGCCACCGCCAGACTCCCAGGTTTGAGATGCAGGAATGCAGCATTCCTGCAGCGTGAGGTCATCAGGGGGAGCCAGCAGGAGCCATGGAGGCCTAACTCCCTCACTCGCTCACTCGCTCACTCGCTCAGGGTCAGTGTGAAGAACTAGGTGGCACTGACGGCTTTGGTCGTGGGAAGATGAGCCACAGTTTGTGTTGTGATCAGAATCTGGCTTCATTTGGCAGAAATTCAGAGCAAACGCGCCCCCTGCTGGCGGTGCTGCATGATGACGCATTACTCCAACCATCACAACAGCAACAACAACAACGACAACTCTTGCTGTTTATACAGGCATGTGTTAAATATGAAATGTTTCTGTACGTTCATTATTTGGGACTCCACAGCAGCAGGTCAGTCCAGGAGATGGCGCTCTGCTGCATAACCTCATCGCCTCGGTTCATCTGAACATGTCCAACTCAGCCAAGAGCTTTGGGGTTCGGCTTCTGAGAAAGCCTGGCCCCCTTTAAGAAAGAAGAAAATATTCCTCCATTGTTTTGAGCTGTTTTGTCACTGTCTCTGTTGCTGTTATAATTAAAAGAGAGTCTCACAAACACACACACACACACACACACACGCACACACATGCACACACACGCACACACACACAAACACACACACACACACACACACACACACATTCAGTTTCTCTCCAGTACAGTCATAAGGTTGGACAGTTGTGGACAACCACAAGGATGAGCATTTTTTTTTTGACAAGGACCCTTGGTGATGTCACCAGGTCCAGATTTAACTGGGAGGCGTCTTCCGACATTCCAGCAGCAGGATGTTGAGGTAAAGTTAGCTGCTGGGGTAACTGGAGCCCTGAGACCTTGCAGACCCATACAAGGAGTGTGTGTGTGTGTGTATGTGTGTGTGTGTATGTATGTATGTGTGTGTGTGTGTGTGTGTGTGTGTTCTGCGCACCAAAAACTCCTCACTCCACCAACCAACGATTTGATTCGATTTGTACGTGTCAAAAGGTTTTGCTGGGGCTCCAGGAAATAGCCCGAGCCGCAGCACGTCTGCCAAAAGCAACAGGGCCGCTGTCACTCAGGCAGGGTCAAAGGTCAAATCTTTTTTGCGCTCCAGTTTTCTGGAGATGATGGTGCGGCAGGAGTCGTTGGGCAGGCTCAATCTTTATTTACTCGTTTCACCCACGGTAAACAGCCGGACCTGCAGTTCACCCTCTGGACCAGAAGGTGGCACTGCAGTCTGAGTTCAAGAGCAGGCCTTAGCTGTGCTGCTGCAATGTCAGCATATTTTATGCCATCTCTTGTTTTCTGCCAGTGTCTCTCGCTGCCGTTCATTGGCGGCTTGAGCGCCCCCTGCTGATCCGGAGGCCTGAATTCAAACGCTTGATGACTCTGATCATCAGAGTCATCAAGCATTTGATGGTTCATCAGAGTCTGATGAACCACGAAGCGAGTGTGACATCATCAGACCTCATCATTTTCTTTCAGTTTCACCTACGCTGCTGCAACCAAACAAAGAGATTTTTTTTGTTTAAATTTTAAACATTTATTTTTTTGTGTCTGAAGATTAAAATATGTGATGAAAATAGTCACACGCAAAAACACACACTTGTTTTAGTCCACAATTGACTTTTATTGTTTCTGTGTGACATATTTGCATGTGTGTGTGTGTCTGTGTGTCTGTGTGTGCGTGTATACGTGTGTGTGTGTGTGTGTGTTCCCAGACTTCCCAGACTTCCCAGAGTTTTTTGGACGTTGTGTGTTGCACCTCGCGGAACCACGTGACCACACCCACACATCATCAGGTTGTCAAACCGCTGCGGGTTCCCTGCAGAAAGACTAAAAAGCTAATCCCGCTGCATGCTAACGCTAACCCCACTGGAGGCCAACGCTAACGCTAAACCCTTCCTGCACAGCTCCCCTCGAACACATAAAAACAAGCAACACGCTGATGGGAAGAAGGGGGCGGAGGCAGTGGCGGCGGCGGCGTCTAGGAGGTCTCGAACATCTTCTTCCTGTCGGCCTTGTCCTCCACGTTCTTGCGCCAGTCGCCCACAGCTTCCGTCGGCTGCCACAGAAAAAGCAAAAGCACTTTTACTTCGACCTGCTTTTGGTGATCTCCTCCCCCCGGTGGCTGCTTGTTGGTACTGCCCCCCTTGAGAGAAATAGATGTAACAAAAGAGCGGCTCCTCACCTCCTCCTTCACTTCCTTCTTGACCTGCTTGAGGCTGGACCTCAGGTCCATGTTGACGGTGTGCTTGGAGCCCAGCAGGGCCTTCAGCATAGTGTCGGCCGACATGCGGACCTTCTTCAGGGCCGGTTTCTTCACGCCGATCAGATCCACCACTTTGATCCTCAGGTCCTCAATCTGCAGGAGAGGACGTTTCAATTAGACTCGAGAGGCGTGTGTCCATGTGTGTGTGTGTGTGTGTGTGTGTGTGTGTGTACGCTACCTCTTTGTCGGCCTTGGCCACTTTAGCCTCAATGTCGTACCTCTCCTCATCGATCTTGTCGATCAGGGCATGGATCTTCTTACAGTTGTCCTGTTGACGCGTCAACATGTCGCAACATTAGGCAAAAGACGGCCAAAGAAACGCAATTGCAGTCACGAAAAAAACAAACAAACGACAGCTCGATGGCACATGAAAACGCAGTTGTTGTTGTTTTTTTGTTACACTGAATTGAAATGATGATAAAAACAATCACAAAGTAAAAAGAGATTTATGTAACTATTGTTACGGACATACAGTAAGTTAGCAACAGGTTGCTAACTGCTTGGTGAACTAGCACCACTTCCACTGACATTTAATACCCCACAAAACTTCACCTAGGCTAACGAGGATGGCCGGAGCCTGCTTGAAGCGGCAGTGCCACCGCGTGGACACTAGTGGATGTGATTTTTTGATTTTTTGATTTTTTTTCCTCTCACCATCAGGGTGGCCTGGTCACCGCCCAGGTCAGGGGAGGGGCACTGCTCCGACATGTAGGCCTCTTTGGCCAGCACATTTTCCTTCTTCTCCTGCTCGATCCAGTTGGCGGCGATCTGCAGGATCAGACTCTACAGGAAGTCACAAGACGAGAGGTTTGATCAGCATCCGCCTCACTTCCCGCTGAGCCCACAATCCAGCCGACATTTTGGTTTGTTTGTTAGGATGTTGCTATTTATTGTCTAATACTATTTTTATATTATTATCATTATTATCATTATTTTCTATTGTCTATTGTGTGTTTAACAGCTGACGGTATTGTGTTTTTTATGTGTGCTTCTTTTGGGTGGAATCATCTTCAAGGTTACCTTCAAGTGATGCCTGCGGCTGGACGTCAACTTTTTCCTGTTGGACAGGAAGTGGAGTCAAAAATGATTGTGATATATATATATATATATATATATATATATATATATATATATATATATATATATATATATATATATATATATATATATACATATATATATATATATATATATATACATATATATAGATACATACATATATACATATCGCTTTTTTTTTTTTAAAGCGACCTTTGACATTTATTCTATATATATATACATATATGTGTGTGTGTCTGTGTGTGTGTGGGTATGTATGTATGTTTGTATGTATTTGCAGGAGCAACTTGTGAAGTGTTTATTTTATGAGTACATTCTTATGAGAACACCAACAAATTTGCCCCTGATGCCTTTTTTTCTCCAAATGTTTCGTGTTTGTTTATTTGTCTTTTCAAAGTAAAAGCATGGAAAGCTGCCGTTGTGCTCACACTTACTCAGACATCTCGGCGGTTTTCTGTGCTTCACGACCTGCACAGAGACAAGAAGGGAGACACAGCTAACGTCTGCCAAAGCCTCTGCAGTGTTGCCAACTTTAACAACTTTGTGGCTATATTTAGCGCCCTCTTGCAACTTTATTTCATTTTTATTTATTTATTTATTTTTTAAAAAGCGAACATTGACATTTTTTCTGTTGCTCTTGGAGTCTTTTGGTGACTCAAATGTGAAACCACATGTCGTTCTTCTGACCTGTCCACCTGCAGCAACCCCCCCCCCACCCCCCCAAATCTCCTCGCTCTCCCAAGCCAGTCAGGGCAGATGTTTATTCCTTTGTGTCCAGTCTGGAAATGAATAGTATTACATAATTATTACATTAAAAGAAACTACAAAAATGTGACCGTACACTGGTTTTACGCTACAAATGTTGTAATTCAAATGGTGACTTTGTTCTCATCTACTGTTTTTCCTCATTTGGTACTTTGATTTTCCACGAGATGTTGTCGCCTCCTACGTCGCCATAAAGTCGTAGAGGCTAAAAACCAAAACCCAAAACAGTTGCTCTGCTGGAAGAAGCTAATTTGTCGTTGTCAACACATTCAACGCACGTTCCTACCAAATTATTCCTCTCATTCAGCCCAACAGTGTCCAGTACAACGACATGAGCGGTAATGCCAATGAGGCGATGACGTCATCGACGCTTCTAGCAACCTTTGGGACCGGCAAGCAGCTAATTTTCTCATCGGAGTGTTTGCAGCAGCAGCAGCAGCAGCAGCAGCAGCAGCAGCAGCAGCAGCAGCTCAGCCAGCAGGTGTTGCTGCTGCTGCTGACGATGCTGCTGCCCACTGTGGATGGGAATGTCGGGGGCGTAACGCGATCCGAGGACACAGCTGAAGAGCAGAGGCAGCGGCGGAGGCGATGGAACTAAACTGGGACGTTGTGGGATCAAATGTTTCAACCGTTCGTGAGAAGCAGATCAGGTTGAAGGAAAGTTCTGCAAGCAGCAAGTTTCACCGAATACACACACACACACACACACACACACACACACACACACTCGATCTCCAATCAGAGGGAGGATTTAAATAATTGTCTCATCCAGCTATAGAACAACAAAAAAAAGAAACAAAAAAAAAGAAACAAACAGTCACAGTCAAATAATTACTTGAATTTCTTCATCCTGTCTGAGGAGTATAACAAAAAAAAAAGTTTTAAAAAATAAATCCCATTTTCTCTCTCTATGAGCCTCAGTGGCGTCACCTTGTTGGAATCCTCAGCGCTAACAGGTGCCACCGCCGCCACGGCTTCCACCGCCGTTCTGCTCGTTAATTTTGGTGGAGTCAGTGAAGGAAAAGGTCAGGCGTTGTCGACGGCAAAGCGGCGGGAAGCGAGCGGAGGGCGGCGGCGGCGGCAGCGGAGAGTCAGAGGTGAGGAGGAGACGGAGCGGCAGCTGCAGGTCACTTTAACAAACCGATAGAGAAGATGCTGCTGCCGCTGCTGCAGGTGAAAAAAGGTTAGCGAGGAAAAAGGATTTTTTACCTGCAGCAAGGAGGAAGACGAGGAGGAAGAGAAGGAGGAGGAGGACGACGACACAGTGGCCGGATGGAATCGAGATGCTGGCAAAGACGCACAGTGAAAAATGAAATACGGTTTATAAGGTCGGAGAAGATGCCTCAGCAGAATCCACTCATCCTCGTTATGGAAGCGGATTCCTGCCAGGACCAATCAGCTGCCGGGTGCCTGAAATACACCCGGCCCAGCCCTGAGTGTGTGTGTGTGCGTGCGCGTGTGTGAGTGAGAGAGTGTTTGTGTGTGTCTTTGATGTTTGTTTTTAAAAGCGATATACATTGCCATCGACTTATTTATAAAAAAAAAAAAAAAGGAAAACAAAAAACGTTTTTTGCGACTTTGTTGCTTGTGGGAGGTTCAAGTTAGACAGTGTTAATTATCACTCCGCCTAGCAGAGCATAGTATATAAATGCAAAGCAGCACAAAAGTCAATGTTAAGAAAGAGTATGGTCCAGTTGGCCAACAGTGCTAAGTCTGTAATTGTTGCGTCCACCCAAAGAATTCTGAATATTTTCTGAATTTGAAGTCAAATTTGACACAAGAATCATTTTAGTTATTTCTGTGACATTCTATTTTTAGTAGGAAATTCATGTCATCAATAATCCGATGAGATGATTAGTTGATTTTTTTTGTTCAAATAATAATAATAATAATAATAATAATAATAATAATAATAATAAAAATAATAATAAAATATTATTTCTAGTTTGTTTTTTGTTGTTGGAATACTGTTAACATTGTTCAGAATAGGTTTGAAATTTGTTTTTTTCCACAAACCTCGGTTAAGACGGAAAAAAAAACCCTGAAAAAAAAAAAAGTCATAAATGTACCAACAATAAATGTCTTACTTCAAAAACATTTATTTCTACCGTTACTGTGGGAACTTGTACATGTTTTCTGGATTCTTTTCCTCAGTTTAGTGCCGGAGGGCAGTGACGGATCCACAAAAACAGGTGGCGGAGGGAAAAAACAGGAAAAATGAAAAAGAAGAAGAAGAAGAAGAAGAAGAAGAAGTGTCCAGACTTCCTGATGAGAGACACTTAGGAGGTCTCGAACATCTTCTTCCTGTCGGCCTTGTCCTCGATGTTCTTGCGCCAGTCGCCCACCGCCTCCGTCGACTGGACAGGAGGGGGAAAAAAACACAAACGGCTCAATCTTCCCCTAGTGGCCAGCTGCAGTATAGCACACATAAGCCCCTCCCCCCCCACCACCGTATCAGCGAATGGACATCAAACAAAAACACTAATACTCGGATGATTTTTTTGGAATTCGAGGTGACCTCTGACCTCTGCTCCTCGTCACTCACCTCCTCTTTCACCTCCTTCTTGACCTGCTTGAGGTTGGCCCTCAGGTCCATGGTCACCTTGTGCTTGCCGCCCAGCAGCGCCTGCAGCATGGCGTCGGCCGACATGCGGACCTTCTTCAGGGCCGGTTTCTTCACGCCGGCCAGCTCGATGACCTTCAGCTTCAGGTCGTCGATCTGCAGGGACGGCCGGGGACACGACCGGGCATCATGTGACCGTGGAGGTGATGCAGAAAATCAGCGAGATAAACATCGGCAGGATTGACTGACCAACCTCTTTCTGTCTACTATTCTAAATAAATTCATTCAGCAGAATCTCCTCTATCCAAAGCCACGGACAAGACGAGAATTTTCCATATTAGTAGTACATTGGAGCTGCGGCGGTGGCTCAATTCGGCTAATCCAAAAATAATCTGCAGTGTTGTAATAATAATAATAATAATAATAATGATAATAATAATAATAATTGGCGCTAGCTAGCACTAGCTAGCTCTAGCCATGAGGATAACGTAGCAAGGTCTCTTCCGACCACCAGGAGGAAGCACTAGCATGCGGCTGGTGTTGCTCACGTCCTTGTCGGCCTTCTGAACTTTGGACTCGGCGTCGTACCGCGCCTCATCAACCTTGTCGATGGCGGCCTGGAGCTTCTTGCAGATTTCCTGCAGGATAAAATAAATAAATAAAAAAAACTTTAGACTTGAGTTCCTGATTTTTTTTCCCTCCCCAAGGTTCGTTGCCAGTTCCCCCACCCCCGCCCCCTACATTCTTCGCCCTCTGCCCCCGTCCTCACCATGAGGGCGGCCTGATCCCCGCCAAGGTCGGGGGCGGGGCAGTTATCAGCCATGTAGGTCTCCTTGGTCACCTCAAGGTCCTTCTTCTCCTGCTCAATCCAGGTGGCGGCGATCTGAAGCATCAGACTCTGCACAACGGCAAAGGACAGAGAGAGAGAGAGGGGTGAAAGAGTGAGTGAGGGAGTGAGGGAGCGGGAGGACAGACAGAGAAGAAAGGGAGTGTGGACGTCACCTTCAGATGGTGCCGGCGGCTGGACGTCATCTTCTTTACGCTGAAACCACAAAGGCCTCGTCAAAACAGTGCAACGCTTGAGTCCAAACATGAAACCAGCTAGCAGTTAGCATAGCTAGGAGTTAGCCTGCCTAGCGCTTACCCAATGGCCTCACACCAACCAACGTCACATGGTCAATAATTAGCCTGATTGGCCTGATTGGCCGAAGATCATTCCAACTGAAAGTTTAGACGTAAAGTTTCGAGGTAGGATCTTGATCAAGCCAAGCTCAGAATCAGCATTGTCATTTAAAAAAAAAAAAAAAATGTTCCTTTGTTTCAATGTCGCAAAATACAAACAAACTTTCACATTCTGATGTCAGAAAATGTAGTCGCTGGTTTTGTTCAAATCGTTTTTTTTTTTGTTTTTGTTTTTACTTGAAATCTTGCAGCGGCTTGATTTGGATGGTCGAGGTCGCTCCAAATGTGGAGCAGCAGCAGTTGCTGCCCGCCGAGGTTGAACTTTGACCTTTCAGCTGTCCTAACCTTTTGTTTGTTTCTTTGTTTGTTTGTTTGTTTAAACTGGATTTCAGTCAACGCCGTGTTGTCCCGCACTCCACCCCGGAACTGAACGCCTCGTCGGCCCCAAGCTGTCTTAGATCTCCTTTAATGTGGCACCTATGTGTGGAATGATTTCGATATTTCTCTTTCCCTTTTTTTATTCGTTTTTTTGTCTTTTCTTTCGTCTAATCTAAAATTAATAATTAAGATTAAATCTAGACACTAAACACATCACAGCTGCTGCTGATCAACACAATAACAACAACAACAACAACAACAACAACAACAACAACAGCAACAGCAACGACACAACCAAGGAAACAAAGGTCACACATGAATCACCAAGTCAAGACTACTGTTGTCGGTTTGAATGCGGTCATTTCCTCCTGATGCTGCTCAACTTTTTTTTTTTTTTTTTTAAACTTTATATAAAAATTTTTTATCAGGTATTTAAAATCTGAAAACTATAAAATAATAATAATGATAATGGTGATAACAACAATGATAAGAAGAAGAAGCGGCGGTTCTACTCACTCAGACATGTTGACTCTCGGCTGTGTTCACACCCTGTCGACACAGAAGACACTCGTCAGTGACGGAACCGTCGCAGCTGAGTCGCTATCGATCGGCGACATCCCGACCTCCCCGCACGACACCCGACACGCCCACCGCCGCCGCCGGCCTCCACAAACCGGCTAATTTTGGCTGAGAGGGGGTCAGGCGCCACGCGGCCCCTGAGAAGAATTTCACCCAAAGGCCGCAGAGCCGCATACCACCAGCAGAGGAGCCAAAAATGGTGCCGAGCACGAAGCCCAGGGGCCGTTATCGCCGCAAGGCAACGCCCGTGGAGGAAGGGAAGGGGTGGGGCCGTGGGGCCCGGGCGAGCCCTGCGGAAGGTCGCACTCATGCGGGAGCCGGACGAGATGGAAAAGAAAAAGCAACACGAAAAAGAGTGGAAACGGGAGGTGACGCGTCAGACTGAGCAAGGCTGGAAAACTTCACTGGTGTGAAGAGAAGCAGGTGGCCAGGACAAGTTAGGTTTTTTTTTTGTTGTTGTTTTTGGAACTTTTTGGAGGGGCATTTTTTTTCATGGCTGCAAAATAAAGAAAAAAAAATTGTCGTCGAATCGCTGCTGGTGGAACGCCACGCTGCGCGCAGCATCTCGGCGGCGGCGGCGGCGGCTCCTCTCCTGAGGCTGCAGGAGCCAACAGGAACCAGGAGCTCTCCGACGCTACCTGCCGGCACCCTCGACGCACCTCAGGTCGGCGGGAGGTCAAAGGTCACCATGCAAACGGAGCATCACGAGATGTGACGAACGGGGGCTCACCTGCTGCAGGTGACGAGGAGGAGGAGGAAGAGGAGGAGAGACGCAGGAAACACTGCCAAGTCGAGCGGTGATCAGGATGAAAGCCGGTATATAAGGTGCGAGCTGCTGACTCAGCGCCGCCGGCCGCCCTACTTATGGTAGCGTCGTCGCCGCCGGACCAATGGGCCCTCAGGAGCGCCAGAAATACCACAGCAACAGCTCCTCTGTGTGGGAGCTCGTAAAGACGGCGGCAGGAAGTACAGCTTGACGTTCTCAGGTTCCTGCAACCCCCCCACCCCCCTCCCACCCCTTAAACCCCCACCGAACACTCACCACACCCACCCAACACCCCGGGACAATTGCTACCCAACAGGGACGGCTGTCAGTGTGTGTGTGTGTGTGTGTGTGTGGATGCTAGAGAGCCCCCTGCTGGCTGCAGCCCGTCTGGTAGGACATCGCTGAGCATCAGGAGACAAAAGTGGAAATGAAAAATCAGGCACAAAAAGTAAATTAAAAAATAAAAAATCCACACAAGTGAAGGGTGAGGTCCGATCGACCAGTGAAAGATCTGATCAGGTCAATGTCACTGGCTGACATTTTCTTCCTCGTTTGGAACGCGAGAACCTTGTCAAACACCATCAGCCCAGAGATCGGGGGGGCAAATCTGACCTGACGTACAGCCACATTCACAAAACATTAAATGAAGAGATCTTGATTTAGATTCTAGAGAGAATCCCAGCATCAACATCTGGGCACAATGAAATAAAAACAATAACATTTCTTTTTTTTTTTTTTTTTTGCAAAATTAAATGTTAAATTCGTGTTTCTCTGTCAAAACAATTTTGGTTTGAGTTGGTAGAACTGAAGCAGAAGGAAACAGAGACTCACCCAGCAGAAGGTCGCTTGATCAATCGCTGACACCACTGATGAGAACCTGCTCTCTGCAGCCATCTGGTGGCCAAGCGTGACCCCACCGCCGATGAAGAGTAGGTGATGAGCTACCCCGGGATGAACTGATTCAGCTCGGTCTCTACATGGCTGGCTGAAGATGCTGCGTAAGATTCAGCTGGCACAGCGAGACTAGAGCAACATCTGGAAGAACCCTGGGAGAACCCAGTGGAAACCCTGGAAAGAACCACTGAGGAACTCAGTGGGAACCCTAAAGGAACCCTGGAGGAACCCAGTCAACTCGACTCCCAAACAAGGAACAAACCGCAGCCTGACAGCGTCGCGTTCTTCCCAAAAAACATTTAATATCAAGAGTTTGGTGATTTTTTTTTTCCAGCGACACAGTAAAAAGTGAAGTGGTCAAAGTCTTTAGGAGGTCTCAAACATCTTCTTCCTGTCAGCTTTGTCCTCCACGTTCTTACGCCAGTCGCCCACGCCGTCTGAAGCCTGCAGGGGGGAGAAAGCACAGAGTGAGATCTTCTCCTTCGCCTCCTCCCGGAGGAGGACAGGGCTTTCTGCAGGGGGCGGTAGCGTTGGCTCACCTCCTCTTTCACCTCCTTCTTGACCTGCTTGAGGTTGGCCCTCAGGTCCATGGTCACCTTGTGCTTGCCGCCCAGCAGCGCCTGCAGCATGGCGTCGGCCGACATGCGGACCTTCTTCAGGGCCGGTTTCTTCACGCCGCCCAGCTCGATGACCTTCAGCTTCAGGTCGTCGATCTGCAGAGACGCCGACAACCGTGCCTGTCAACAACAGCTGCTCGAGGATGAGGCCTGAGGGGTCCTGAACACTGCACTAAGTCCCCTACATGGGGCGCTACAGGAGGTCCTGCAGGGGGTCAATCATCGCCTCATCATCGCATTGATTGGATCTGAACAGCTTCAAATGTTTAAAATAATCAACCTGAACTCTGATCGGCAGACTTGTTCCTTTGTTTTCTGCATTTTTCAATTAAAAATTTAAAAATAAAATCTTTCAAAGTTTTTTTTTAAATTACTTAATTTCACCTCACAGTTTTTCTTCACTGATTAAGAGGTCTGAAACAGGAATCATATGAATGAAAAAGGACATGAATATCAATGTGAAATGGATCATTTGTAATATTACAGACACAAATTTTTTATCAAAATACCTGAATATTGAACCAAAGGTTCTTTTAAATTTGTAAACAAGTAGAAAATGACAAAAATGTAAAAATTGCTATATTTGAAATTGCTTATCAGGTTAGAAACGGTCCGATCGTATTCCCTTCACAGGGCCGGTTAGCCTGTTAGCCTGTTAGCCAGTTAGCACGCCACTCTACCTCCTTTTGGGTCTTCTCCACCTTGGCCTCGGCGTCGTAGCGGTCCTCATCGATCTTATCCAGGCACTGGTAGAGTTTTTTGCAGTAATCCTGTCCACACACAGGAGGGGAAAAATTATACATTTATATTTGACTGAAAGTTAACAATGTTTTCATTCTGTTGTGGTTCAACCCGGTTACCGCCATAGCTGCCATGTCTGCGCTCAGGTCTGGTGCCGGGCAATTCTCCTCCATGTATGCCTCCTTGGCAGCGGCCATCTCAGTGGCTTCCTGCTCCAGCCAGGTGGCGGCGATCTGGAGCATCAAACTCTGAAGATACAGAAAAAACGACCGGCGTCAGCGCAAAACAATATTATTTAATAACACCATGCAAAGAAGAAAATCTGAAGATGAAATATTGAAGATCACAGTCCAGGATAAAAATTTTCCTGCCCTGTCGGGTCAAACATTTGAGTGTTTTCTTTCTGCTACTTCTCAGTCAGGAATTAAGTTTACTGGATGTTTTTTTGTTTGTTTTTTTAACTTTAATTTCTGTCACTAAATGTAGAAAAACTCCTTCAATGAAAGCGAGCGGCTACCTTGAGATGATGCCTGCGGCTTGATGTCATCTTCTTTCCCCTGCAGTGACACAGCAAGACAGTCACGTTCAAAGGTTGTTTTTAAAAAAAATTAAAAAAATAAATAAAATAGTAAATTGCATTTTACCATTATTACATCAATGACTAAAAAAATTACTTCGACCAAAATGATTTTTAAAAAAAATATAACTGTAAATAATTACATTATTTTATTGTATTATTATTATTATTATTATTATTATTATTATTATTATTATTGTTATTATTATTATTATGAGTCCAATGAAATGAAGTGGTACTCACTCAGACATCTTGGCGTCTCTTTAGTTTCGGAATCTGTGGATAAGAAAGAGAAATATTCAGTCTAATAATGATGGTCCTTCGGTCTGCCCTTGTGTCACTGGAGTGGGTCAAACTGTGGTCAGAAGGCCTCAGAGGGTCCAAGGGACGACTCAAGTCTTTTTGGTCATTCGGCCTCTATTTTCCTTTAAAAATAGCAGCGAAGCACCGGCCTCAGTGTCACTGAGCTGATCAGGTGGCCGCTAAGCTGGGCCCGCAGGGGTCAGTGGTCAGCTGCCACATCAGCAGCCCGTTGGACAGGTCGTTGCATTACGCAAGGATGACACATTCAAACCATTTGCAGCGTTTAAAGCAAAAGTGAAAATTCAAAATAAGAAATGAGAATCTTTGTGTTCTGTTGCAGACACAAGCGTCACCTGATCCGCCCACTAGGAAGTTAAAGTTCTCCGAATCTGCGGCTGATACCATCTGACTATTCTGCTTCAGGGTTTTACCAAGATTATCAAAAAAAACAGTCAGAAAACTATCATTGCTCTGAAAATCGGACAGGATTCAGCCGTAAAAACAACTCAAACCTGGTGTTTCTCACCTGCAGGTGACGGAGGGCCGGCGGATGCACAGCGATGGAGACTCAGACTAGCAGCTCAGCTGGTCCGGGGGGGTTTATATGGTCCAGGACGGGGTCTGGTGAGGTCTGGGAGGGGTCAGGGGGGTCTGGAGGTTCCTCTTTATGGCCACAAGGAACCAGGAAACCAATCAGACCTGCCAGCTCCTCAAACACCACCATCTTCTGGCCCCTGGCCTCGTATATCAGCCAGGACTGGGTCCTCACAGGGGTCACGGGGTCAGCGGGCGGAGGGGGAGTGGGTGGGGTGTGGGAGGGGCTGGTCTTTAATTGGCGACGACAGCCGTCGACCAATCAGCTGCTCCGATCTTCAGCCAAAAGTTGCTGGTGGTACACAAGAGAAAGAAAGTTTCTTTGGGGGCCAAGTTAGACAAACACAAAAACACACACACACACACACACGCACACACACACACACACACACACACACACACACACACACGCACACACACACACATCAAAGTGTGGGGCAGAGTCTCACCATTGGTCGCTGTTCAGTTTGGCTTCAGACAAAAACTTTGTCCTAAAAACTCGTCATGAGTGTGGACAGAGTCAGAGGCACCTGTGAGCCACTTGACTCAGGTGAGAGATATGAGTGAGGGGTGGAGAGAATCACCCGAGTTCAAACTCTAGCTCGAATCAGAACAAAGTTTGGCCTTGATTGGTCGATCGGTTTGCGAGTCTGTGAGGTTCGAATCAAAGTATTCATTTGTGTGATTTGGATTTTGTGTCTCCGGCTGACAAAACAGAAGCTTCGGCAGTAGGCCAACAGTCGTCTGCTGCCACCATGTGGCCAGAATGGGCAGTGACACCTGTATGACCTGCTGGCTCAGAGTCGGGAATTCTGTCGGTGCTCGCAGAAACGTGCGTTCACATTCTGTCCAGTCGAATGTAGTTTTAAAATAAATCAATAAATGAACTAAATAAAATGCTAAACTAAATACATTTATCAAGTTTGTGAAGCGCCCTGCGATGAACTGGCGACTTGTCCAGGGTGTCACCCTGCCTTCGCCCTGTGACAGCTGGGATAGGCTCCAGCAGACCCCCGTGACCCTGAGCTCGGGACTAAGCGGGTATGGAAAATGAATGAATGAATGAAGTTTGTGAAGCGCAGCTGATTCGTAATAAACTGTCCAATCCAATCACGAATGTGGGCATGTGTGGGTGTTGAAATGTTTTTTCAGAGTGGAAGGATTTGGTAAGAAGAAGAGAGGGGCGGGGGAGAGAAGCAACATCATAACCGGAAGTTTGAGTTCAAGACGAGGATCACATGACCACCGCGATGCGACCTCGGGAGGTTTCACGCCGGTTGTTGACAAAAACATTTCTGCCTTCTGGCGAGGCAATTGCCGATGTTCACTTTCTCACTTTCTCTAACTCCCGGTCCTACAAAATAAAGGAGGCGGAAACAGAACCCTGTGGCCGGAAGTGTCTGGAAATATGCAATCAGCCAAAAATGTCCGTCTAGAAATTCGTTTAATAATTTACAACATTAATCAATCACACCACGTGCGCCCGCCCACCGGGGGGAGCAGGAAGTTGTCGGCATCACCAAAATAAAAGCCCGACACGGAACAAAATCCGGCTTTTCACCGTAGCTGCGGCGGCTCTGGCAGAAAGAGGTGGAACTTATTAAGGTCACGGGTTGAGCGGAGCAACAAGACGGTTTAATCGAAATGGAAAAGTTCCAGGAAATCTTTCCACGGCGACTTGCGGGCAGCAGCGCCATCTTCCTTTAGGAAGTCTCGAACATCTTCTTCCTGTCGGCTTTGTCCTCGATGTTCTTGCGCCAGTCGCCCACCGCCTCCGCCGGCTGCAACAAACACAGAACCGCCCGTTATCACCTGGATCGTTCCCTGGTGGTCGCCCGCAGTAGAGAGCCCGGCTGGGAGTCTGGCTCCAAACAGCATCAGGGGCCCAAAATGACCTGTTATGAACCCACCAATAGAGTCAGCGCCTGCCCTGCAGGCAGTGTTGCCGACTGCCCAGTGAGAAAGGTAGCTACTTGCGTGACCTAGAGCTCACTAGAAGTTGCTAAATGACGCCTTATTCCATAATTGATCATGCCCATGTCATTGTAATGGACACTGTAGGGCGGAATGACAGAATAACGTACAAGGAGAGACAAATAAATACGTACAATATGTTTAGAATTACAAATTAAGTTTTTAGGCGTGAAAATAGATACTGTGGTAAAGTGACTGTTTTGGTGGTACTTTGGCTAGTGACCAGTCAAAGTACCATAAAAGGAACCAGAACAAAGAACAAAGTCACCGTGTTAACGGTTGAAAAACAAACAAAAAAAATGATACTTTCTTCCTCGACTTCACTTGCACGATTCATTTCCAGACTGGACGCAGAGGAATAACATCAGTTCCGACTCGCAGCAGCACGATATGCGAGCAGGTCCGAAGAACGACAAGTGATTTCATACTCGAGTCATCAAAATGCTACAAGAGCAGCAGAAAAAGTTGCTAATCGTGTTGCCAAACTACAGTGCTAATTTGGCAACACTACCTGTGCAGAAACCTCTTGGAGGTTTCTGCTTTTTGAGTTGTGGTTCCTCACCTCCTCCTTCACTTCCTTCTTGACCTGCTTGAGGTTAGCCCTCAGGTCCAGGTTGACGGTGTGCTTGGAGCCCAGCAGGGCCTTCAGCATGGCATCAGCCGACATGCGGACCTTCTTCAGGGCCGGTTTCTTCACGCCGGCCAGGTCGATCACCTTGATCTTCAGGTCGTCGATCTGCAGAGACGACCCCGACCGCAACGGTGAAAACATCTCCCGCACAGCCGCAAACAGGCAGGGGGCGCTGTTTCACCGACTGCTTACCTCCTTACCGGCCTTGCCCACTTTGATCTCCAGGTCGTATCTCTCCTCGTCCACCCTGTCGATGAGAGCGTGAATCTTCTTGCAGGTATCCTGAGGAGGAAGGGAAGAGTAGAGGAGGAGGAGAACAGGAGGAGAGCAGGAGGGAGGAGGAGAAGAACAGGATGAAGAGGAGGAGGAGGAGGAGATAAGAAGAGGAGAAAGAGAAGAACCCTCAGCTGGCTTATTACAGGACTTCACTTCATGCTTCTCTGCGACAACGACCAAGACACTTCATGTGTGGACATGTGACCAGCAGGAGCCAGTGAGCCATCAGTCACCATGAGGGTGGCCTGGTCTCCATGGACACTGGGGGTGGGGCAGTTCTCGGCCATGTACGCCTCCTTGGCGGCGGCGATGTCCTTCGTCTCCTGCACGATCCAGCCGGCGGCGATCTGCAGCATCAGACTCTGCGGGAGGGGCAGACACATGGCCGTGAGGGTCAAAGGTCAAAGTGGGAAAACGAGCAAGGGGGGTGAGGTTGAGGCCAATATCTGAGGACCTTTTGCCTGACACTGACGCACATGAGACTGTGCTATATACTTTTATCAGCAGATGGCGCCACAAAGCTTCAAACCAACAGCAGTTTAGATTTGCCTTAAAATACCAACAATACTAATAATAATAATGATAATAATAATAATTATTATTATTATTAGTGGTAGTAGTTGTAGTAATAGTAGTAATACTATTATATTAATATATGTATTATTATTATTTATTTATTTATTTATTTAAAAACTATTTATATTCCAGTTTTAATTTGGAGCAGAAGGAGCAATCCCTCGGCTCTCCTGAGGGGGGCAGTGTGAGGCTGCGGTCGGTACCTTCAGGTGATGCCGGCGGCTCGAGGTCATCTTCTTACTGCGGAGGAGACGAAAATAAATGTGACGACCATTAACCTCATCTCACCTTTGTGTTTTCCCTTCCTCCCTCCCTACCTCTCTTCTTTCCTTCCATCCCTCCTTTGTTCACATTCACCTCTGTTTTCTTTTTGTCATCTTTTTCCTCTCTGTCCTTCTTTCTTTCTTTCTTTCCCTCCCCTTCCCTTCATCTTCTCGCCTTGTTTTTGTCCCTCCATCCTTTCTCATCCACGTCTCACTCCTCCCTTTATTCCTTTCTTTCCTCTTTTCACTTTCTCCCTCGTCCTGCCCTCCTTGTTTGCGTCGGCCTTCATCCCTTGTTCCTTCCACCCTCGTTAATTCCAAGTGTCTTTATTCGCTCTTCACTTCCCTATCTCCTCCTTCATTCTTCCGCCCTTAGTTTTTTTTTTCCCTTTGCTCATTCTTTCCTTCATCCGGGATCTTCTTTTATCTCCCTTCACTTTTCCTCATTTCATCCCTTCTCTCCGTCCCTGTCACAGTCAGCTCCATCCCTCTCTCCTCCCTTTTCTTCCCTCTTCCTGCTCCAACAGAACCAGTCGGGACGGGAAACTCACTCGGACATGATGGCGGCGGCGGTGTTCCTTCACAACCAGCTGCAAAGACAGAAAAGGAGGGGTGGGCTGGGGTGGGGGTGGGGGTGAAGGAGAGTGAGGTGGGGGGCGGTGGGGGATAAACCATCATCAGAGCGGGATTGAAACAGGATCTGGCCGCTGAGTGCTGAGCGAGCTAACTTTGGATCACCAATCAGCTCAGGTGATCCTGCGGGTCCTGCAGAATGTGCTGCAGCAGAGCGGCGGCCGCCAGCGGCACAACGACGACGGAGAGCATCAACATCAACATCAACATCAACATCAACAAGTCATCAACAGGTGCTGGAACTTTCTAGTTTCTTTCTCTTTTTTTCATTCACAGTGTGAGACTGACAGACGATCCGAAATAAGGCGTGGGAAGCATCGGGCCTATAACCAAACAGGACACAGCTGCTCAAAATTTACACACGAACACACACACACACACACACACACACACACATACACACACACACACACACACACACCTGTAGAACACTATCAAAAAGTGTTTTAAATCTTTTTTCATCTACCTAAAAAGCAGAATGTGCTGAAATATTCAATCAAAAATTCCTTTTGACACACAACAAAGCACAGTCATTTCATTTAATTGGTGCACTGTAAGAATTAATGATGAGTTCCTCTTTATATTTTAGCAAACGGCTCATTGGTCAAAACATTGTGGAAGTCATCCAACCAGAAACCAGAAACCGGAAACCAGAAACCCTCTGATTATTATCAGAAGAACCTTCATCATTTTTCTTTAATTGGCAGAAATCCTTCAAACTGCTATTGCCCCATCAGCTTTTTGCAGCTGCCCAGTGAAAAAGCCATCAGACATACCAGGCAGACAACAGGTGAGTCAACACCTGGACGGCCGATGGCGACACACCAGACAGAAGAAAAAAAAAAAAAAAAAAAAAAAAAACCTCTCAGCAGGAGAACTTCCCAACATTCTCACAGAATGATCAATCAGCTCCATCACCTTCAGCACATCCAGAGCAGGAAGAAGAGGAGGGGGAGGAGGACTCACCTACCGGACAGATGGACCAACGGATGGACGGACGGATGGAGGGCTTCAACAGCGGTGAGGCAGTGCGACCAAATCCTCCATATATATAGCAGAGTTGCGTCGCAGCCGCACCCCCTGTTTAAGGAAAAGACAACATCCTCGGACCAATCGGACGGCCGGACACCTCCGGAAATATCCAGGCCCGCTGCCAGGAGGGGGCGGGGCCTGTTCCGACCCGGTCCAGAGCCACTCCGCTATAAAAGGCAGGAATCGGACAGCCGGAGGGACAGACGGAGGCAGCGGGGAAGCATCACCGGGAACCAGATTTACTGAAGCTGGAAGAAGAAAAAGGGGTTCCGCCACGTTCTGCAAGAGGCTTCCACAAATCTGAACTGGAGTCAGAACGGCACCGGTGTTGGCCCCACCCCCCTCCTGCACCTATCCCCAGCTAGCCCCACGTCCAAGGGACTCACCCGCTCGCCCCCACCTTAAGCCTCCTCCCCTCCCACCTCCATCCTCAACCGCAGCCTCCTCGAGTCCCTCTGTGATCTGATTCACTCACGATGAGCGGCGGCGTTTGGATGAATCTTAAGTTTCTGCCGTCTATAAATACGTGGAGCCGCCTGCTTAGCGTTTCACACTGGCGACGCTAAGCAGCTGCCACATCCTGCCAGCGATGTCGGATTAACACGTCCCCGCCGTGAGCCTGGGGGGGAGGGGGGCTGCTGAGGCCTCAGGCGACTGCTTAGGCTGGGTGTGTCGGAGCGTTTGACAAAAGTTTTAAAGCAGCTCTAGGTAACTTTTCGACCATAAAATTACGATTCCAAACTCAGTAAAGCGGTAGATAACCGATCAATAGGATCAGCGGTGCCGCCTCGGCAGCGAGGGGGGGGGGAGTGGTGCCGGCTGTAACTGCACTGCGTAACTTTCAAGCACGACCCGACTCGCCGGACGAACCACCACACGCCAACGTCACACGTTTATTTAGATGCGGTTTTACATACTGCTATTACAAATACATAAGATTATAAAATCACTGAATGGAACCCAATAATTAACCTCGATGAAAGACGAAGTAATAAAAGTGTTGGACGTTTGCTACGACGTTATTGTCAAATGCCTGTTTTGCATTTCATATTATTATTATTATTATTATTATTATTATTTATTATCAATATATTATTATTTCATATATGTTTTTCCTGAACACATACGAGCGCTCCAGCGAGGCGACTATTTGTATTTTCCCACATCAATAAACTAGCGCTGCAGCGTGTTTACTTCGTCACTTCGCCATTTCTACCGGAAGTTACCAAGAGCTGCTTTAACAAAAAAAATACTTCCACGCTGTTCACAATCTTCCCATTGAGAATTGTTTTACGCTATAAAAAGATGACGTTAAATTTAAAAAAATGTGCAACATTGTGCATCGTCATGTGACATGCGCAACATTGTACGACAATGTGCGACTCTTCGTCCTAACCAGTGGCGTCTCAACAGACTAAGAGCCTCCTCAAGTCAGCGCAAAACTTTGGCTTTTAGCAAAACTATGAAATTTAGCTAAAAGCTAAACCAGCCATGAGGAGAGCAGCAGTTACAACACTGACACGGCGCCCCCAGCTGGCCTGGGACGGGACTTTGAGCTCAATGGAAGCGGCCGCAGACCAGCAGGATGCTTGACCACCAAACACAGGATGCAGGACTCCTGAGCGGCGGCGGTGGCGGGCCGGCGAGGTTCAGCGAGGCAACCTGCAGGGTGAAGACAGCCGAGACGAGGAGCCTCGCAAGGAATGTGTCGCCGCCGCAGGAGGCTGAATGTGCAGCCAGCGTGGGAGTGTGTAGCGTTACCTCACTATGTAGACCTCCAATAACCAGACGCCAACAGGAGGACTGATTTATGATGCTGCTGCTGCTGGAGGAGGTGGAGAAAGAGTTGGAGAAGGTGGAGGAGTTGGAAGAGGTGGAGGATGTGGTGGAGTAAAGGAGGATGTAGCGGTTAAGGAAGAAGTGATGGATGTGAAGGAGGATGTGAAGGAAGTGGTGGTGGAGGTGGAGGAGGTGGTGGAGAAAAATGAGGGTGTGGGGGTGGAGGATAGGTGATGGAGGTGGAGGAGGAGGGAGGAAGAGGAGGAGGAGGGTATGGAGGTGGTGGAGGACGTAGTGAAGGAGGAGGAGGTGGAGGAAGTGGTGGGGGAGGTGGAGGAAGAGGGGGAGGAAGTGGTGGGGGATGTGATGGAGAAAAAGGAGGGTATGGAGGTGGAGGAAGAGGTGATGGAGATGGTGGAGGAGCAGTAGTGGAGGAGGAGGTGGAAGAAGAGGCGGTGGAGAAGAAGGAGGTTATGAAGGTGGAGGTAGAGTTGATGGAGGAGGTGCTGAAAGCTTCTCTCAATCTCAGTTAGGCTCCGCCCACCATCTCAGGAATCCGACTGTCTGCAGCGAAGGTGACGGATGGACGCACCGACCAATCGCCTTCAGCCGTCTCACGTTAGCAAGGCCGTTTGTGAGGTGCCTCGCCGTTAGCGCCGCCTGCTCTAACTTCCCTGCAGGTTAGCGCCGCAATTATTTTAGCTGGTCTCCGTCTCCGGTTCCACCCGCAGCGCAGAGGCAGCTGCTCCGGCTGAACGCTGCTCCTCCGTCAGCAGAGGAACAAATATAACCAGCAAGACGGCCACAGCAGCCAATTAGGACATAGCTAAGAGGCCTGGGGGGGGATAAAGGGTAGGTGGAAGGGAGTGAGGAAGGAAGGTAAGAAGGAAGGGAGGAGGAGAGGGAGGAAGAGAGGGAGAGCGGTAGGGAAGAAGGGCGAAGGGACGAAGAGAGGAAGGAAGTGGAGGCACATTTTCCGCTGAGAAAAACTTCACTTCCCTGTTTCCCAACATGACGAAGCTGCGCCGCTCGCCCCCGAGGCCTCGGGAGGACGCCACTCCGCCATCGGTCACATGACCAGCTGCGCAGGAAGAAACAGGGGGAGGAGTCAATCTGACAGAAACAGGAAGAATCAAGAGAGTGGAGTTGGAGACTCACCTTCTGCTGCCTGCAGGCTGGTTTTACAATCTTCGCCACGTCCAGCTGAGATGCTCCGCCTACTCGGGAGCCGCCCCCGCCAGTTCATTTCTCAGGGTGAGAAACGACGTTTAACTCTGAACTTTTTCGAGAAAAATACTCTGACACTCTTCACGATCTTCTGATTGAAAACTGTTTTAGATTCAAAAAAAAAAAATCATTATTACAATAAGGAAGCCTTTGTGTCGCTGGGGATTATTTTAGCTTTAGCGTAAGTTTAGTGATAGCTGTCCTCAAACAGAGGGCTAACTGCATGCAACATCATGAGCCTCACCCGGTATTTTTTGTTTGTTTTTTTCCAGTCAAGTTTTCACTTCTCGGTTTCCACCATTTGGCACTTTGATTTTCAAGCACGGGCAGCGTGAGATACGAAGAAGGTGGAAGAGTAAAGTTTCGTTGTTTTTTTGACGCGAAGGCCCAAAGGGTGCATGACATTTGTGTTTGCTGGAAAACTGAAAAGTGTGTGTTTGAAGCTGTAAAAACCATGAGGGAGAGCTTTTGGGAGTCGGTGGTGGGGTCAGTCGGTCAGAGGTCTCAGAACAAAGAGCAGGTTTGTTTGTTTTGTTTTTTTTTTATTTCTCATCAACATCAGGACAAACAGTAGAAACACATCGCGACGTTCTGTGGCCTTCAGGAAATCCAACTGCAGAGTTTTCTACCAAAGCCAGACAGCCGAAGATGGTCCCACGCTCAGCTCGTCCTCAGCCAACATCCACGTTTGGACCTTCTCAGCACCTTCTCCACACACCCCCTTCGCCGGGATCCGTCTCATCGGCTCGGGCTTTGGAACAGAACTCTGCAGCCAGCAGGCTCCACAATCTGAACTCCTGCCCCGAGCGGATCCCCCTTTAACTGTCGAACATCTTCTTCCTGTCCGACTTATCCTCGATGTTTTTGCGCCAGTCGCCCACATCGCGCAGCTGCTTGTCCTGCAGGAACAAAAAAACACAGGACAGGAAATTACCTTAGAGGAGCACAGCCAGACCAGAGTCATAATCCTTGTTGGATTGCGGCAACCACTGGCTGCCACCAGTTGGCAGTAGGTGCCGCTCAGGCTAAAAACGTGGACAAACGGAATCGGTCCTAAAACAAATCCGCTGCTAACAAAAGTTTTGTGATTTTGGCTGTAGAGAGCACCCCTACAGACAAGGAATCCGGTCATTTGGGGGCTGTCCTTACTCACCTCCTCCTTCACCTCCTTCTTGACCTGCTTGAGGTTGGCCCTCAGGTCCATGTTAACAGTGTGCTTGGAGCCCAGCAGGGCCTTCAGCATGGCGTCGGCCGACATGCGGACCTTCTTCAGACGGGGCCTCTTGAACTTCCCCCTCAGGTCTACAATCTTGATATTGAGGTCTCGGACCTTTGGAAAGAGCACACTCCAGAATTTAATTATCAGGAGAGAGAGAAAGATAGAGGGGGAGAGAGACAGGGAGAGAGAGAGAGAGAGAAAAAACCTTCTGCTCTGAAGAACATCTCACCTCGTTCAGCACCATGTTGAGTTTGAACTCAATGCTGTACCTCTCTTCCTCACTGATGCCAATCTGCTCGTGGAGCTTCTCGCAAAGCTCCTGCAGAAACACCAGGTGGAAACAAGTCATTTCTCCAGTCGGTCAGTTTGGTCCTTTCCTCAGTGATGGACCTGCCATCTCACCGTGAGCTCGTCCTTTGAGTATGGCAGCTCCAGCGGTGGACACTTGCCCGCCAGGAACGTCTCCCTTTCGCCGGATTTCACCTGCGACTCGGCGTCCAGCAAAGTTCCGGCCACAGCTAGCATGCAGCTCTGAGGATGAGCACGATGTGGCTACGTTGGTCATCTAGAACCCTTGCAGCTGTGAGTCATGGTTGGGGGGGATGGGGTAGAGTAGAAGCTCTTACCTTCAGTGTGTGTTTCCTCCGGGCAGACAGTCTCTTCCTGAAAGACACCAGATGGCCCCTCAGTGTTTACGTCGATGATGCACCGGTATATATGCAAATGAGAGGGGGCAACTCTCGACAAAGATCTTTATGATAACAACCAGGGCTGGAGCGACATGGTGGCCTGACCACGCAACTGCCACCCCACAGTAGGGTAATTTAACAGAACACCTTACACGTATATATCTTTTTTTTGTTCGAAAAACAGTATTTTATTTTGTTCTTGGTGGAAAGAAGACATTCAAAGACATTTTTCTTGTTCTCTAATTCATAGAAATGGTGACAGGTTGACTGTTTCTTTGACAGTTTCAAAAACGTGGAGCCTCCCAAAAATATTTGTTGTGGTGCTGTGACACAGTTGCTTGACCCAGAGGCTGGACTTCATCATGTGTCTTGTCAACGTCTTTCAATTAACACTCAGTTTGTTGTTGTTGTTCGTCCTAGCTTTCTACTCTGAAGTGGTCCAGCACCACATGAGCAGGTTCTAGCTTGATCCACTCTGAAACAAGCTTTTAAAAAAGTTGCGGTTTTGGGTCGTGAAAACACCGGTTTCATCTGGACGGAAGACGATAATAAACGTTTAATTCCACGTTTTTGTCAGACAGATTCATTTGCCTGAACAGAAAAATCTGTGCGCAAGAGACTCTTGGCAGAGATTTGTGCTCCACCCACTTGTTGCCAAGCACCACCCACTTCTACACACACAGTGACACAGTGTAAGTGGTCGAGCAGAGATTTTTCACATTAGTCTTTCAGACTTACTCGGTGGCCATTTTGGCTGCAGGATGACGGCGTTTTTCTAATGAAGAAAGACAAAGAACACATTAGAATCACATCACATCATCAAATCAAATGTGTTTAGTGAGGATTGATCAATTTCCCAAAGCATCACTGCTAATATCCTCATTTAGATACAATTCTTTGGAGGTTTAGTCATATCTCTTGACAGAACGTGACAGTGAATGCTTTTTTTTTTTTTCTCAAAGGTGAACATTTCTGCTGTCAGCTACAGGAAAGAACCTGTCCGTCTTTAATCAGGTGACGTTATGAGCAGAACCAGCCTAGTTGGTCGTCTGGTCCACTTGGTCGTCTGGTCTACTTAGAGCCGCCTCAGCTGCTCTGAATCCGACTCACTTCATTTCTATCTTGAGACATCACGTTAATTCCAGGAAACTTCATGCGGATGCTCTGTATAATCCTGGCTAGGTTCATGGCCGGAGGGCTGCAGCGCTATTTTTAGCAGCGCCGCCCAGCAGGTGGAGCCGATGCACTGGGGCTCCAATTTTAATATCCTGTCAGCCAGTGGAAAAGTTGCCCTCAGATCCAGAAGTTTCCTGAAAAATGACCCCTGGAATGTCTTGGTGCTCTGGCCCTGTTGGATGTTCCTCTAGCGACACTAACTGGTTAACATGTGTGCTACTGCCTCCTCTTCACTTAAACATGGCCCTAAGAGAGGACTTCCTGAGGCATCCATGGAGGCAAATACTAGTGTGCTAATTGCCTGCGTGGTAGAACACTCATTGCTAACAAGTGGCAGTAGGATATTGAGTGGATGCAGATATGAAGATATGTCAGGTATGGTCAAATCTCGGACTGTCGCCAACATTTAGCATCGTGGCTAGCCAAAGTTTCAGTGTGACATACAGCTAGCATCGGTCATCTTTAGCAAACTGATTTCATCACAACAGGATATCTCCGATAAATTGATTTAAACATCAGTTTGCCGAAAGATGAAGGACTTATCAGAGCAATTTGATTTCTTTGTGTTTAGCATCAGTAATCAGAACACAAGAGTCTCGTAACAACAGCCAAACATGTTGAGGGCAGCGACAGGAACCAGGAAGTGTCCTGGAGGAACGACTTGATTTAACGAAACGTCTGTCACCTCTTCTTAAGTCGCTTTTAACTGACACCGTTTGGTGGCCAGAGTTAAAGCACAATACCATATGACTGCTGTTACTTTTCCTGCTTGACTGAACAAATCAGATTTGTTGCCAACAGTGACATCCAAAGCTCTCACGTAGGAGCAACTTTTAAAAGGTTAAAAAGTTCTTGTCCTCCTTTGGTATGTTTTCATCTTGGCAGTGCTCTCCAGTTTGAGGCCGCCCCACGAGGCCACCAGGGGGCATCGAGGACCAGGACTGTTTTCTCAGGGGTTTAAGACTCTATTCCTAGAAGCTCAGCTGTCGCTAACATCTTCACCACCGAGGGGAGGAAAGAAAAAAACAACAACGACGGCACGCTGGCCTCGTAAGGAAAACCAAACAAATGGTCATCGTCGCCCTGGGCAGACCAATAATAGCGGGTGAGAGTGTCTCTGGGCGGGGCGGGGGGGCAGATGGTATTCAGGGCAGTGAGAGGCAGCGAGGACAGAAGATGGAGTTACTCTAGAGGTGGAATAATATCTGGCGGGTTTAAATTTGGGGCCTGATTGTGGTGGCGAGGGGATTGTCTCTGGAGGTCTGGGCCGTAACCCGAGACCACAGAACATCCCGCCAAGCGGACGGGTTGTTAGCGCATGTCGTAAAAATAACTCGCAGCTGGGGTCACATGCGTGAGTGGGCGTCTGTGTGCGTGCTCGACAGGGCGGCCCCCCACCCCACCCTCACGCTTCGACAATGACCATTTCAAAACTGAACCAAAAAGAAGCTCCTGAACCAATGAAATTTTGCCACCCGTGCAAAAGATGTTGGTAAGTTGGAAGTTGGTCAATTCTAACCAGCGTGAAGTGGAGGCTCCGACTGGGTCACTGCGGACTAGAGCCGAAGTACCAACCCTCCCCACCCCCCGCCTCATCCCCAACCCCATATTCCCCGTACGCCCCCCCCTCCCCCCCCCAACCCTCCGCGCTGACAGGAGGATAAACACCGACGGATGGGTTTTCAGTTCTGCGTCTTGCAGCGGGGTTGGCTTTCAGTGTAGCACATTGCCAGGACATACATCAAACATCCGCTCAGCAGCAGACAGCCCGCGGCTGCTTGCCAGCATGCAGACCACACGTTCAGACAGCTTAAGTAGAAAAAAGGTGGAAAAGAACCCCCTGCCCCCCGCCAAAAAACAAAAAAAAAACAAAAGACAGGGCTAAGACAAAGGCTTTCAGCCAGTCCAGCCAGTCACACTGCCATCAAGCCAACAAAGATCCGTCAAAATTCCCAGAAACAACCAAATCTCACAGCTGGCGGGGAAATGGACAGATTTCAAAGCAGCCATGCAGACAAAACATGCGACTGACCAAAACTCCTGCCACGTCCAGCAACTGGGAAAAAGGGTCTTACCTGAGAGAACGGCGAGGTTGGCTGGTCCAGAATCCACAGACCGAGTCCCAACAACAAGGTATATATTGCAATGGGCAGTAGCCCTCCAAATCCCCCGCTCGCTCTTTATGGAAGTGGATCAACGGTCAAACCAATGAGCTGGCAAGGTCATGAAATACAGTACTGAGCGGTTGGGCCGCCTCCACGGCCCGCCTCATTATAAATAACCCGCCCTTTAAGATTCTTATCCCTATTATCCCAGGACATCCAGCTGTGGCAGGCAGAAAGTCATTAAAGCAGAATTATTTTGGATCGTCGGGAGGAGCCGACTGGTTTCACACTGACCGTCTGGTCTGGTTGGTGCAAATTCTGGAATTTTCAACATTTGGCCACAGTCGATCACTCACCTGGTCGACCCTGCCAACTTCGCCAATCAAACTGAAGGGCCAATGTCTAGAATTGTTTTTCGCCTATGACGGACGGAGCTAATCATTTAACTCACCAACGGCCTGTCTGCCCCTTAGGCAGTATAATGCAGATTTTTGCAGTTTTCGCGAATTCAATCAGAAATTTTGACCACGACAGGCACCTAACGGACATGACAAGGCTTTTTTGTAGAAAACTTGACTTACCTCCGGGTAGTGGGAAGTGTTCCTAGCAGCTTCTCTTGGTCCTCAGGTCAACCAATTGATGACCAAACTATAACTCGCCACTGGGGGTGGGGAGTTGGGGGGCACCAAACCAGTTAAGAGTCGGGCCGCCTCCTTGCTGGCCCCCCCGAATGACTGCCTGTTAACACGATTCCCAGGAATACTACCGACACTCGGGTGAAACAAAAGTGGTGAAAAATCAGGATTGCAGAAGTTTCTTTAAGTGTCGGCCGTTTATTCCATCACAACTTGTTCAGCAGGAAAGAAGAAAACAAAACAAAACCATAGAAACACACGCAGCTTTTGTTACTGCCAATATTCTCAGATTTTACCAGTTAGAGGAAAGAATTCAAAACTTTGCAGGCTGCTGAGAAACCTGTCTAGAACCTGGTTCAGGCCTCAGTCTCAAACATCTTCTTCCTCCCGTCCATGCCGGACTTGTCCTCAATGTTTTTACGCCAGTCGCCCACATCACGCAGATCCTTATCCTGGGAGACCAGAACCAATCAGAGGACTTTCACTGAATATCACCAATATCAACATCTTAATAGTATCATGACATTATCGCGGCCCTCACCTCCTCTTTCACCTCCTTCTTGACCTGCTTGAGGTTGGCCCTCAGGTCCAGGTTGACGGTGTGCTTGGATCCCAGCAGGGCCTTCAGCATGGCGTCGGCCGACATGCGGACCTTCTTCAGAACGGGTTTCTTGAACTTCCCCATCAGGTCCTGAACTTTGATCTTCAGGTCGTCGATCTGCAGAGTGTAACGAAGGAGCAGTTACCAGAAGTTCTCCTGGAGCTTGTCATCAGGGGGCCCCCTCAGAGAAAACAGCTGAACCGAGACGAATGGACCTGAAGTCACGAGACATCATCAGTGACTTTGGGGCTTCCAGACAACTGTTGAGGTCAACCCTCTGAAAATGGTAGATGTTTAGTGGATGAAGGAACCTGATCTGACACCAGGGGTGAAATGTTAGTTTGTGGTGGAATGACTGGAACGCCAACCCCACTGAGGCTTATCCTGTCGGACCCACTGAGAGGTTCTCCAGGAACTCACCTCCTTGTTGGATTTAGTGACTTTCATCTCCAGGTCGTAGCGCTCCTCGTCGTTCTGCTCAATCTTGCGCTGGATCTCCCGGCACAGCTCCTGAAACGGCAGCGACAGCTGGTCACCTGTGGGGTTACGAGCTGGGGTCGAGTCCAGGCGGGGTCGGGGGCCAGAACCTGGAGCTCCTGCAGGTTCCTAGGCATGGAGACTGGAGGACATGTGTCGGCCATGTAGCGCTGCCGGTCCTCCTCCCGCTGCCGGTCCTCCTCCTCCAGGAGGCCTTTGGCAATGGACAGCATCAAACTCTGCCCGACAACAGACACACGGCATCAGCCAACTGCACGTCTGGATTTTATTGTATTGAAAAAAAAAAAATTCACGTCCCAGTTTGGCATCATTCCAATAAGTTATGCTCCTTTCAGTCATTTACTTTGAAAACACAGAGGCCCCCACCCTCCCTTCCTTGATCCTGATTGGACCACAGCGCCTAATGACTCACTTCCCAGGTGTGTCAACCTTTACCTTCAGGTGATGCTTGCGACTGGAGCTCATCTTTTTCCTGGAGGGGTTGGAAAATATGCAAACATTCAGAATTGAAACAAATCAAATTGTGGTCATTTGTAAAGATGAGTAACTTTTTTTTCCAAAGTTTCTCGACTCATTACGTGACAAACTCTGTTTGTTTAAATGAAATATTTGCGTTTTTTTCTCAAGTTGGAACTTAAAAACTATTTTCTATCAAACTCCCTTTCTTTTGTCATCAATAAGAAGAACTCATCAATTCTGACAGCCCTCAAACGCCTCACCAGTTTACATGAACTGAGACAATACTGTGGAGACTCGGACCAGTGGGCGTGGCCAAAAATATTTCAGAGTGGGATGATGACTCAGACAGGAGACATGGCAATTTAAGTAGATGCCTGATACTTGTCTACATTATTATTTCTTATATATATATATATATATATATATATATATATATATATATATATATATTGTTCAATATTTTCAGTGTGATCCTCTATACAGCCGGCCTGTCACCATTCCATGAGTTAGACAGCAGCAAATCTTCACCACTGTCCAACGAAACTCCGCCCCTGACCCAGACAGAAACCTGGAAGGTGTGGAAGGAGTTACTCACTCGGACATCCTGTCGGCTCAGCTTCCAGCCTGCGGGGGAAACAACAAGTTTAGGTAAAAGCGGCGGTGGGAGGAGGTTGGAGGGGAGATTGAGGCGGGGCCACGGCAGCTGTCTGGCGACGGCGGGAATGTCGGGATGAAAAGTCCACTTCCAGGGGAGGTGAGAGCCAGTGAGAAGCCTCGGGCCTTCGTCTGGAGGGACGGAGCTCAGGTCTAAATCAGGACCAGGATCTTGTCTTCAGTCGTCGCCCCCCCGCCCAAAAAAAACATCTCCCCTTGCCCCTCCTGGAGCATCTCCTCCAGCCAAAGCCCCACCCACCAGAGGATAATACACTCAACCCTCCGTCACGGCAGGAGGTCCCGGAGCGTCACCCTGCAGTGATGGATGAAGAGCAGTTGGTGGCCACCAGCGGCCCCGCCCACTAACAACCACTCTGGTTCTGGTACAGCAGCAGAATCGGAACCGGCATGAAACTGGAGGCTCTATGACACATGAGCAGCAGCAGGAAACATTTTATGGAGGGAAAGAAAAAGCAAACAAACAAAGGAACCAGGAAGACGATTGGACAAAGTTTCTGTTGGCCAATCAGAGCTCTTCACTCTCTACCTGTCTGATTCACCTGCGCAGCTGTGGCCACACTTCCTGTTTCCCTGGCTGTCGCTCTGCCCCTTCCTCCACTGAAGGACGCTGACCGAAAAAAATCGGAAGCTTTCAACCTGAAACCTCCTCAGTCCTGCTGCTGTTCCTGCTTTCGCTCACACGTCTGGACAAAAAGAACCAACATTTTCAACCACTCAATCACTAGCAGGCATCCCAGAATTACTCTCCAACAGAAAAATGTAATAGCAATTTAAGTAGATGACGTCAGTCCAAAAGAGTGGCTGCACAGGTTTCACCACACACAGGCACAGACAGACACACAAAAGGAGGAAGTGATAACCTTAGTAGCAAACATCAAAGCAGGCCTTTGACTCTGTGGCACCATTAATGTTGACACATAAATACAATCATACAAAGGTTTGTAGACTAAATATCAAAAATGGATCAAAGTTTTTCAGAAAAGTCCAAACAAGGAGACTCCAGAAGCCCTCGGATCGACATGGTGATGATAATATTAATACTAGTCGTAATAAAAACAATGACGATAATAAAACCTCATACCTTCAGCAGACCTCAGAGGTCTACAGCATCACATTCTTACCGTGTGTGTTGAAGGAGCTACGGGTCCGAGCGGCGGCGCCTCAGCTTCAGCATCATCAGCTTGCTATTTATCATCTTCCCCACAGGCCTCGTCTCTCTCTGTATGGAGGGGGACTTCCCCACCGACCAATGAACTCGGCAGCCACAGGAACATCAGCGGCCCTTAAGCCCCTCCCCTCCTATAAAGGCTCCTCCCACATCTCATCACAGAGTCTCTCCTAAAGGGGGGAAATGTTTACTAAAACTCATCCGGACGGGATTCAAAGACCACGTCAGCCTGTAAATGGTAAGGGGCAGGCTCTGCCCCCCCTGGGGATACCGGAGTGATGCGATGAAAGGTGGAGGAGCAACAGGTGGGATGGCAAGAAGCAAGGAGGAGGAAGAGAGACGACAGGAGAGGAAGGAGGAGAAGAGAGAAGGTAGAAGAAGAGGGTGAGAAAAGGGAGAGGAGGAAGGAGTAGAGACAAGAGAAAGGGAAGGAAGGATAAGAAGAAAGGAGGGAGGAATGGAAACACTGGGAGCAGCTCGTCCACACATCTTGTGTGGAACCTGTGATGGTCTTCTGCTGCAGGTCAGTGTGACAGAATGGAAGCAGAACATTTCCGACGTTTGCCAGATGAAAACTGGCTGCATCAGACAAAAACTGGCAGATAAGCCAACTAATGGGCGAGTGGTCTAACTAATGGAATAAACCAAAGCAGACTGTACACACGTCATTGTCTTTAATGCTTTACATTACAAATCATACCCGAAAAAAAGAACAGATCATCAGAAACGGCTTCACATTTCAGGAAAAAGAAGAAGAAAAAAAAAAAATCACGGTCACGTGACCTTCTGTTCCACTGAGAAATCACCTGAGAGAACCAGTTACAGAACCTCTGCAGTTGGACCGGGAGCGCTCAGAGGAAACACAGGGTCAGCACCAAACACCATCGCTGTGCAGAGTCACAGCAGGAACCGAGTGGTCGGGTCGTCGTCCCAGCCGGCCAGACGAGCTGAAAGTTCGGAACGGTCACACGAAGAGTGCACAAAGTCACCGGACGCTCACCACAGCACGGCACTCCAAACCAAGGCACCAAACTTTTAGCTTCCACCCCAGAAAAGAACCACAGCGAACATCACACGAAGAGGGCAAAGAGCCAGCAGGCTAACGTGGCTAAATGCTAGGACTCGGATCTTGGATCCCTCAGCCGGGTGGCTGGGTTGGGGTTGTGGCAGAACAGAGCAGAACCCTGTGGAACCGGACTGCAGGGAACTACAGGGCGGGTTCAGATCAGGGTTCTGCTGCCGGAGCCGTGGGCCTTCAGTCTTTTCATATGGATACGCTAACCATCTGGACGTGGTGGAGCCAACTGGCAAAAAAAAAAAAAAAAAACTGTAAACAAAGTGAACTCAAGGTGGGCAGGAAGGGGAGGAGTCAGGGTTCACACCTGGCACCAGAGGTGTCCCTCAAAACTGGACTGAACTGGGTTCACAGCAGCAACATTTACAGAAGGATTTTAAACTGGGTTTGAAAGGTTTCCCACCACTAGGAGGTGCTGTGACATTACAGTACCGGTTCTCCTTTCAGTTTACAACCACCACCGACCAACTGACCGACCACAGCTGCTGCCAGCTTAGTGTTTGGGGCCCTGACGCTGGCAGGTTGTTGGTCCGAACCGCCTGCCAGGTCGGACCAGAACCAGTTCATTCCTGCTGGGCCTCACGGTTCAGAGCGGACCGGACCGGGAGGGTTTAGTTGGCTCATCAATAAAAGGTCCATTTTATCATAGTCAATGTTTAAAAAAAAAATAAAACACTCCTGAGATCTTCCCTGGAAAGAAAAAAAAACCCACAAAAGCAACAAAAAGTCCCGATAGGAAAGAAAATTCCAACCACGACGACGACGACGACGGCAGCAGCAGCGTCACAACTGAAGCAAGAATGACATCACAAAAACACCAGCACCATCACATGACCACCACCACAAGCTGCCGACGCTTGAAATCAACAGTCCGGTGCGCCTCCTCCTGATTGGTGGAGGAGGGGCGGCAGGAGGGGGGGGGGGGCATCACAACCGGGGTCACATCGAAATTTAAAACCCACCGCCAGAGGTCCGTAGGGGGACAGCCAGTCCAGCAGAGGGCGTCGCATTAAAGTGTCTGGGGCTCTCTGTCCAAGGGAGGAGGTGAGGTAGGGCGGGCAGGCAGGCGGGCGGGTGTGTGGGGGCGGGGCTGAGCGAGACTCCGCCGCCCCCCCCCGTCCCACCCCTCCTCCTTTGGGCTCAGGTCCACGCCAGCCTGCGCGACAGCGCCTGCTTGAAGCAGTCGGGGTGGACGCCGCCGCCGGGCCGCAGCGCCCCCTCCAGGCCCACCAGCAGGTCCTGGTGGCGCTCGCCGATGTTGACGGGGTGGCGGGCGCGCAGCAGCTCGTAGGCAGCCAGCAGCCGCATGTTGCGGCGCACCATCAGGTACTGGATGACGCAGGTGGGCGCCAGCGAGAAGCCGTCGCGGCAGTGCACCAGCACGCGGCGCCGCTTGCCCGCCGACGCCTCGATGCACTCGTTGATGTCGTGGAAGCAGCGCTGCTCCAGCGAGGAGATGTCCACCTTGAGGCGCGACCAGCAGTGGCGGGCGCCGCGGGAGCAGGTGCAGGGCACCAGGCTGATGGCGGGCGGCGGCTCGCCCGGCACGCCGCTCATGTCGATGACGCTGTCGATGTTGTTGCGGCAGAGCGTGCGGCCGCTGTACGCCGCGTTCAGGTTGCCCACGTAGATGTAGTCCGTCACCCGGGAGATGAGCGGCTCGGCGTGCTGGAAGTGCTGGGGGGTCGGCGTCGCCGGCGGGGGCAGGGGCGGGGGCGTAGGAGCGGGCGCGGGCGGGTCGGGCCCCCGGGCGCCGGCCGGCCCCGTGGCCGCTCGCCGCCGGTAGTTGCGCAGCTTGGCGGAGCCGGAGCGCGACGGCGGGTTGGAGTCCGACTCGGAGCTGCTGTTCCACGGCGGCGAGAAGAGCGAGAAGCGACTCGAGGACTTGCCCTTGGCGAGGACGTCGCAGGGGCTGGAGAGGGCGGAGCCGGAAGAGGAGGCCGCCGCCGCCGCCTCCGAGGCGCAGAACAGCGAGGAGCGCTCCAGAGAGCCGGTGCTGCTGGCGG
Source organism: Nelusetta ayraudi (assembly GCF_046127955.1). Taxonomy (NCBI): domain Eukaryota; kingdom Metazoa; phylum Chordata; class Actinopteri; order Tetraodontiformes; family Monacanthidae; genus Nelusetta; species Nelusetta ayraudi. Next base: position 1,324,746 of record NW_027466076.1, read on the forward strand.
CGCCGGCGCTGTGGGCCTGCTCCATCTGACAACACACACACACACACACACACACACACACACACACACACACACACACACACACACACACACACACACACACACACACACACACACACACACACACGTCAAAGGTGTCAGACTTCCCACTGCAGCCTCTGGGGAGGGGAATCTAGCTGCAACTTTCCTCCTTCAGGGTTAAAAAAAACAAACAATATTGGACACAAATAGAACAAACTAGTGTTTTGCGTGATTTTTCAAGATCAAAACTTTTGGACAACGTCTAAATTCTCAGTGACTCGCTCAAAGTTTAGGAACCCCGCCCCTAGCAGCCTGACAGTTTGGGTGTCTCCAGTCAGTCAGTCAGTCAGTCACTTCCTGTCTAACTGCCCGCAGACCCTCATCGTTACCTGGGCCCTCAGGTTGTTCTTCCACTCCTGCGTCTCCAGGGCCTTGAAGCGGCCGCTGCTGTCGGAGGACACCGACATGCAGAGGGGCCGGTGGGCCCTGGGGGCCAGCTGGGGGGTGAGGGCCACGGCCACGGGGCGGCCCTCGGCATGCTCGCTCCTACTCATCATCAGGTCGGGACAGGAGCCTGGGTAACGGGGGAGGGGGGGGAGGAGACGGAGGAGGGCACGTTGAGAGGTTTCTGATTTGAAGACACAAATCTTAGCAGAAAGGTCGCAGGCTGTTGTCACTCACCGGCACATTCTGAGCGGCTGATGGACTGGATGTGCAGCGTGTTGTGGCTTTTTAGCAGGTTGTTGAGAGCTCGGACTATACCTGAGAACACACACACACACACACACACACACACACACACACACACACACACACACACACACACACACGGCAGTCAAAAACACTGCTGTCTGGGGTCTGTGCGTGTGCAACACACACACACACACACACGCTCACCTGTCCTCCCATTCTGCTTGCAGGACACCTTCTGATTCAGCAGGTCGTGCGCGCCCAGGTGTTCCTCGGCCTCCATGTCGCGCCTCCTGCCGGCAGAGGCACAAAACACCGACTCGTCATCTTTGGCAGGCGGCGCGACGCTTCAACTCCATCGGACGGGAAGCTCATCTGCAGGCGGGCGGGCAGCTAGCCGACTAGCATACAAGACTAACCCCGCCGCAAAGTCTAGGGGTTGTTGTTTCTAGCCGGGCAGTCAGTTAGGTGGCTGTGGAGCTGACGGTTACTTTAAAGAGTCGTCATTTAATCCCGATCCTGCAGAACGACACCAGGCCAAAACACACCAGAGCATCCCTGCTGTCTGTAAACATGACGGCGGAAGTTGGTTTAACACTGCCGCTACGAGCGCCGGGAGGCTACCCTAGCCTAACCCCTTAGCATAGCATGCCTGTTGCAGCAGCAGCCGCAGTGCCAATCATGGTCCTTGGGTCGCTTCACTAAAACGAGCCGCGACAAACGTGGCCGCGGAGCGGACGGCTTCCGGTTAGCTGAGAGGCTAACTGGCCAGCTAACGGCTCCGCCAGCGCGGCAGCATCAGCAGCGTCTCCGTGCGCGAGCCCGACCGGCCTCCCGCCTCGCCGCCAACAACTGCCCGAGCGCTTTACATAAACAGCGGGGCCTGAGAAACCCTGAGCGCTGTCTGGCAGGCTTGTGACGACACAATCCGCCCCTTCCACCAGGAGCGTTTCAGCTCCTCATCAGAGCGAAATGTAGCGGGAATACCGGGGGGGGGGGGGGGGGGGGAGAAAAGAAGGCAAACTGGAACCCAGCTAGAAGTTGTCCCCTCGAGTAAAAAAAAAAAAAATAATCGCAAGGATTTGGCCAGGACAATGAAACAAACCACCATGCAACAGTCGACCCACTCAGTCAGCCGGACCCTGAAACTTAAGAGACATCAGAGGAATCTGATTAAGTTCAGTTTCGACCTCCGTTTCACTCAGTAACAGTAAATATGATACACAAAGGTTTTTGACAGACAGACAGACAAGTAGCAGATCCACAGGTGGGTGACAGGCAGACGGGTAGCAGATCCACAGGTGGGTGACAGGCAGACGGGTAGCAGATCCACAAGTGACAGGGAGACAGGTGGCAGAGAGACAGGTAGCAGAACCACAGGTAACAGAGCCACAGGTGACAGGGAGACAGGTGGCAGAACCACAGGTAACAGAGCCACAGGTGACAGGGAGACAGGTGGCAGAACCACAGGTGAAAGGCGGACAGGTGGCAGATCCACAGGAGACAGGTGGCAGAACCACAGGTGAAAGGCGGACAGGTGGCTGCAGGCCGAGAGGAACCTTTAGAACAGGAACTACACAAAGTAAACCCATTTTAAAATCTGAGAAATGCAATTTTGAACAGCGAGTGTAGACACACTGTGGCCGTGACAAGCCAAGACCACCAAAACGCCGCCCGACCCCCCCCCACCCCACACCCGACCCCCACCCCACAACAACACCCGTCCTCCTCCTCCATCCCAGCTCGACGTGACTCTGATTTCCTGCACAAAGACAGATGGCCTGGACCAACGCTGAGCCGCAACAGCAGAAGAAGAAGCACCAGCAGCAGCGGCACCACCAGCAGCACCACCAGCAGCAGCAGCAGCAGCAGTGTTCCATGGTCCAGACCTTCTTCTCACCGTGTTGTGGTTCTGCTCCAGGCCGCTGCCCTCCGTCCCTCTGGGCTCTCAGCGGCTGATCTGCACCGGAGGAGTGAAGTGGTCATCCATCTGGAGCCCTCCCGCATCTTCTCCCCCTCCCCCGTTCCTCCTCCACCTCCTCCTGTCTAATTGGATGGCCGGGCCTCTCTGCCAGGTTACCTGGTAACCCACCGACACGCTGATGTCACCGCTCTCCATAACGAGCAGCGAGTGGCTCACTGCCGCTGCTGTCTTTTGTCAATAATACATGCTGGGAGGTTCACAGGAGATGAGATCAGCGGACCAGGAGGCCTGTTGGGAAATCAGGCCGAGGACTTGCTCGCTCAGCGTGCATCATCACGCCATCTTCTACACGGAGGAGCCGGGCTGACTCCACTGGCCCAGAAATGTATAATAATAACAATAATCATCATCATCATCATCATCATCATCATGATCATAAAAACAGGATTATTTATGACATGTAACCTGAGAGGATGACATTTGTGAATACGAGCCAAGTTTTATTTACACTTGTCCTCAAGAACATTTCAATTCAATGCTACTGCACTATTGCGACACTTTACGACTCTTTATTTTGGCGATGCTGTGTGTGTGTGTGTGTGCGCGTGTGTGTGCGTGTGTGTGTTGAACCACTAGAGGGAGGTGTTATGTCACTATAGCTGCTGCCTCCTGACTGCCACAACCAGGTTGTCGTGTGGGATGATCCATGGATGGAGGCGTCAAAATAGAATCAGACAGACTGCAGCGGAGCGCCCCCTACAGTTTTAATGTCGGAGTCGGTGAAGACCAGGCGAGCCGACGGTAAGGTTGGAGAGATTATCAGCCGAAGAAGAACCTGATGGAACTTCTTCACTGCTGGTGGGGCTTTGTTGAAATATTCAACTGCAACGTTTCCTTCCTGGAATCCACAGGTCCAGGTTCAGGTCCAGGTAAAGATCCAGGTCCAGGTTAGATTCCAGATCCAGGTCCAGGTCCAGGTTCAGGCCCAGTAGCAGTTCCTGGTCTATGTCCTGCTCCTGGTCCAGGTCTCCAGCAAATTGATGACCCTGTAGCAGCTTTGACACTAATTTCTTCTCATTAGATTAAAGCCTGACACAATCTGCTGCTCGGCGTGGACTCCATGTGCGCATGTGTGTGTGTGTGTGTGTGTGTGTGTGTGTGTGTGTGTGTGTGTGTGTGTGTGTGTGTGTGTGTGAGACGTCATTGGGGTTTCTCGTCCCACAATCTGCTCTGATTGGTCGTCTGAGGGTCCGTCTCCTCCAGAATTTGCTCTAATCCCCCCTGGATAAAACTGGAGCTCTGGGCCAATCCCCTGCTCCGATCCCTCCCTCTCCTCCTGTGTGGGGCGGAGGGAGGGCTTAATCCAAGTGGATTACGTCGCAAATTGGGTGAGAGTGGCAGAGAGGCTGCAGACAGACTGCAACGACAACAAAAAAAGCCCAACAACCACAGCCCTGCTGCAGCCTGCAGTGTGTCCTTCCCCCCTGGGTAGGTGAGGTGGAGGAGCTGACCCACTTCTTGGTCCTGGAGGAACCTGGAAGAACCTGGAGGGACCTGACAGAACCTGAGGGAATTTAAAGGAAACTGGAGCAGGTGTGAGTGGAGGGAGGGGCAGGACTTCAGGTGACGTTGATTTCTTCTGAGTCTCTGAGGAGAACCTCTCCGGGTGGTTCCTGCTGGACAACGTGGTGGAAGCATCTCCAGTAGGTTTCCTGAGGGAGGACGAGCGGCGGAAACAAGAAGAAGGATGCCGGCGGCAGGATCCGGAGCTCCTCATCCTCCTCTTCCTCCTCGCCCTCTTACCGTGACCTGCGCCCTCTCCGCTCTCGCATCATCATGAGGAACCTCCTCCAGGTCCTGCCCAGTGCTCAGAGCCGTCTCCTGAAGACTTTGTGAAGGAAGAACCCCGCCGGTTGAGTTTCTCCTGCGAGCGAGGCTCCAGAGTGGCCGGCAGGATGAAGGCCAGGAGGCTCCTGGGGATTCTGGGATTGGTTTTCCTGTGGATTACAGCTCAGGCTCAGATGAAGATCCCACCAGAGACGTAAGTTCCCTCCATCAGCTGTGCACCTGCTGCCTCAGTTTATAATATCGCGTAGCTCTTAGCTTGTAGCTTAAGCACAGGAACATGGTTCTTTTTTATTATTGTTGTGAATGTTCTATCTTCGTTTATTTTCATTCATTATACTTGAATACATCCGTAAACAATAACAAAACACAAACGCGCACACATTTGATGGAGGTGCAGGAAAGTAGCTAGACAAAACAATAATAGGCTATTAGCCTCTGCCTAAAGTGTTGCGTTAGCTTTTTTTGTGCTGCAAAAAAAATCTCAAATTCTTTGCCTGCTAAAATCCAAATCAGCAACTTTGCTAGCATGGCTGCAAAAGCAGATGTTTTCAGTCATCAGATTAGCACCTACATAACCACATTAGCTCACCTGCTAAAAAAAAAATCCTTCGCTCACCTGCTGAATAATCGCGTTAGCTTTCCTGCCAAACAAACTCAGGTTTCTCACCACATTTAGATTAGCTTACAAGCTACACAATAGCATCCTTCGTGACCAAATTAGCCTGCTGGCAAAGAATGTATTGGGAATCAAATTAGCTCGACTGATACACAAACTCATTAGCTCAACCCTTGGCCTCCTTACAAAAGACAAATTACAGAGCAAATCCCACAGCTTCTTGCCCCATTAGACGTTTAATGTTTTTGCAGACAAAATATTTGACAGTCATTTCTAGCCTTCAGCGCTTGCTAGATTCTAAGCTTTCATCAAACAGACGGTTTTTTACAGTTGCTTGGGATAATTTAGAGCCTCGCTTGCTTGGGATTCCCCAGAGCACTTCCCAAGATTCCCGGGAGGAAACTGCGGGCAGCTGACAAGCGAGCTCCCTTGGGATCTTGGCTAATGCAGGCGCAATTCTGCTGTTTAACGAAACAAAAACAAAAAAACACGTTTCCAGCGTTGCACAATGCTGCTTTCCATCCCAGCGTAACAGCGGTGATTATAACGACCTTCCGACAAAAACAGCAAAGAATCTGAGCTGAAACAGTTTCAACGCAGTAAGCTAACAAGCTAGCTCGGCTACTCAAAGGTCGGCTTCAGGCTGTCAATGCGTATAACAGCGACGAGATCTTCAGCATCAGCAGAAATTTCTCAACATTAATAAACCAAACATCTCGCTGTTGAAGAGAAAACTACTGTTCCCAGAATCCTCTCCTGGTGTGACAGTCAGTCTCAACCCACATGATCCACCCCCTGCCGTTGCCCTCCTGCCTTTGCCGGTCACTGTGTCAATGGGTCACAAGTGCCCCCGGGTGGCTCGTTCCCTGCTAATCTGCCTGAGGAAACCGTTCGTCACTTTGGCGCTTGGCGTGATCGTGGTTGTCGCGTTTTAGCCGTTACAACAGGTCGAACTAGGAAGTCCCAGGTTGGACCTCCACTGAGGATCCTCCTGGCCTTCATTTCCAGCACTATTTTTGTAGTAGTTTGGGTTCTGTGTTCCATATCCAGGAGTTCTTCTTCCACTCCCTGGTTTCCCCCTTCCAGCCAGAAGGCTCAGAGCTTGGCCAGGTCTGTCAGTTCCTGGTTCCTCTGCCACGGGAATCTGCAGCGGTTCCACCACTGTGAGAGGACTGTAGCTTCACTCATTTACAGCAAACCCGACCCCATTTGTTGCTGACAGGTGTGTGTGTGTGTGTGTGTGTGTGTGTGCGTGTGTGTGTGTGTGTGTGTGTGTGTGTGTGTGTGTGTGTTCAGGCACCTGTGTCTCTGTGTGTGACCCAGATGAAGGGCAGATTATCTGAATCTCTGTCGCCGGTGTCACTTTCAACAACCCAACATTTTTTTTTTCTCTCACGGATAACTTTATCATCAGGAAATTTCAACAAAAATTCTGGTCATAGAAACAGACAGAAGCAGGGGGAAAAAATGAGTGCCAACGAGGAAGAAGGATGCAGCACTGTGAGAATGCGACCTGTAGATGGCGCCGTTCCAATCTGATCTTGGTCAGATTTTTATTTTTATTTTTTTTAATTTATTCTGAAGCGATGGGCTGTTTGTCGTGTCAGATGACAGGCGTCTGGTAAAAGGTCAGGTTAGGTCAGGTCAGTGATCCCAGCATGCACTTGGGGTTCTCCACTGAGGCCGTCTGCTTTGTCTTCCCAGGGTGCAGCAGTGGGCGTCGGTCTTCTCCGTCCAGCTCCGGGACCTGACCGTCAAGTACTCGGGTTCTCTGCTGCTGCAGAAGGTAAAAGCAGGAGCTCTGGCTGCACACACACACACACACACACACACACACACACACACACACACGCACACACACAGACACACACAAACAGACACACACAGGGATCACGGTAATGCCCAGATTGAGGGCCGAGCCTCTTTGCGGGCGTCTGGATTTGTGGCTGTTCTGATTTTAGACATTTCATCCATTTATCACATGACAGATTTGCAGCCGTCACCGACTGCAGGGACTCAGCGGGCCAGAGAACCGCCCGTACCGCATTGAGCGAAGCTCAATCAGAGTGTAGCGACAATTTCAAATAACGGCGAGCAGAGCCTAGAACCGGGCCACACTGTGGTCGTCATGGACGCCACTGTCACCACCATTCGCATTGGTTGGCTAACATCGGCATTAGCGTTGTTGGCAAACACTGCCATTAGCATTGTTGGCACACACTGCCATTAGCATTGCTTGGCACACGCTGCCATTAGCATTGTTGGCAAATGCTGCCATTAGCATTGGTTGGCTAACACCGCCATTAGCATTGTTGGCACACACCGCCATTAGCATTGGTTGGCTAACACTGCCATTGGCATTGTTGGCAAACACTGCCATTAGCGTTGTTGGCACACACTGCCATTAGCATTGGTTGGCTAACACCGCCATTAGCATTGTTGGCTAACACTGCCATTAGCATTGTTGGCAAACACTGCCATTAGCATTGGTTGGCAAACGCTGCCATTGGCTAACGGTGCTTCCGGACTTCCCTTGGACTAATCACATTCGCTGTCCAACCTAATGGAGCCAACCAGAGTGTAAACAAACAGAACGACTCCTCGCTCCACTTCCTCATCCAGAGAAAGTGACCTGATTACCTCCCAGAGCCTCGCTGCGTGAAAGACACACACACATACACAGACAAACACACACACACACACACACACACACACACACACACACACACATACACACACACACACACAGCGAGAGATGCCAGTATAATCTGTCCCAAACTAACCAATCTGCCAGCAGCATTAGTTTCAATTACTCTGTGAGAAAAAAAACCCTCTGATCAGACAAAGCCGATCCGACCGTCCAGATTGAAGAAAAAACACAAGATTAAAAAAAACAGCGAACTGAGTTTATGATGCAAAAACTCAATATTCTTTAATTGTAACAGAACCATGCAAAAAAAAAAAAAAAAAGGACACACTGCATGAAAAAAAAACAGCCACGATGATGATGATTGGTGCGTCAGGGATCATTTAAATCTCAGCTTCTCCTAGTGGCCACTGGCAGTACTGCAAGCTGAGCTCTTCCAAAAAGTCGTCAATATTTATTCATTTATTTATTTTTAAAAAAAGAGGAACCAGTTGTACCCTGTACCTCGAACTAGACTGAACTAGGCTTTTAAGATACTTTTATACTTGTTTTTATTGATTTGAGATTTTTGTGGGTGATCCAGAAGTTTTGCCAAATCAATCAATCACTCAATCAATCAATCAATAAATCAATCCATCTATCAATCTATCAACCAATTAACTTTTATTCAGAGAGCGCTGGATCAAACCCAGAGGCGTCTCGCAGCTCTCGGTACAGCAAGAGAGGAAACCCCCTAACCCAGCCACGCCCCCTCACATCAGCCGGTGACGAGTTGTGTTTTCTTCTTCTTCCTCCTGTCCGCCCGGCCAGAAACTGAAAGACGTGGAGTCCATCGTGAAGATCGAGGAGCTGAAGGGAGCCGAGCTGGTGAAGGACTACTCCGACGAGATCGAGCGCATGCTGGGGAGCAAGATGAAGTCGGTGAAGGTGAGGAGGAGCGGGAGGAGGAGGAGGGGGAGGAAGAGAGGGAGGTGGAACGTTCGGCTGGAGGCGGAGTCATCAAAGAGAAGTAATGCTGTCTTCTTCTTTTCCTCCTCCTCCTCCTCCTCCTCCTGTAGCGATTGGCTGAGGCTGCCGAGGACGCTGATCTTTACCATGACTACAACGCCACCATGGAGGTCAGTCACGCTTCTTCTTCTTCTTCTTCTTCTAATAGTTGTTGGCTGAGAAGTCAATTGAAATGGAAGCTGCAGAGAGTTTGTCATAAACAGTATATAAACAGTTTGCTCAGTCTGCCATCAGTCATTTTTTTTCCCATTGGATGACTGAAACCGCACCCCCCCCCCGACCCAGTTTGACTACTACAACGCCATGCTGATCAACACGGCGGACGAGGACGGCAACAGCCCTGAGCTGGGCGGAGACTTCCTGCTGGAGGAGAACGAGCACTTTAACAAGATGCCTGTCAACACGCAGCAGAGCGACGTGCAGGTGCCCACCAACGTCTACAACAAAGGTCAGAGGTCACAACCCCGCCACCACCACCACCAGCAGCACCACCGCTGCCGGTTCCTCTGCCACTGACGACTGTGTGTGTGTGTGTGTGTGTGTGTGTGTGTGTGTGTGTGTGTGTGTGTGTGTGTGTGTGTGTGTTGTGCCGGCAGACCCAAACATCCTCAATGCCATTTACAACTCGGAGGCACTGAACGACGTCTTCATGAGCAACTTCCTGAAGGACCCCACACTCACATGGCAGTACTTTGGCAGCTCCACGGGCTTCTTCAGGATCTACCCAGGTGGGAGGCTCTGAAAACACACACACACACACACACACACACACACACACATGTCCCAAACAGGCTTCAGATTAATAATGTTGCACACGATCAACACAAATTATTGCACATAAAGATTCACAATCCATGTCCGAGTTCAAGCTGGGTGTGTTAACATGATATTTGCTGTGTGACTTATCGCATCTGAATCTGAATATTTTGTATTTTTGAGGATGAAATATTGTGAATATTTTTATTTCAATTAATTATTTATATATATATTTTTTTTATATAATTGTATTTTATATAGATTATTATATAGAAACAAATGATATAAATAAGAAAAAAAAATAACACCTTGTCCTCACCCGCCGTCTCTCCCTCAGGTATCAAGTGGACTCCGGACTCCAACGGCGTGGCAGCGTTCGACTGTCGCAACAGGAACTGGTGAGTTGAGTCGCCTGCTGCTGCTGCTGCTGCTGCTGCTGCTGCTGCTCGCCTCCCAGAGTCAAATGATAGAAATCCTCCCATCTTTCAGTCGCATCAGAATAAGGTTTTATTTTTATTATTTTGTTATTGAATCGAATCGTCCGATCGTTCAACTCTCAGCAGTTTTTGTAGGGTGTAACGGCAGCCTTCGGCCAGCGTGAGGCGCCGTCCTCAGCCAGCCCTGGTGGCGGCTGCGAAGAGAATAATCCACACACACACACACACACACACACACACACACACACACACACACACATAGTGCCATATGTGGCTGCTCAGGCCGAGCGGCAGATGTCCCTGAACGCCTCGTCACGCCAGCTGAGCCCAAAGGGCCGCCGTTGCTGTCGCCGCCATCTGCAGTCAGGAAGTGGGACTGCAGCATTTTGAAAAAAATACAGATGAATTCAAACCATTAGTACATTTTCAAATTAAGTCAGTCAGTGAGCTCCCATTGACTGCTGTGGTTGACAAGATGCCCGCCCCCCTGACCTGGCCCCTCCCCCTCCCCCATCTGGCTGCAGGTACATCCAGGCGGCGACGTCTCCCAAGGACATCATCATCATGGTGGACATCAGCGGCAGCATGAAGGGCCTGAAGATGACCATCGCCAAGCACACCATCAACACCATCCTGGACACGCTGGGCGAGAACGACTTCGTCAACGTCATCGCTGTGAGGACACACACCTGCTTTTTGTTATTTCAGAACACCTAGAATTCATTTGGAGGATATAAAAAAAAAGTCAGACTGGAAACAGCGACGTCAATGGCAGCAGTGAATATTATCAAATAAACACACAGACGGACAGCATGTAGGGAGCAGAACCTGACTTTGACTGAGGCTCCTGGCCCTGGAGCAAGAGCTGGGCCTTGACCTGGTTGTGGTCATGGCTCTGGTCCTCACCATGATACTGGTCCTGGACTCTACTCCTGGTCCTGCTCTTTGTCAGGATATTGACCCTGATTCTAGTCCTGGTCCTGGTCGTTGCCATGATACTGATCCTGACTCTAGTCCTGGTCCTGGCTCTATTCCTGGTCCTGGTCTTTGCCATGATACTGATCCTGGCTCTAGTCCTGGTCCTTGTCCTAGCCTTTGCCATGATACTGGTCCGGGGTCTGGTCCTGGGCCTGGTCCTGATCCAGGTCCTAGTCTTTGCCATGATACTGACCTCGGTTCTAGTCCTTGTCCTGGTCCTAACTCTCTTCCTGGTCCTGTGTGCAGTACACTGACTATGTCCGCTACGTGGAGCCCTGCTTCAGGGGGACTCTGGTCCAGGCGGACTTGGACAACCGGGAGGTAAGACCATCAACTGCTGCACCACTGACCCTGTGTAAACGTTGCCAAGACATAAACACACAAACTCAATGTGGGAGCTCCACCAACAAAAGGCTAAATATGCTGCTTCTTGGACTTGTAGAGCGGTTTCTGGCTCTCCACCAGATTCTCACTGTGTGTGTGTGTGTGTGTGTGTGTGTGTGTGTGTGTGTGTGTGTGTGTCAGCACTTCAAGCTGCTGGTGGACGAGCTCCATGTCAAAGGAGAAGCCAAGATCAAGAACGCCATGAAGGAGTCCTTCAAGATCCTTAACGAGGTCCGTCCCTCTTCACACTGAGACACTCAGACACTAAAACACTGGACTCTGAGTTGATCTGACGGTGTGTGTGTGTGTGTGTGTGTGTGTGTGTGTGTGTGTGTGTGTGTGCATACAGGCCAGGCTCAAAGGCCAGGGCAGCATGTGTAACCAGGCCATCATGCTGATCACAGATGGAGCCATGGAGGACTTTGAGTCGGTGTTCGAGGAGTTCAACTGGCCGGAGCGGCGGGTGAGAAACCTGAAGGACCGGGATTCTCTCGGCATAGTGATACGTACAGAAAGTAGTCCCCTCCTCCTGAGTCTACCGAGTGCCGTCCCTGACTGCCACAGCAGTCGTTAAAAGTTGCTGTGAATGTGAATCAGTTAAATAAATCAGTCATGGGCCACGTGTTTGACCTTCAGGTGCGAGTCTTCACCTACCTGATCGGCCGAGAGATGACCTTCGCCCAGAACACCAAGTGGATCGCCTGCAACAACAAAGGTTTGCCGTCTGTGTGTGTGTGTGTGTGTGTGTGTGTGTGTGTGTGTGTGTGTGTGTGTGTGTGTGTGTGTGTGTGTGTGTGTGTGTGTGTGTGTGTGTGTAGGCGAGTGTGTGTGTCCGCACTGACAGACGTTGCGTTGCGTTTGTGCGTTCTCAGGCTACTACACACACATCTCCACCCTGGCCGACGTGCAGGAGAACGTCATGGAGTACCTGCACGTGCTCAGCAGGCCGATGGTCATCAACCACGATCACGACATCATCTGGACCGAGGCCTACATGGACACAGTGGTGAGGCCGCAACCCGGGCCAAGTCGCAGAGGGAGGAAGGGATTGGGGGCTGTGCGCTGTTTCATTTGTGGTGAACTGCTCCTTTACATCATCTTCATCGCTGTCTTCATCATCATTGCGGTCTCCATCTGTCTGCTTCCTTCCTTCGTTCCTGCTCATTGGTCCTCCGTCACCCGGCAGCTTCCCAACACCAAAGAGGTATAAGAAAAAAAAATGTTTTAAGCAACTGATGGTTATACTTTATGATGGTTGTACTTTATCTTTATTTCAACATCAAATTACCTTAAGTGGAAATTATGTCATGGTTTAAAAAAAACAAAAAACATATAAAATCATCAGTAACTGTGTAGTTTCTGTTCAAATGACCTTGAAACAAAAAAGTGCAAAGAACTGAAGACTCACTGAAGGCTTTGGACACCCTGTAGTTGGACTCCGCCCACCATCACCGCTTGCACCTATTGGAAGCCTAGAGCTGCTGCCGACTTGCTCCGCTGGCTGGCAGGGAAAATGATCTGATTGGCCCGTTAAAAAACCCCCCAAAAAAACATAAAGGTTCTGTCCAATCACCTTTATTCAAAAGTTTTTTTAAATTATGATAAATAATTATATTATAATCTGTAATTATTAATTATATTTGTTTATTAATGTTTTCATAATCATAATTTCATAATCATTCATAATTATTAATAAGAATAGATCATTATTTTGTTGTATAAAAATATAAACCTGCTGCACCCGGTTGACTCCTAGCCAAATATTTCAGTTAGCGTGTCTGGTACTTCTCGTCCTGTCCAGCAGGTGGAGATAATGAGCGGACAGATGCAAAACCTGACAGGGAAAAAAAACCAAACAAACACCACAACACTAACCTCAGTTTGTTGACGTGCCAATGCTAATGCTAACAGTGGCCAGTGTCTGCAGCTCTGACCCGTCCTGTGTTTCTGTGGCAGCTCTTCACCACCAAAGCTCAGAGTCTGCTGCTCATGACTTCCGTGGCCATGCCCGTCTTCAGCAAGAAGAAGGAGACGGTAGGCTCGGCCTCAAGCTCCGCCTGTAACACCTCTGTGCGTGTGTGTGTGTGTGTGTGTGTGTGTGTGTGTGACCCCTATTCTCACAGACGTGTGCATGTTGTGCCCGTCTCCCCAGCTGTCCCATGGCATCCTGCTGGGCGTGGTCGGCTCCGACATCCCGCTGATGGAGGTGATGAAGCTGGCACCCAGATACATGGTGAGTCCCAAAACACACACACACACACACCATCAGACTTTCACAATAAAAGCCCACTTCCTGTCTCCTCGCAGCTCGGCGCCCACGGCTACGCCTTCCTTGTCAACAACAACGGCTACATCCTAGCGCACCCTGACCTCCGACCTCTGGTGCGCTCTGACGCTCACTCTCTAGTGCAGGCGGCAAAATTTCAGTACACTCTTACACAAACACACACACACACACACACACACACACACACACAGTGTAACAGTGTGTCTTTCCTGTGCTGCAGTACAAAGATGGAAAGAAACTGAAGCCGAAGCCAAACTACAACAGTGTGGATCTGTCTGAGGTGGAGTGGGAGGACACAGAGGAGGAGGTAACACACATACACACACACACTCTCTCTCTCCATCTCTCTCTCTCTCTCCATCTCTCTCTCTTTCTCCATCTCTCTCTCTCACTCTCTCTCTCTCTCTCTCTCTCTCGCGAGTATTTCCAGCTCAGACTTGTTTTTTTTCTCGCTTTGCTGTATGCAGCTGAGGACGGCTATGGTGAAGGGACAGACAGGCAGCCTCAGCCTGAATGTCAGAGGGTCTGCAGACAAAGCAGTGAGTGTCACACTTAAACAAACATCCAGTTATCTATATATAATTATGTAATAGTAATTAGCTTTAGTAGCTGTCAGAAAGTGTTCAGAAAATAGTGCCTGTAGTTTCCTTCCAGGTCAGCAGATGGCAGTAGTGCACAGGGGAAGGACTTCCCCTGATTGGTTGTTATTTGACTGACAGCAGTTGCGGCAAAACGACCCCGATGTGTTCTGACAGTCAGTTGCGGGCTAGTTGCGGGCTAGTTGCAGGCTAGTTGCGGGCTAGCTGCTAAGCTAACGACGTCACTCCCTCTCTCCCAACAGAAACGGCCCCTGTTCCTGGTCAACGAGTACTTCCACACCAACATCGATGACACTCCCTTCAGGTAGGTCAGCTGGTCATCTTCCAGAATGTTAAAACAAACTCTTTTGGGTTAGGATTTTGTTTTTTGTACACTGGTCAATCAACCAGCTAGATGATAAGAAAAAAAAGGTCTAGCTGGTCCAGTGTAGCAGGTGCAGCTTAGGGCAGAGTTCTCTCAGCGACCTTCTCACCAGCATCCCCCTCCCTCACAGCTTCGGCATGGTGCTGACCAAAGGTCACGGGAAGCTGATGTTCACAGGAAACGTGTCTGTGGAAGAAGGTCGGTGTACCCACAATTCCTTGCTGCGCTGCCAATTGCAGAATGTAAAAAAATATATATTTTACTGGAATTAAATAAAATGCCTGTGTGTCCGGCTGCAGGGCTGCACGACCTCACCTCCCCCGACCTCTTCATCGCCTCCGAGTGGTACGTAGGTGTAAGGACAGGAAGCTCGCAATGAAATTGTTGAACCTTGAAATTGCTTGATGGTCCAGAGGAGGAAGATGCCGGAATCAGCTGCTGGTTCCCAGCATGCCTCAGGGCGGTGGTCTCACGAGTCTGTGTCTCCTCAGGACCTACTGCGAGACCGACATCGACCCGAGTCACAGGAAGTACTCGCAGCTGCAGGCCGCCATCCGCTACCTGCTGGGCAAGGAGCCCGACCTGGAGTGTAAAAAAACACACACACACACACACACACACACACACACACAACTGACAACACAATTTCAACATTTTTGTGCACTTTGCATGAATTGAAACCACTGACTCCGCCCCCGTATTGGTTGCCCAGGCGACGAGCTGTTGCTGCAGCAGTTGCTGTTTGACGCCGTGGTGACGGCGCCGCTGGAGGCCTACTGGAATGCCCTGATGCTCAACGACCGGTGAGAGTCTCGTCTAACACATACACATGATGAATGAATGAATGAATGAATGAATGAATGAAGGCTTCATTTAAATAAAAACCATGTGTGCACACTAGTGCTCTACCCACCCTACTTCTTTCCTGTACCTGAATGCACTATGTTTGTACCGCTGTTTGAACCACAAAAGGGCTTCACCCTAAACACACAGAAATGCACACACACGCACTTTTACACGACACCCGACAGACATCCCGACTCCTGAAGTCACACGGTTCAGAGGTTTGGCTGTGTGACACTGCTCAGCTATTGCTAACGGAGTCACCTGAACCTGTGCGTGCGTGTTGTGTGTGTGTCCAGGGTGGATCCCGGCGTGGAGACGGCCTTCCTCGGGACTCGCTCGGGCTTGATGAGGATCATCAGATACGCCGGTGTGGAGTCCAGAGTGGCTAAGTGAGACTCCAGACATGAATATTTACTCCTTCCTTCTTTTTTTTTTCCTTCAAAATAAAACATTAATAAACATCTCTGGCATGGCAGGAAGTTCCTGACTCCGGCCGACAAGGACAACCTGTTCACCATCGACCACTTCCCACTGTGGTACCGCCTGGCTGTGGAGAACACGGCCGGCAGCTTCTTCTACTACCCCGTGGTGGACAAAGGTCCGTCCGTGTGTCTGTCCGAACCGCCACTGGCCTAATGGCCTGGCCCGTCACATATCCCGCCCCCTGTCCCTGATTGGATGGCTGTCTCTCTGCAGGGGTGATGTTTGTGGTGGCCACGACGGCGGTGACGGTGACCTCGGAGGGCAGGACAGCCATGGCCGGAGGTCGGTGTCGCTCCTGTTGCTGTCGTTGTTTAGGATTTGTTGCTCCTTTTATTTTGTTCTGGCTTTTTATTTTATTTCTGTTTTGTTGATAAGTTGGAAAAAAGGGCAAATCAGTTCACGTCCACCTGTTTGTTTGTGTCTGTTTGTAAGAAGAAAAGAAAAAAAAACACACATTAGGTAAAATATAGTTTATTGATTGCAGCGTCGTGAACAGTCTTGAAAATTGATTTGATTGGATATGTTGTTTTTGGTTTATGTGCTTATCACACAGAAAAGTGGACAAATGAACAATAGTGCAAAAAGAAAGTTTGGTGCCTATTTTGACCAACGTCACAAACTGTCGGCTCGCATCTCGTTCTCTGACCCTTCAATATTTTTTTCTGGGCTGTTGTTGTTTTCTGCGTGTCCACTAGAGGGCATCGTAGCTCCACCACAGTGGTGTGCAACGCAGTCTGCAGCAGCGAAGCGAGCCACAGGTCCATCCGCTTAATGTGTGCGGGTTTTGGAATTAAGTCCCATGTGATGTCACAAAGGGGACTTATCACACCCCCAGTCAAGTGTTGGCTCCACCCTCTCGGACTGCGTTGGTTTTGTTGTTGTTGTTGTTGTTGTTTGGTTTCTTTGGTCCACTTCCAGATCAATGGAGTATGTGTGTGGGTGTGTGTGTGTGTTCTGGATGATTAATGGTGTTGGGCTTATCTAGCGGAGTCCAGGGTCTGAGAAAGAAAAAAGAAAATTATGAGGGACTTTTAATCTATCTGGGTGCTGCCCACTAGGGGGCAGCGTTTCTTCGTTGCTGTTGTTTGTTAGGTGGCTGCAGCTCCTCCAAGATCCTCAGTCAGGGATTCAAGTGGAGTCCCAACAGAACAGAGACAAACTGCACTTAAATCCTAATTGCACATTTAAACTCAGTGACTGGGATCAAATCTCACTCGATCAAACTCAAGTGAATAATCAAAGAGAAAGGAACCAGGTGGGTTGCTGCTGAAGGACACTGAGAAGACCACAAAACACGAGGATCGGGAAAAAAAGAACAACACGATCACTGGGATGAGAGACTGAAAGTCCTGCCTGCTGCTTCAGCTTGTGCTCGTCAGGCTGAGACGCTGAGGGACGGCGGCGGTGGACAGAGGGAGGGAAGTGGCTCAGGTCCGAGGAGGAGCCAGAAGAAACACCAGAGAGAGGTCAAGGTGCAGTAGAGTCTGACAGCAGCTTTGGAGAAGCTTCCACATGGGGATCATCCACACATGCGGATTCCATCAAAGGACCGGGACCTCGGGACCTCAGGACCGGGATCACAGGACCTCAGGGCCGGTACCAGGAAGAACCGCCCTCAGGCGTATCCTCGGGAAGGTCGTAGGGGTCAGAAGCTGCTGATCCGGTAGCCGTGCACCACGCCGCAGGCCTCCTTGGCCGGCGTATCAGCCGGCGAACTGGGACAGGATCCGGGCCCCTCCTCCTGGTCTGCCTCGGGCCCGGCCTCGGCCATCAGTGGCGGGCCACGGTTCTTCACCTGCCTTTGGTAGCGGGCCATCAGCGAGGCGTACACGCAGCCGTAGGTGGCCGCCACCACCATCATGACGCACACGGTGCCGCAGATGACGCCCGCCACAATCTGGGTGCCGTGGGCCCGCCGCACGCTGACGGGTCGGTACCGCTGTCGCACGCACTCCTCGCCAGTGCTTCCGATGCGGCCCGGCGGGCAGGGAGGTCGGGTGGCATAGCCGGTGCCGGTGGCGCCGCCCTCTCTGGCCGGGCTCTGCAGGCAGTAGCTGAACATCTCTGCAGGCACGGAGCGGATGTCCCGCCCCCTCAGGTCGGCGGGACGACTGCAGCGCACGGAGTCCACCTGTCCATCTGCATGGGGGGGTGGGACAGGGTGCGAGTGGGTGGCAGAGAAGAAGCAGGAAGTTGAGTTCTGCAACATACTTCAGCAAAGACACGGCAAAGATACTTGTTTGTGATTGGCCAATTACTCCTCACCCCCATCCCAAACCCACAGCCCATTTATTTCGATGTAGCTGCTCACCCAGCGCATACATAGAAAAGGTTTCTGGCTTTTGCATTATGCGGCCCACACAACGTGAGCACTTCACACAATGCCGCTTTAACTCCCGTGATACATCAGGACGCATCAGCCAATCAGACACAGCACATATGATGCCGTGATGTCACGCTGGGAATAATCTCTTCTGGTGATTTTCTAAGCCTTTTTCTTTGTAAAGACTAAAAGACCATGACTGTAAAAAAAAAAAAGAGAGATTTATTATGAATTTTGCGTTTCAGGTCAAAGGTCGTCTTGTCAGCCATTTTACTGGCATTTCTTTTTGTATTGTGGAAAAAAAACAAAACTCTTTTGGACCAGATGGGGTTTTGGCTGCAGTACCTCTAATTGGCACTGGGAAAGAATCACAGCACCGCCGTATTGCCAGTCAGGCTTTCAGTTCTTATAATAGATCCATGCTACGCCCTTAGTTCGTCAGAAAAATAATAAAATAACGTCCTGCAGTTAAACTCCGCCCACCCTCATCGCTTGCTGCCGCGTGGGGGCACCCTGATATCAGTCCAGTAACAGGAAGCCTCATTCAAGGCCCATGTTTTCTCGGTGGGATGCTTACGGCACGCCGACTCTGCTCACCTCGGTAGACCAACCACTCCATCCAGTGCTTGAAGCCCCTCAGCCTGCAGTCGCACTCCCAGTGGTTCCCCGCCAGTCGCAGCTGCTGCAGCGCCGCCAGGGGCTCAAAGGTTGCCCGGTCCAAGGTGGCCAGCCGGTTGGAGGCCAGGGACAACCAGGCCAGCCGGGGAAGCAGGTCCAGCAGACCCACAGGCAGCCACGGCAGACCGTTGGAGGCCAGGTCCAACACCCGGAGCCGCAACAGGCCCTTGAAGACCTCCTTGCTCAGGCCCACGCCCCCAGCTCCACCTCCAGCCACTTCCCGAAGGCCCCTTGTGCTGCTGTTGGGGTCAAAGGTCTCCAGGTGGCCTCCGAGGTCGTTGGAGGAGAGGTTGAGCCAGCGTAGGCTGCCCAGGCTGGAGAAAACTCCTGGCTGCAGGGTGGAGAGGAGGTTGTGGGACAGGTCCAGGAGCTCCAGGCTGCTGAGGTTGGACAGCTCTGCCGGGTCCAGGGAGGACAGGTTGTTCCGGGGGAGGCGGAGAACCAGGGAGTCCGGGTCCAGCAGGACCGCGATGGGTGTCAGGGAGAGGAGGCCCGCGGCAGAGCAGTCAGTGGCGTTACCATGGCAGGTGCAGGCGGTTGGGCAGGCCTGGACCGAGACCAGGAGTCCCAGCAGGACCAGCAGAACACCAGCCAGGCCTTCACAGCCTTGAATGAAAAGAACCAGAATCTTGGACCACCTGGATACCTCAGAGACACACAAGGTCACACAGCTGACGAGTCGTCACTCACCCAAACTCTCCAGATGTCCTCGTCCATGCTGGTCCAGGCTCTTCATGTCTGGCACATGGGTCCCACGGCAGGCGGGTTCAACCTCTCGTCTGACTTCCCTCCCAGGTCCTGCGGTGAGGAACGTCCTGAAAGGAGAAGAAGAAGAAGTAGAAGAAGAAGAAGAAGTTTTACCGGAGCAGTTTGTCACAGAAACATTAAAAACAAGGACCAATAGCTCACGACCGCAAGCAGCCGCAAACAACCAGACCAGCAAAACAGTGTTGGACCACTTCCTCTTCTTCTTCTTATTCATCTTCCTCTTCAGTTGGTGGAAGCAGCAGCAGCAGCAGCAGGTCTGCTGGAACATCAGATTCCACAAAGCTCCAAACGTTACCTTCAGCTTGGACCTTCACAGTGCAAAAATGGAGCTCAGCCTCATTCTTCTCCCCAACCAGCCACCACAGGAGGTCCGCCCATGGCTCCGCCCCTCATCAATTGGTATGCCCTCCCCTCGGTGGTGGTTGCGGTGGCGGCGGCGGAGGATAATCCCTCTCCAGCCGAGGTCCGGATTTACTTTTGCTCTCTTTCAGCTCGGTCTTCATCTAGTACATCAAGAGATCTGCTGGAGGCCCCGACATCTGCTTGCTCCGGGGATCCGCCACCACAGCGACCTCTTCCACCCCCCCCCCCCCCCACCACCACCACCACCACCACCGCCGCCGCTAAGAGTGCAACCGCGTGTGTGAGATTAAGAGTTCTGCCCCCCCTCGCCGATTGAACAACGTCAACAGCTTAAGACTCATCTGCTGCAGGCCGGACCGACGCTGCGCTCGTCCTCAATCCCTGCTGCTTCTGCTGGCCCTGTGTGGAGAACCCAGCGAGAGCCTCCTGCCCGATGAAGACAAATAATAAAAGAAAAAAATAATCCTTTTCAAAGGGGAAAAAAATGAAGCTTTTCCAACGCCCACTTGAATTTCAGCCGGAGACGCAGCATCAGCACTCGTCGTATCAGAACAAATCCTCCGCCCCCCTCCCCCCCCCCCGACTATTCTTTCACTTTCCTCACGCTATCTTGCAGTGCTTTGGGAGACTTTGAACAGTCAGCAGCGGCTCGGGGGCGTCGAAATCTGCCTCTCTCTTCAGAAGCTTCGCCCGCAGGTTTTCCTTTTGTCCGGCCGCTCCTTCTTTTTGTGCTGCGGCCACAAAGAAGGTGCGTGAGACAGGAAGTGGCCTTCGGGCCGCGGCTGGCAGGAGAGAAGGAGAGAGAGAGAGAGAGAGAGACGGGCTGGACGTCGGGCCGGGGAGGCTAAAATGGCAGACCTCTGGGAGAGAGAGAGGAGTGGGGGTGGAGGGGTCAAAGTTCGGAGAACGCCCCCTAGTGTTGACACGTGGCAGTGATCCGGGAGGCACTGAGGCCACAGTAGTGAATGCTAAGCTAGCTAAATCAGACACCAGTAATAATGATTATCATCATTATCATCACCGGAACTGGATTTCCACGCTGGCTGATGCCCTTCCTGTCAGCTGACCTAAACTCTGAGGAAGTTAGGCTTGTTGTTGTCGTTGTTGTTTTTATGATGCAACTGACTGCACCGACTGAACACATCTGGATGGCCGTTGCGACCAATGAGAAGTCAGCAGCTGCAGCTCAAGGATGCTGATTGGCAGAGCGTGACCTCTGACCTCTGACCTGTGGGGGCCTTGTGATAGTCACAGCGACAGATGGAGGCCGAACTCCCTTTATCACTGAGCCAAACAGAAAGAATTGAACGGAACCTGCGTCAGGGATTGGCAGCACCACCTTAGGACATGCCGCGCCCCCCTCGCCTCCACCCCTCCACCCCTCCTCCCCTCTCTCCCTCTTCCTTACACTCCTTGCACACTCTAGCTTGTACCTGCGAGCGTGTGCGATGGGCGAGGCGTCGCCTCCAGTTTGTCAGCCGGCGCCGCTCCTCTACTCGCTCGGCCGCCTCCCTCCCTCCCTACCTCTCCTCGTCACCGTCGCAGTCTGGAGGTGCAGGCTGTCACGTCCAGCTAGACTCAAAGCTGGAGCGCTGCTACTTCAGGATGATGTTAGCATTTAGCTTTAAGATCCTGCGGCCACTAGGTGGGGGAGTATGGGGCGCTGGGGTTTCATTGGACCGGTTTGAGCGTGACGTCCAATCACGTTCATGTTTTTGAGGTCTTTTTTCCAAAAAACAAATCTACCAAATTTTTAAACTACTGAACCTGGTTATTGAGGTTTTAATTCTTCCCTGAACTGTGCAGTTGGAGGTCATTCGCTGACCCCACTCCCTCAACACACACACACACAGGCCAACTCCTACACACTCTCTTTGCTGGTTCCTACTGAAGAAGAAGAAGATGAAGAAGAAGGAGAAGGAGAAGAAGAAGAAGAAGAAGAAGAAGAAGAAGAGTCCTTCAGTTTCTACTCGGTGAGAAGAAGTCATCTTCTTCTGTTGGTTTCACGCTCCACAAACTATCCTCCTCAAAATTCTACCAGCCCTCTGTGATGTCACTGGGGCGCCTCTGACTGGTTGGTGACCACGCCCCTAGTCAGGTGTGGGCTAAGCTGAAGGCTTTTGACCTCCTTCGAAAATGTGCAGAAGTCCCCATCGAAGCGTCAACTGGCTGCAAACAGAGGGCTAATGACGGACACTGCCGGAGGGTGGGGAGCTGAAAGTGGGCGGAGTCTCCCGATCTTCAAAGGTCTGAGCTGCAGGTCACGATAATGGAAGGATGCAGTTTGGAACACCGTCACACGTCCACGCGTCCACACACACACACACACACACACACACACACACACACACACACACACACACACACACACACACACACACACAAAACTGATCATCAGCGTGGTCAGGTGGACAGGGAGACCAGGACCAATCAGCTGAAAGCTGCAGGACTGTAGACAAGACGCAAGTTTGAGTTATAGAGCGTGCACACGCACGCGCGCGCGCACACACACACACACACACACACACACACACCACGCTCACCATCGGCTGCTCCAGCCTCCAAACAGCAGCAGTGTCTTCTCCTCCCGCAGCCTGCAGCTCCTCCGTCCTCTGATCCACCACCTGAACCGGGTGGCACCCTTCCAGAACCAGAACCAGAACCAGAGACGGAAAGGGAGAAGCCCAGTTTTTGTTGTTGTTTCGCTTCTTCGTTAATTCCGGATCAAACGCTGCTCGT
Source organism: Nelusetta ayraudi (assembly GCF_046127955.1). NCBI lineage: Eukaryota > Metazoa > Chordata > Actinopteri > Tetraodontiformes > Monacanthidae > Nelusetta > Nelusetta ayraudi. The sequence goes on from NW_027466076.1 coordinate 1,347,505, forward strand.
CCTGCTGCTGCTGCTGCTGCTGCTGCTGCTGCTGCTGCTCATCGCTGCTCACTGAGCTCTGATCGTCTCAGAGCGCCGTGCGAGCAGACACACACACACTCACACTCACACACTCTCCGACTGAGGATGAGCATGCTGATGTGTGTTTTAGAGAGAGAGGGAGGGAGGGAGGGAGAGCATAGGAAGCCACACGCTGCTGTTGCGTGCGTGCGTGCGTGCGTGCGTGCGTGCGTGCGTGTGCATTAAAGCAGAGTCTGACAGAAATAGTAACAGCAGAGTGTTGCAGCTGCAGGCTGATCTCTGAATGAATGAGCTCACTGAAGAGAGTGACTCTTTGGTCACACACACACACACACACACACACACACACACACACACACACACACACTTTCTCTCACTCACTCTCTCACACACACACACACACACAGTAGTGATATGTTGTTTTGCAACTGAGCCGGTTCAAAGAGCCGGTTCCTTAAAGTGAACAAGTCAGTTCCACTGTGTAGTCAGATGATGATGATGATGATGCTGATTATGATGATGATGATGATGATGATGATATCTTTGTCACCCGGCCTCAACACACACACAGGATGGCTTAGTTTGTAACCTGTGTGTGTGTGTGTGTGTTCTATTTTTAGCCATTGGCCTGCAGTTCTCCTTGGACTGGTTTGAGAAAAGGTTCTGGGCCATCGCCAAGCAGGTGAGTCTGGGAGACCACACACACACACACACACACACACACACACACGCACACACACACGTGGTCTCACATGCATGAAACATCAGCAACAGACTCATAAACATATTTAAATCAAAGTGGAAACTGTGCCCTAAGTTCCAAGGTTTTTTTAACCAATAAAACTTTGGCGGCATCACCGACTAATCCTCAAAGGTTAAAGGTCGGTGTTTTAATTTCGCGCCAGGTCCAGCCCATTAGCGGTGGTCATTAAGCCTCTTTGATTAAAGGAGGACAAGTGTGTGTGAGTGTGTGTGAGGATCCAGGAGCTCCTGCAGACTTCCTTCACATTTCCTCCCATCACCGACTTCCAAACTGTCCCCAATGCTCGTGGTTGGCTCTGCTCTGGCGCCCTCTTCAGGATGGACCGTGGTTTCCTTTGTTTTTGTTTTTTGCATCTATTCGCTCATTAAATAGAAGGCAAACTTTTTTTTTACGCTCTCACTATTTTTGTTTAGAAGCCCTGCCTGATTGCACTGCAGAGGCTTAGTGCTGTCTCACTCTCATCTCTTTCACACACACACACACACACACACACACACACACACACACACACACGTCGACCTTGCAAAGGTCTCCTGCAGCTCGGCAACACGTTGCTGCAGCTGATGCTGCAGATGTCCCGTGGAGGTGGAAGTATTAATAACTGGAGCTGACAGCTGCAGCCGCCAGGCCGGCAACATTCATCAACCCGTGACACGGAGTCATGTGACCTGGCAGCGGTCAACATGTGCATCCTGTCGCCGAGCCTAAATTCTTCTTCATCAATGTCACGTTTTTTTTGTTTATTTATTTACCTTTTTGTGAAGAAGAAAAACAGGTCTTAGTTTGCTTAGTCATAAAAATCCAGTTGCGCCACTAGGTGGTGCTACTCACAGTCACAGTCTGGTATTACGTTCACACAACTAGACTAACGGATTGTTCATATTTACTAATGTTAATATTTGCTATACATTAGTGATGCGCACCCGTTGTTTATAGGTACACGACTGTTAGCAGCGCTACTAATAACTTGAACTAGCTTATAAATAGTGTTAGACTTTATATTGAAGTTGTGTGTGTATCATCATCATGTAATTCATTCTAGAGATATTAACATGGCTCTCTCTCTCTCTCTCTCTCTCTCTCCCTCTTTCTGCGGATCTACTTCAGCCCAGTGACACTGATGTAAGTATGCTACCATGCTATCTAACGTTGCCGCTGTTGTTGCAGCAACGTTAGCATCATTAGCATCGCTAGGAGGCTCCGATTTTTTTTTTAAGAAAGTAAACTTTTTTTTTGATAACTGACCGCCCTGAACGTGGTGATGATGTCCCCAATCAGCCACCAGGGGGAGACAGCTTTTATACAGGTTTAGATTATATAATTGGTATCAATGAGCAAAGCTTCCGTCTGGGTGTTTAAACCAGAAAACTGTAAAGAGCCTGCAGGTAATACAGATGATCCTCTCTCTCTCTCTCTCTCTCTCTCTCTCTCTCTCTTTCAGTGTTCCAACGTGGAGGGAGTTTGTCCTCTCAGCTGCGAGAGCGCCGTAAGTATCTGACTTGCTTGCCAGAGTGACAGCGGTGCTTGGCTGCTCAACTTCCTGTTTTGCTTTTTTCCAACTTCCTGTCCAGGACCTGAACTGCTTCCTGGTGGACAACAACGGCTTCATCCTGCTGTCCAAGGACAGGAACGAGGTGGGATGTGGTTTCGGCTCTCCGGACGCTGCAGGGCATAAAAAGCTGCTTTGTTTGTTTGTCGAGAGCAGCAGCAGCAACAGCAGCAGTAGCAGCAGCAAGGGGGGGGAATATGGTCGCTGCTTCACCTGCTGACCTCATCAGAGGGTAGGCGGAGCTTAAGCCCTATGGCACAGCTGGAGTTTAATTACACCGTGAAATTCGGCCTCTGTGACCTTGAAACCAACGGATTAAAGGGACACAATATATATTTACGTAAGGACAGAAAATTATTTATTTATTTATTTATTTACTTACTAACGTGTCTTCTTATCTATTGGTTGGCTAATTTCCTGCCATGTAACATCAGAGTTCTCGGGCCGTTCACCTGTTGAACCAGCAGCCCTTCTGGGAGAAGAAAAAGGCAAGACAGGAATGCCTTTCGAGAGTCAGAAAACTAGATCCTGGATCTCTGGAGGTCACTTCCTGTTGGAGGTGTCACAGCAGGAAGCAGCGAGGTCCTACTGCTGCTGCCAAACTGCAGTAGCAGATCCTGAACAGCAGGGGGCGGCAGTCATAGCGCTTACAGCTGCAGGCAGGAGAAGCTAAGGGAGATGGAGAGAGAGGAGCCCAGTGTGTGTGTGTGTGTGTGTGTGTGTGTGTGTGTGTGTGTGTGTGTGTGTGTGTGTGTTGTCCATCTCACAGCTGCTCGTTAGTTTGGGATTAACTCAGCCTGTCAGGATATTAGTGAGGGTTAATCCAGAGTCCGTCCTGCTGACACACACACACACACACACACACACACACACACACACACACGCACTTAATTAAAAGGCTCGGTGTTGGTGTGGGTCCTGTAACATCTGGACAGCTGTGCAGTGAGCGCTGGACGACTGTTGTCGTTGTCTTTGTTGTTGTTGCGTTAACTTGTCGCTCAGTGCTTCACCACCGTCATTAGTAATTATAATCAAATGTTTTGAACTCCACAGGTGGGACGTTTCTTCGGTGAGGTGGACGGTTCCGTCATGGCGTCACTCATCAAGATGGGAATGTACAAAAAGTATGACGAACTCCACTGAAAATCTGCACACTTCCTGCTGTCTGTCGCACACTTCCTGTTGCCTGTGGCACACTTCCTGTTGCCTGTTGCACACTTCCTGTTGCGCTCTTCCTTCTGCCAGTTGCACATCTCCATCCTACTTCCATCCCTGTTGCACACTTGCAGTAACTTGTCCCATCCACAGGGTGTCGCTGTTTGACTACCAGGCCATGTGTAAGAACAGCCACCATCATGCCAGCAGTGCTCGTCCACTGCTCAATGTGAGTCTGGTGGTCATGGTTACACACACACACACACACACAATGCTTCCGACCTCTAGGTGGCAGCGGTTGGCTTTACCTGCAGCTGCTCTCTGTTTTCAGCCCTTCTATGGTCTGGTGGCTGTGCTCCGATGGTTCTTCTACAACACCATCATGTGAGTGCTCAGGGCGAAACCTGACTTCCTGTTTGAAGAGTCGGGGTCAAGCCTGACTTCCTCTTTGTCTCTGGCCAGGTTCCTGCTGGAATTTAACCTATGCGGTCTCTGGCACTCAGACTACTTTGTGGACGGTAAGAAGCTCCGGCTCACTTGAGACTTTTTCATTTTCCTTTGAGGACAAACCGTGGGGTTGTAGTGCCACCGTCAGGATGGTGGCTGTACAGCCTGAACACATGAGATGCTTTGTTTGTTTCTTCATCACTGCACTGTGTCTATTTCTGTCTCACCATGACCTCATCATCATCATCACTTTCACCATCATCACCTTCATCTTCATCATCATCTTCATCATTATCACCACCATTATCATCACCATCGCCATCATCATCGCCACCATCACCATTATCATCTTCTTCTTCATCATCATCATCATCACCACCACCACCACCAACATGATTGTCATCATCAATGCCATCACCATCATCATCATCATCATCTTCTTCATTATCATTGTCATTATCACCATTTTTATCATCTTCTTCTTCTTCCTATTCTTCATCATCATCATCATCATCATCATCATCATCACCACCATCACCCTCATCAGCCAAGGCTGGCTATCACACATGTGAGTGCATGCATGTGTGTGTGTTTCTTATGGACACAGATGACACAATGCTGTTTTCTAAGCTTTTATCCATGCACCTGACTCATTGTCACACTGTGTGCGTGTGTGTGTGTGTGTGTGTGTGTGTCTCAGCTCACAAGCAGAAGAAGGTGGAGGCCATGGTGCCCTGCGACACGTCCTACCCCGGCTTCATGTACGACCCGTCAGTCAGAGAAGCAAACAGCCTCATCAAGTGTGGCCGCTGCCAGAAGTACGACACACACACACACACACACACACACACACACACACACACAATCAATCAATCAATCCATAAAGACAAACTACCACCCTCAGCATGAAAACTGAGGAAGAGAGAGAGAGAGAGAGAGAGAGAGAGAGAGAGAGTGTGTGAGTGTGTGTGTGTGTGTGTGTGTGTGTGTGTGTGTGTGTGTGTGTGTGTGTGTGTATGTGTGCCGCTGTCGCGGTACCTCACGCTGCTCTCTGATTGGCTCAGGATGTTCGTGGTGCAGCAGGTCCCGGACAGTAACCTGGTCCTGGTGGTGACCCAGGCCGACTGCGACTGCTCGCGCCAGTACGGACCCATCCCGCTGCAGCCTAAGGAGATCAAATATATCCTCAGCCTCTGGCGCCCCCTGCTGTCCACCATGTGTAGCCTCACATACACACACACACACACACACACACGGTGAACCTTCTTGTGTCCTCGGTCTTCCCAATACACGCATTTTTACTCAGAAGGAGGTTTACTCCCACTGAACTGACTCTGCGCGGTTGTTGTGTTGTTGTGCCAGCATTGTGTTTTCCCTAACAACAGTGAACATAACGCCACAGTCAAGTGCAACAGGATGAAGTCCCAGAAGGTGCGGCGACGCCCAGAGTCGTGCCACTCCTACCACCCGAAGGTGAGCCCCTCCATTCCAAGCCCCCACACCAACTCCAATATGGCCGCCCCCATCTGCTTGAACATTGTTGCTCTGCCAGCCCAGACACCGAAAAAGTTTTTTTTTTAACTTTCGCATTAGAAGGCGCATGGAGCATGGAGCATGTAGCATGTAGCATGTAGCACTTCACACCACACAGCTGTGACTCCGGACGCATTGGCCAACCAGAACGAGCCCGAGACACAGCAGTATGTACGACGCAGTGACATCACGTTGGGAATTAAAATTTAAAACTCTTCTGGTGACTTTCTGGCCTTTATAAAGATTAAAGATTAAAAGACCACGACCGAAAAATCTGCAATAGAAAGATTTGCTATGAGCTACGTTTCAGGTCACAGTCATCCTGTTAGCTGTTTTAGAGGCGTTTGTTTTTGTATTGCAGTCAATGGGGGGGAATCGGCGCAGCGCCCTATTGCCAGTACACTGTGCAGTTCTTTATATTATTTTTGTTATAATACATCCATACTTCACTGGAAATTGCTGAACATTTATTTTTTTGTTTTTTTGTTTGTTTGTTTTAATCTCGCCTCAGGAAAACGCGAAGGACTGCGGCGGAGCGGCGACCATCTTCCTGTCGCGCGCCCTCCTCATTGCCTCTCTTCTCAGGGTGGCGCTCTTCCATGACTGGACGTAGGAGCAGACGAGCAGCCAATTTAGGACAGTAGGGGCGGCGTGACTTCCTGTCCGCCACAGACGACAGGAAGTCTTCTCCTCTCCTCCTGCACCATCCAAGGGCTTCTCTCACGGGACTCAGCAGGGATTTCACCGGCTGAGAAACGGACAATGAACCGCTGCTGGGGCTGCTGCTGCTCACGGACTGATGTGAAACAGCGACGCCCCTGGACAAATGTTGCCATTACATTTTTTGATTTTTTTTTTTTAAATTTATTTATTTTTTAGCTTTTTGATAAAGAAATATTGTAGACTGCATTATATATAATAAAAAAAGAAAGAAAAGTTTTAAGGGAGAAACAGTCAAAGGAGTCACAGTGGCCAAATATCAACATCAAAAACTTAATATCTGATGTGTTGAGTTTTTATCTGCTTCTATTAGTCCAACATTGAGGCCATGTTTGGTGAGTTATGATGCTCTGAAATAAACCAAGTCGGATTTAAGATGTGAATTCAACCAACCCAACAAGGCTTCTTCAAAAAAGTCTTTAGAAAAACACTGTTATTTTGCATTGATGGGTTGGTTAAATTGATAAGATTGGCAGCGTCATGCACTCCCTGCACACTCAATGGCGAGTTCCATTTCAACACCTGTGGAGTTTAAACTCTCCCTGCAGCAAATGGCCAATCAATTCAGTTCAGAGCTGCCAAGTTCACCAGCGACGCCCGTGATTGGACGGTGGGCGGAGCCAGGCCGACCCCCTCAACTGCTGGAGTATCAGGAAGGAACAACAAGCAACAGGACAGTGTGTGGACACATGGTGTTTAATCAGTCAGCAGAAAAGCACCAACAAAAGACAGGATGTGGTCTCCGTCATGGTAGAGGAGGTGGCGTTTGACATTTCATCAGTCAGTCGGTCGGAGGAGGACATTGAAAAGGTTTCACTCAGAGACTGAATCAGAAAATCCTTCGTCATCACTCGGCTGGTGAACAAGCAGCTTCCTGTTGTGGTAAAAAGTCTAAAAACTGACAGAGAGTCCAGCAGTAACCTGATAATCTGTTTAAAAAAAAAAAAAAATTCCAAAACTATAATTTTACTTCAAGTCGGATCAAAAATATTAAAATTCTTTAAAAAAAAACAAACAAAAAAAAACCCACACTTTAAAAATTCATTTTCTTTTGCTTCCTAGAATAAATACAAATTCAAATCAGTCTTTCTGCGCTGTGGAAACGCTTCAGCCGGCGTTCAGGAACGTTTAACGGTTGGTCTCTTGGTTTGGGCGTCTACATCGGTACATCGGCGTGGGAGGAGCCTCCACGCCCCCGCCCCTCTGAAACACTGGCAGAAGAAGAGTCACTCCTTTTGCTGCTGCAGTGGCGAGCGGCGGCCACCGGGTGGGGGCGGGGGGCGGTGTTGGTGAGAAGGCAGCGGCGCCCCTCAGACAGCCTGCTGCTTCTCCTGAGCCTCGGCCGCGTCCTCGGCGCCGCCCCCCCTCTCCTGGTTCCAGTCCTGGAGGCCCTGCGGCAGGCTGGTGTCCTCCTCGAAGCTGCCGGTTCCCTCCACAAACTCCTCGTAGGTGGATTTCTCCTGGAAGGGCCGCGGGCCCAGAAGCTCCAGCATGTCAGCCTTGTCCAGCACCTCCTTCTCCAGGAGGCGGCTCCCCACCTGGCCGCACCACGTCACATGACATCGTTAACAGACAGGTTTACGCCCCCATAAGCACCTACCCCATTTTTCAATAAAGAAAAAAAAAACTGAAAATGAGTTATTTTGAGATTTTCTTGTTTTTTTCAGAAATATAAATATAGATATAAATAAAGAACAACAGGCTGAATAGGACACAGCACGTCGTTCAAGCAGCCATCTGAACCCGTTCATCCAGCTCTGCCCATCTTGTGTTTAGGCCTGCGATTATTTTTAGTTTTCTTCAGTGCAACAAGAGGAACCTCCGCTTCTTCGCCAGTCCCTCACAAATTTCTCAATCACTCAAAACTTTCTTTCTGCAGCTCGATTGTAAATTCCGGCTGCACATTTTACTACCTGCAGCTTGCAATCTGCAGAATAGGATTTTCTTTTCTTTCTTAATGTTTAAATTAATTTTCAGTGGTACAGGAGTTGTCACAAGCCTAGAGCGCCCTCTCATGGCTGTAGCTAATGTTTACTCCTTGGTCGTGTCAGTCAGTGTGAATTAGCATTTAAAACAATGTGAAATGATATATTTTAATATGCAAGTCACACCTGAGCATGAGTCGCATGAGAAGCCAAACTAAGAAGAAAAAAAAGTGTGACTTACAGTCCGGAAAATACAGTAAATAAAAAAAACGAAACATGATATTATGGTAAAAGAATATTATAATTAGAAAATAAACTAATTTAAATTAAACAAAATCAGGTGAACAATCAGCCATGTCGCGATGACCTGCAGCGCCTCACCTTGTCCACTAGGGGCTTCTTGTCCTGGACGAGCTGCCTGGTGGCGGCGTACGCTCGCTCCACCAGATCTCGGACCTCCTGGTCGATGAGCTCGGCCGTGGCCTCGCTGTAAGGCTTCTCCGTGACCACCTCGCCCTGCCGTGGCAGGTCGAACGACACCTGGCCCACCTTGTCGCTCATGCCAAACTGCACCACCTGCAGGCCGAGACGGGCGCAACAACAGCGACAGCGGCGGTGAAGATGACATGGCCTGCACGTGTGTGTGTGTGTGTGTGTGTGTGTGTGTGTGTGTGTGGGGGGGGGGGGGGGGGTACCTGGGCGTAGGCCGACTGCGTGACCTTCCTGAGGTCGTCCTGGGCGCCGGTGGTGACGCGGCCGAAGAAGACCTCCTCGGCCACGCGGCCCCCCAGCATCATGCACATCCTGTCGAAGAGCTGCTCCCGGCTGTACAGGTACTGCTCCCTGGGCAGGTACTGGGCGTAACCCAGACCCTTCCCCCGCGGGATGATCGACACCTGGGGACCAGGACACACGGAGGGAGGGGGAAAGAGAGAGAGAGAGAGAGAGAGAGAGAGAGAGAGAGAGAGAGAGAGCGAGCGAGCGAGAGGGACAGAGAGAGACAAACCGAGAAAGAGACAGAGCGGGACAAAAAGAGAAATTCACATTCACAACAACTTATTAACATTCTAAAGCAATGCCAAATACAAACAGCTCAAGAAAGAAAGATTGAAAATAAAAAAACCAATCAGAGGAGAAGGACAGAGGACGACTGGTAACTGCTTCGCTGTTTCCTTGCTAAATGGAGTGAGTGCATGGGTGTGTGTGACCTCCTGACCTTCAGCAGGGGGTCGGCGTGCTGCAGGAACCAGCCCACCACGGCGTGGCCGGCCTCGTGATAGGCCACCGTCTTCTTCTCGGTGGGCTGCAGGACCTGCGTCTTCTTCTCCAGACCTGGACCACAACCAGGGAGCAGCGGGGGGGGGATTGCATCAGAGTGACGTCATTGGAGGTTGGCCCGAGCGGGGGAGGGGTTAGTCAGGGGTTGGTCAGGGCACCCACCTCCGATGACGCGGTCGATGGCCTGCTCAAAGTGTTTGCCGTTGACGGCGGCGTCCAGGTGTCGGGCGGCGATCAACGCCGCCTCGTTGCACACGTTGGCGATGTCGGCCCCTGATTGACAATGAAGACGACGACAACAGCGGCGTTAGACGTCAGAGCTCACCGGCACCCTCTGCTGGCTGCAGCCACAACAGCGGCAGCTGAGACCTACCGGTGAATCCGGGCGTGGCCGCCGCCATCCTCCTGGCCAGCGCGTCCTTATCCATGCTGGGGTCCAGTTTGATCGGCCGCAGGTGGACCTTGAAGATGGAGGCCCGGCCCTTGATGTCTGGAGGACCTGAGGTCCGGTGAGAGAGAGTCGGGTGGGGGGGGGGGGGAGACCGTCAGCTCTGAAGCCAGGGCAGCGGGTGAAGATGCTGGTGGGTCGCGTTCCGTACCGATGTAGATCTGTCTGTCAAAGCGACCCGGCCTCATCAGGGCCGGATCCAGGATGTCGGGTCTGTTGGTCCCAGCCAGGACCACCACGTTGGTGGCCGTGTTGAAACCTGCGTTTGAAGAAGAAGGAGAAAAAACAAAACAATTGATGAGGACGAGGAGGAGAAAGAGGAGGAAGAGACAGTAGAAAGAGGAGGAGGGGGGGTGAAGGTGGAGGAGTGGAGGGAGGAGGAGAAAGAGGAAGAGGAGAAAGAAGAGGATTAAAAGATGGAGGAGAAGGAGAGAGAGTAGGAGGAGGATAAGGGAGAGTAAGAGGAGGAGGAGAGAGGAGAAAAGAGGAGGAGGAAGGGGAGAAGGAGAAAAAGGTGGAGGTGAAAGAGGAGGAAAAGCAGGAGGAGAAAGAGGAGGAGCAAGAGGCATCGGTGGTGGAGGAGGAGGAGGAGGAGGAGGAGGCAGAAGAATAAGAAGGGCAGGAAGAGGAGGAGAAATGAGGTAGAGGAGAAGGAGGTGGAAGTAGAGAGGGAGAAGAAGGATGAGCAGGAGCAGGAGGAGGAGAGGATGAGCGCCAGACACTCCAGACAGTGTGAGAAGGTCCAGGTGGCGCTGCTCTCACCGTCCATCTCCACCAGCAGCTGGTTCAGCGTGTTCTCCTGCTCGCTCTGCCCGCCGAAGTTGCCCCCGCCCCTCTTCCTGCCCACGGCGTCGATCTCGTCGATGAAGAGGATGCAGGGGGCGTTCTTCCTCGCCATGGAGAACATGTCCCTCACCCGGGCGGGGCCCACGCCCACAAACATCTCCAGGAACTCCGAGCCGTTGACGGTGATGAAGGGGACGTTGGCCTCGCCGGCCGTGGCCTTGGCCAGGAGGGTCTTCCCCGTGCCGGGGGGTCCGGAAAGCACCGCGCCCTGCAGACACGCACGCATACAATATTTAGACATGTGGATGAACATGTGTGTGTATATGATGTACACACACACACACGCACACACTTAAATAACGAGAGCTTCCTGAATATTTCATTGGAACTCATGTTGGCCAGTCTGCCACCGACTACTTTTATCCCACACTTAATTTTTTTTTCCATTTTCCTTTTCACCCAAACGGTAAAAGCAGATGGCTCCATAGCTCCATTCAAGCCAGGCTCCAGGCCGTGCATCACAACAAGTGGCGCTGTCGCAGAGACATGACGTCACGCACTGCACGCTACGCTGGACGACGCCTCGGCTCCGACGCCGTTGCTACAGCAGCCTGTCAGATGGGTCAATAATGTGGCCCAGTGTGAACAGAGCCACATGAAATTTGGACACTTGCGAAAAAAAAACAGTGTGGACGGTCACCCCTGAAAATCAGATTTGAATCAGATTCGCCTGCAGTCTGAACGCAGCTTTACGAAATAAAAGTTGACCGACTGACTGACAATGAAGGAGCGCAGAGAACTAAAGGCGTTGAAGGCACTGAAGGCCTTTCATCTGCTCCTGATTGGCTCCCTGGACACACGCCCAGCGTTCGGCAGGACGCACACAACACTTGCGACCAGAAGGGGGCGCGGTCACCTTGGGGATCTTGGCGCCCAGGTCCTGGTACTGCTGCGGGTTCTTCAGGAAGTTGACAAACTCCAGGATCTCCAGCTTGGCCTCCTCGCAGCCGGCCACGTCGCGGAACTTGACCTCGATGTTGTCCTTCATCATCTTGGCCGTGGACTCGCTCATGCTGAAGGGGCCGCCCCTGCCGCCGCCGGGGCCGCCGCCCATGGGCCCCCGCCGCAGCGTGAGGAGCAGGAAGCCAATGAGCAGCACGGTGGGGATCAGGCTGAGCAGGAAGGAGCTGCGGACACAGAGGAGGGAGGGAGTGAGGGAGGGTCAAAGGTCGCCGAGGGGGGACCGACCGGGAAGAACGGGGACACCCACCCGTCGCTCTCGCTGCTGTAGACGACGGCGGGCCGGTGCGACGGCTCCAGGCCCAGCTCGGCGTGCGCCGTCTCCAGGTTCCTCTCGAAGGAGTCCACGCTGCCGATGTTGAACCACACGTAGCTCTGCAACACCAGCAGGGCAGCGCTTCAGTTGGTTTGAGTAACGACTGGCTAATGGACTGGCAACCAGCAGGGCTACTTTCTTTCTTTAGTGTCTCACACAGGAGGCCAGCAAGTCGATGCCTGAAAACATCTACGTGACTGTTTTTAATCATCCTGATTGTCGCTGTAGTTGTTTGTATTTACTCAATGTCGTCAGTGTGACCTTCTAACAGTCGGCCTGTTAACCATACTACATCAGCTGGTTCCCACTGTGCCCAGGTCAGGGGTCAGGATTACATTACATTTCCATCTTTGAGTGTTTCCACCAAGAACAAAATACAGCCAATCATCAAGTTAGAAATACATGTTAAAATTAAAAAATGGGCCAAATATGAGAATTTGTTCCCACAAATTAATATTTTGCAGGAACAAATTAATATTTTAATGGGGACGAATCAGCACCCCCCCGCATTTCATGTCTGGGACTCCGTAGTACATCAATCAACAAAGATATTATGGCTTGAGATGCTGTCGTGTGGAAGCAAGAGAGACGTTTTGTCAAACTGCCCCCCATTCCCACTGTGGGATGGCCCGAGAGTGGCCACGCCCACCACTGGCCTCCATGCGGCTGCGACCCTGCTGGCAGGACTCTCCATTAAATAGTGCTCGAGTCACAGGACTGGCAGATCGAGTTGGTGGTCAGCAGGTTAGCATGCGGCGCGAGTGACCTTGAAACAACCTTTCTTGATGTTTTCCTCTTTTTTTTAGGCCCCTTTTTATCATCTTGCCACGTTCCCTCTCACCGTGTCAGCGTCGGCTCCCGGCACCAGGATGACCCGGACGTACTGCTTGTTGACGACCTCCAGCCGGTCCACCTGGAGACACACGCGCACACTTTCAGCTCCGCGCTCGGACCCGTGCGACTCGCACTCAAGCCCTCCCGCTCCTCACCACTCCTCTGCTGATGTAGCGATGGACAAAGTCCTTCCAGCTGATCTCTCTGCCGTTGTCCCTGAAATAGAGGTAGAGCAGAACCGAGCCCAGGCCGGCCGCCGTCACCGCCAGGTAGCGGAAGTCCTTCTCATCCCAGGGGACGTCCCCCTGCAGAGTCACAGCGGGAAGCGTCGTCAAATTATTTAAAATTCTCTCATTTTCAGAAAAAAAACAAGAAGAAAAACAACATCAACCTGATCCATGAGTTCAGACAAATTGACCCAAAAAAAAATCCAACACTGGACTGACCTTTTGCAGACGGCTCCACCAGTCCTTGGCTCCTCCTCCTTTCTTTCCTCCTCCCCCTTTTCCATCTAGAAACACAGCGAACTTCCTCACCTCTGATTCCTACACAACTTCAACTAACTTGATACACAACACACACACACTCACACACCTTTCGGGCCGGAGGCGAAGAGCCGCCGCTGAGCCAACTGGAACCTTCTGCAGGACAGGAAGTTGACTGGAGTGCGACACACACTCTGGGAGAGATCAGAACCAGCGGAGGGAATAAAAGTCACTCTGCTGACACACAAGTTGTCACCAGCTTCGACTGGTGCCGACAAACAAAACACTGACGAGCATGTTAGCTTCTGGCAACTCCATGAGAAATAGTGGAACTTCAATAAAATGTTAATATCAAACGAGAGATTGTGAATATGAGCGATGATGACCTGTTTCCCAGTCACACAATGAAATCAGCGTCTTATTGGTCCAGTGGCCAACAGCTGTGGAGTAGGACTCACAGGGTCACGTGGTCACCTGGTCACATAACATGATGTCTTCCGATCTATGAAATTTCAATTTCATAATTTTATATTTTACTTTAATTTAGAAAACTGAACACCCCACCATTTTTTTAAACATACATACAACTAAGGACAACAAAACTCTAAAGTCCCTCTTGAGACGAAAAACTGACCGTCGCTCACTATTACAAAGCGTTTCAAAGTCATTTATGGAAAACCAAAAAGATTATTTGAGGCATATGATCTCCAACCCGAATGAAAACCCGCCGTGAAAGCCAGCGGATAATTCGACGTGCTTACAGCTGCGGTGAATTAGACGCAGCTGGGACGCAAACAACTCCAAAAGTAAGTGGTTTTGTAACGGCGGCAGGTCAGGTGACGGACGGCTCTCGAGCTTCTTTCAGCGGCATCAAACCTCACTGAACATGACCTCCAGACACAAGTACAGGAAGGCTGAGGTCGGTAGGAGAACTACGCGACTCTTTTCTTTTTCTATAAACAAATAAATTAATTTGACAGACAACATGTCAGCGGCTGCGGCGGGGAGCCAACCCCACTCACCGGGGCAGCGTAGCTCCGGTACCCGGCAGCGAGGAGCCGAGCAGCCGTCGCCGTGGAGAGCCGGGCTCGGGTTCCCGCAGCCCGGCAGAGCGGCAGGACGGCCGCCGACAGAAGCCTCAGCAGCTGAACCATCCTCCCCGGTGCCACGCCAAACACAACGTCGAACCTTTAGCTCGTCCCGCCGGGGCTCATCCTGCGTTGCACACGCAGGTGTTATTGAGTCGGAGCAACAGCGTGAAATGTCAACGGGAGAATGACGTCACGTGCCGTGGGGGCTGCCTTTGTAGGTGCCTGTCCGAAAACCACAGGACTTTTGACAGGTTTATTGAAAGATGGCAAGAAAGTACTGTGAAGCTGTATTTATTGAAGGGTGAAAAGATAAGCCTGTTTGATTTTGAAGAATGTAAACTTGGCCAATTATTTCTAGTCGACTCTATACAACAGAGGCAACACACACGGGCGCCCTGGGGCTTAACTGCACGAGTCGTTTCTGATTGGCTAAGACGGAGACGGTCTAATCTCATGTAACTGTTACCAAAACACGGGGTGACTGTGCGTTTTGGTTTCTTTCCGACGATCCATCCTTCTTGCACCACTTTTAACTTCAGTGAAAGTAGAAAGAAGTTTAACCAATATGGTTTTGTACCATCTTGATCTTGTTTTTCTTTTTTTTAAATAAACTTTAACGTTTATATTTTTTATTGATAACTGGTCCGTTTTCGTTAACCTTTTAAGGTTCAGGTTGCCTGATCGGATGTATCAAATAATCATAAACTTGTGTTGAGACTCTTGGAAAAAGCATAGACATAAAACAAGCATCACATAGAAACAAAAATATTGTAATAGTCACGTCAGTCACTTTCCCCTCTAAGTTTATTTTCAGTGCGCAGTCTGGTTTGTACAAACATGGGACATGATGCTAAATGTCAATTCAAAATAGAAAATATACATTTAGAATTAAACAACAACCAAAAAGTGGCCTTCAGCTCCCCCTGTAGGTGCTGTAGGAGAAGCGACTCAGCAGCAAGGGGATGTGGAATCTCTGCTCCGCGTCACTGATGGTAAACACAACCTACACACACACACACACACACACACACACACACACACACACACACACACACACACACATGAAAACAAAGTATTCTCCATATAAAAATTAACATCCAGGATTTAAAACGTATATGCAACATAAGAATGTTAAAAAAAAAAAAATCACGTAAGTGTTTAAAAAATATTCAGGCATACATTACTTGTTTTAATCCAGACATGCTGAAAATGCTTATACGCTCAACAATTCAAAGTACTTTATCATTCACACTCACTGTAAATAAACAATGACACTCGTAATGCAACATTTCCTGGATCTCACCTCCACGTATGGGTGGAAGCAGCTACAACCGAGCTCCTCCCAGTACGAGCCAGTCTCAAAGCGCAGCTTGTACATGCCGGGGATGAAGGCTTGGCGGCTGACTAATCCTGGACAGCGGCCGTCTTCATTGGTCGTCCTGAAAATCATTAAACTGCTGAGCGGCCGAACCGAGGCAAGGAATCATTAACGGTTGTCATCCTGAGAAATAACCTTCTCAACAAACAATCTGCACTTTTGTCTGCAGCACAGAAATCCCCAGATCATCAACACACACACACACACACACACACACACTGGAGCTGACTCCCACTATTCTCCTAAAAGATTCAGCTCTCTGAACCGGCTTATCATCACTTTTCTGAAGGGAAGCGGGTTTAAATGAGCATACAAGATGTGTTGAGAAAGTAGGTGGGGACAAGTGGAGACCAGTGGAGGAAGCAGAAGAAGTTACCCAACACTCAGCAGGTTCCAGACTACCAGCCTGGAGTCGAGGCGGTGCAGGCTGAGGGCCATCCTGGCCGCCGGGATGCCGTCGGCCGTGTTGAGGACGTGAGTGGTCAGGGGGCCGGGCTCTGTCACCGCTGCCATGGTTCCCTGCGGACAGGCGAGGTCAGTCAGTCTGGACTTCCACTCTGTGACCTCTGTCTTCCACTGAAGGGCACATGGCATGAAGAGGTCCCTCAAATCTCTCTCAAATCTCAATCCCCCCCCCCCGCCTCTGCCTGCCTCCATCACACAGGGAGAAGAGACACCCGTCTGCAGCTCAGGGCAAAAGCAAGATCAGCCGACACAGCACACTTTAAGTGGGGCTAGCAGAGAAAATTAAATGGACGTGCAACATAAGTGTAGATCTTTAAAGAAAAAAAAATCCACAATTTTGGAGCAAATTGAAGCCTAGCCCCCGCCCCCTGAATGAAATCTGTACAGATAATCTTTGGAACAGGAATTTCTGGAACTTTTTCTACTTCTTTCGATAGATATATAGATGAATACTTTATTAATCTCCAAAAGAGATTTACAGAAATTGATGCTGCACGGATCAAATGCCCCGGGACCCGCTGGAACCCACTGGAACCCCGCCCCTAACCCCCAGGCCCTGCCAGTTGTGTTCTGACGGCAGTCTTACCTTTCGGCCGCAGCGTCTCTTTCACTCAGCTCCCAAAAGTGACCCAACCGGTTTCTGTCATAACTGCGCTCGCTCTCGCTCAGCCTCTTACCCAGCGTGCACTGCGGACGGAGGCTGTGTCAAAGGTTGTCCTGACACCCGTGAATCATTAGAACCTCTCCTCCCCCCAACCAAAGGGGAGGGGTGACGAGAGCCGTTGTTTGATTTGGAGCCACTCGGCTGTTTGTCTGCGTGATAACGACCAACTAATTCAATTAAACTGTAAAAATTCGGACCTTTCCTGCCTGAACCACTGCCTTCTTTTAAAGCGTCATCATTTCAAGTCAGCTCACTGAGTTCAAGGTGTAACACTTGCAAGAAAACTGAAAGAAAACTGAAAAACAATTTAAATAATATACATTAAGATTTGTTTTGACTTGATATAACTTTAAAATATATACATTGAGAACATTTTTGTTTTGTTTGTTTTAATTTGGACTGGACTGGTTTGAAGGCTGACTAATGCACCAGCATATGAATAAAGAACCTTTGTTTTTCTTCCCGTCAGGAGAAAACTAAAAACATTAGATTGATTTAATCAATCAATCTGCAGTTAATTTACTGGGTCATTTATTGATCCAGTAAATCAACGGCAGATTTCAGAAAACACATTAAATTTTTATTCAAATATTTTCCAAATAAAACTTTAAAGCAGATACAACACAAGCGCACTTATGAGAATAAGAATAAGAATTAGAGGAAGAAGAAGGAAAATCTCTCACACACACACACACACACACACACACACACACACACGCACACACACACACACACTGTCTGCCCACACATAACACCATCAGGTTACAACAATAAAATGTGATAAGCACAGATAAGGAGTTGGGTCCAAAACGGGAAGCAAGGTAATACACTTTATTGAAATGAATCGCACTATCTTTATGGAGCAGTAGCATAACGTCCCACGTCTGCGATTGGCTGATGAGCCAGTGAAAGGATATTAAACTGTTCTGCAAAGCACACAAAGCAAAAATAAAAACCAGTCCCGGTTGCCCAATCAGAGTTGTAGATCAAACAGTGGATCAGTGGTCAGCGACGCGACTCTGTGACCTGACAAACAGACGAGAGATGACATCAGAGGTGTTTGCAGGTCATGTGAGGGATTTTCCACCATGGCCCCCAGCAGAGGGAGAACGTCCCGGGGGAAAAAGTCTTGGAGGGGAGGAGCTTGGAAAAAGAGTCTTCATCGAAAATAGAATAAGAAGAGAAAAATAGCTTCAACAACTTCTTCTAACGAAATCCTGCTCGTCTTCAACAGGCTCTGTACTTTGTACAAACCTGCCGGATTTACTGAGTTCCCCCCTTTAGTCAAGATAAGCTTTGACTCTGTGTGGCATTTTTCGCACACACACACACAGAGGGAGAAGAAGGTGAAAAAAGAGAGAGGTGGAGGGTGGGTTTGGCAACTATTATTTTACTGGAGGGCGACGCAGTGGTTAGCACTGTTGTTGTGGTATAGAGAGCGCCAAACGTGGCCCTCAAAAATATAACATTGAAGTCCAGTCATAAAGAGGGGTGATGTTGAAACATTCAGTGTCCTGATGTTGTGTAGAGTCTCAGCAAACAGGTGGAGGGGCCAAGGCTGTGGCTGTGTCTCAATTCAGGGTTTGAATCCTCCGAAGCCTGCGTTTGAAGGCCGCTTACATCATAGCACTGCGCGAAGGCTTTGTCCCAACACACTAAAATTGGAAGGATGCTCCAAACGCACGCGAGGCCCGCGAGCCAAATGCGGCCCGCCAACTGATTTTAAGTGGCCCGTGGCTTATCTCATTGTGGCTCGCCAATCGGTATTTAATCAAACAAGCTGACTTTGCAATTTTTCTGCTCACCTCGCAATGGCAGCACTTCCAGCCAGCGAGACGGAACCGAGGACCCACCGCTGGCTGCCGCCGCACCCTCAGCACACTTCTGATCCTCCCTTAACATCACTTTCAGCTGTAGAGAGAAGAAGAGACAGCAGGAGGCACTACTCACAGCTCAGTCCTTGAACGCACCATCAGAGAGACTTTTACTGTTTATGGAGACGATGGATTCACTGCTGAGAAGAACCAATATCTCAGTCACATGTTCACAATTCCATAGTGGATCACTGAGATCCACAGCCACAAGGGGTTTCCTGTTGTCACTGTGCAGCAGAACAGGATCCACCTCAGATTCACTCTGTGACTGCAGCCTCAGAGGAGCTGCTAACACAGCAGGGCTAACAAGACCTCTCTCTCTCTCTCTCTCTCTCTCTCTCTCTCTCTCTCTCTCTCTCTCTCTCCCTCTCTCTCTCTGTCTCTCTCTTCTTCTGGCCCTCACTCACTCAGTGTTCTCCAGGGCCAGGTCCCAATCTGAGCACAGATCTTCCTTGTCCCTTGACACTTCTTCCAGCTATATCCCTGAGGTGCTTAAAGGCCAGCCGCAAGACGTTGTCCCTCCAGAGGGTCCTGGATCTCTCTCTGGGTCTCCTCCTGGTGGGACAGGTCCTAAACACCTCCCTGGGTCCAGCTACCATCCAAAACAGATGCCCGGTTCTACTCTGAGCTCCTCCTGGGTGACAGAGTTCCTCAGGGAGAGCCCTGCCTCCCTGCGGAGGAAACCCATTTGTACTGCTTGTATCCAAGATCTTGTCCTTTCCGTCATGACCCAGAGCTCGGAGAGTTTAACCCAACACTTCTAAATCAGTTCTGATTCAGAGGTGCTGGTCCTCATCAACAAAATCACAACCCACGTGGACTGGATGAGTAAACTGCACACAAGGTTCTTCACCTTTTCAGAGTGGCTTCGGCTTGGTGTATTGTATGAGTCAACAACCTCTGGGCACCAAGCCTCTGCTTCCTCCGCAGAAGGTGTGTCGGTAGGATTGAGGACATGCTCAAAGTATTCTTTCCACCGTTCTGTTCCACTGCGTTAGCAAGCTGGCTAATATTAGCATCAGTGTGACATCAGTTAGCAACACTGTTGTTAGCAGCACTTACTTTGTTGTCTTGGCATGGGTTGGAAATGGCTGGCTGTCCGTGAAGACACGGATATATATGCAGTTCTAAGGGGTGGCCACACTGGGGCGCCACAGCTAAGTCCGTTGTAGCTTCCACGGGGGCGCCTCATCCGGAAAAAGACTTTTAAATAAACGGAAGACCCAAGAAATATCTGGTGACACAAGCTTCAGAGGGAAGAAGTGTGCAGAATAAAAATGACTTTGAAATGAATGAATGCAAAGTCAATTTAGCCAATTTAAAAGGTAAATAAGTTGTTTTGGTCAGCGTGGGGAGGGAACGATAAAATGTCATGTTGCTTTTAAAATAAAAGCCTGAAGAGTTTGTAAATATAATCTGCTAAATTCCACTTCCTACTGCTCCTCAGGTGACCCCGCGTAACCCTGTGTTGCAAGACAACTTTGGTGCCAGTCTGAAGGTAAACTAATAATAATAATAATAATAATAATAATAATAATAATAATAATAATAATAATAATAATAATAATAATAATAATAATGAAATGTTCTGTCTTTTTGTCATCATCAAGCATTATGATTATTTAATTATTATTATTATTATTATTAGTAGTAGTAGTATTATTATATAAATAATAATAATAATAATAATAATAATAATAATAATAATAATAATAATAATAATAGGAAGAAGAAGAAAAAACATAAATTCGATGTCTTCAGTGCTGGAAAAGCTTCGGTGCCGGAGACGCTGTGACTATTTTCATTGAAAAATGAAAATCTAAAAAAAACCCCAAACAAACAAAAAAAAAAAAAGCCAAGTCATGCCAGTTTTGTATAAATAAGTATTTTCATTTATTCCTCAACAGACCGTCACTCATTTTTCCAGACGTATAAATATAAAGTTTAACATTTTTTTCCCACAACAAACAGAAGCACGTAACGACGGGTACATTAAATACATAATTATAATACTTTTCGTGGCAACAAATCGGCTCTTATTTACAACTCTATGTACACAAGCAAACTGGAAATGGTCCTCCGCTGCAGCGAGGGAGGCAGAGAGTCCAGGCGGTTCCGGGAGAAGCTCGGACCTCGACCTTCAGGCCGTCGGCTGGACGCAGTGGAGGAATGTTTGGAGGGTCGCTGGCTATTTTCTTTTCTGCTTCTTTTTTTGTCGCCTCCGTCCATTTTTTTTGTGTTTGATTTTCGTTTCATTTGGAAGGGAAATCCGTGCGAGTCCGGTTTCGTCCAGACAACGACTGAACTGGGCTGAGTGGCTGTGAATGTTCTGTCCTGTTAACACTTCATTTCCCAGCATTCAGTGGTTGCAACTTCAAGGAGGGGAGGGGTTATAATGAGGGATCATTTCTGCCAAACAATTTGAAAGTTTGTCATTTTTCGTCATTATTATTATTATTATTATTATTACTCTTTTGGAATGAAAAATTAAGTTTTGAAAATATGTGTGTTGCTCTGCGGGGCTGCTGTGTGTCCGAGGAAGGACGCCCTCCGTCCGTCTACAGGACCTGGTAGATGAGGCTGGGGTCCTGGCTGGCGGTCGGCGACGGGTCCCGGACCGGTCCCGGGGCCTCCAGGGCCTCCGGGACCGACTCTGAGGGCCTCGGGGAAGCGGGGCAGTCGGCCGTGGGCAGCAGGCTGCCGCTGTCGGTGGAGATTCGCTCCACGATGCTGGACAGACAGTCCAGGCTGGAGACCACCGAGCTGCGCTCGCTCTTCACACCACCTGCAGGTCGGAACATAAAGGGAGATTATTTTTCTGTTTTCTGTTCTGGGACGTGGAAATATCCTGTAGAGAGATAGTATGAGAAAGGTTTGGATCCCACCATCCTTCTTCATTTGTTATGTTCAAAAATGTTCAAAATTATTCTGATATAATTTTAAAAGATTTTTTTTTTTTAATATATATGTATATATATATATATATATATATATATATATATATATATATATATATATATATATATATATATATATATATATATATATATATATATATATATATTAGTTTCATAAGACTCAGTTTTAGAAATAAGTCGAGATAAAAAAAAAATAACTACAAATTCGTACTTGATTTTAACAATTAAATCAAATAAAATCGAAATCAATGAAAATTATATATAATAATACGAAAGTTTGGCTCAGATTTTCTCATTTAATTGCTAGAAGTTGATCTTCTTTCATTTCTGGTTCGTTTAGATTTTACTTTGGCTCACAGATTGTTTTAACAATATTACATCCAACCATGATTTGTAATAATAATAATAATAATAATAATAATAATAATAATAATAATAATAATAATGGTTTTCGCCTCCTATTTCTCACCGTTTGGGGTCTCGGAGAAATAAGAGCTTCTGTCGTAACTTCCTGTCCTCTTGGACTGACAGCTGGGTCCGTTGTAATCCGTCTGCGGAGGAAAGGCAGAGAAGGTTCATTATAACAAACCAACTTCACAAAGTGTTAATGAAACAAGGATCATAATAAAATTTTCGAGAGAAAAAAACCAAACAAATATTCGACAGGGGGGAAAAAAGGAAAGAATTTAACAGTGCTGGTAAAATTTGTGAAGTTTAATCATTTGGCACGGAGGAATTCTGACGGAAGATAAAGGATAAAAAAAAAAAAAGATAAAATCTCGAGAATGAAAATCGGATTTTTAAAACATTAAAAAAAAAATTGCAGAAGATGCATTTTAATATTAAACCTAGCATTATAATACACGTGTCTTTGTGTTTATCTCGCGATTTTTGAATAATTTAGTTTTGAAATATTTATGTAATTTCTTTTTCCTGTTGTGCTTTTTTGTTGTTTTTTTGTTTTATTTCGTTTGCCCCGTTCACTGTTGCCCCAACATTTGATTTCAAATCAAAATTTCTATGACTTTAAATGCCGATGTCACCCATCTGCGGCTGCAAACGTATAAAAGTCGCAGCAAAATAGAAAATGAAACGGAAAAAATATCCAAAACGAGACCAGGGTGCGTCTGCCGGCGCGTACAAACGCGCATCGCCGCCGCTGCCGCACTCACCATGCCGTCGGAGCAGTTGGAGCGCGGGCTGGACGCGTCCGAATCCCCGCTGTAGTGCTCCAGCACCGGGTAGAAGCCGTCGTCCTGGCCGCCGCCGCCGCGCAGCAGCGCCTGCAGCGACTCGATGTAGCTGATGGCGTTGCGCAGGATCTCCACCTTGGGCAGCCGCTGGTTGGGGTTGGCGCTGGTGCAGCGCTTCAGCGTCTCGAAGGCGTCGTTGACCTTGCTGAGCCGCCGGCGCTCCCGCATGGTGGCCGCCTTGCGCCGGTCCGCGTTGGTGGTCTTGCGCTTGCAGGCCTTGCAGGCCCACAGCAGGCAGCGGCCCGCCTGGTGGTGGCCGCTGGGCGCGCGCACGTGCTCGTCGTCCTCGGTGTCGGCGCGGTGGTGGTGGTGGAGGTGGCTGTGGCTGTGGTTGTGGTTGTGGTGGTGGTGGTGGTGCGACGACGACGGGGACGAGGAGGTGGACGAGGGCGAGGGGGAGGCCGAGGAGGAAGTGTTGGAGGAGGAGTCGTCCGGCTTGAGCAGGCCCACAGGGACCAGCCGGGGGTCCAGGTCCTCGAAGAAGTGCATGTCGCTGGTGTTGAAGCACGGGTCGTCGTAGAAGTCATCGGCAGCGGGGATGGGGAAGGAGATATCCGACAGCTCCATCATTCAGTCCGAGAAGGAGGAGGAGGAGGAGGAGAAATCCACAGGAGGAGCCTTCAGCAGCAGCAGCAGCAGCAGCAGCAGCAGGATGAGGAGGAGGAGGAGGAGGAGGTGGAGGAGCAGCTCATCGACAGGCTGAGGAGGTTCTGGGGGAATGTCAAACTGGGTTCTGGTCCCTCAGCTGCTGACCTGGATCGTCTTATACCTGGGACGCCCGCTGGGGGGCGGCTCGCTTCGCTGACGTCCACTCGGGGCCTGGCCAATCACGGAGCGGCGGGAGGGGTTTACGACTTCACGGTAATTAGGGTACAATTACCCCCACCGCCGCCGCCGCCACCACCACACACACACACACGTCACCCCCTCATGCCTCACGGAGACCCAACAGGGGGTGCACGGGAATAATAATACTGTAAAATAATTTTTTGTTTTGTTTTTTAAAAAAAAGAAGGGAAGAAAATCACAGGAAATCTGGAGATTTTCTGGACTCTTTTTTTTTTTTTTGCCTCGGACACAATATCGTTTTAAAAGATTTGGAGGCTCAAATCTTTTAAAAGTGGGGGGAAATGAGCATGAAAAAGAACAAATTCAAAATGAGAATATCGATCACATGACCAGTGTAATTTTCTGTTACAGGATTATCTGTAACGAACTAACTCTGGATCCAGATTCAACAATTCCTACATAGATGCAAAGATAATGTTCACATTTGACAACACGAAACCTTTTTTATTCCATTTATAATACATGTTTAAAAATATTATATTTTTAAAATGCACATTTTTAATATATGCCATTATTTACGTTACACAGGAGGGGGGGAGGGGGGGCAGGGATGCTGGGAAAATGGGTGAAGACTGATGTTGCGACCTTTGACCTTCTTCCAGACCTCAATAATTAGCCATAATTCATAAAACACGTGACTGAAAACGAACGCGGTTCTCGCTCTGGGATTCCTCTGACCTTCACGAACAGCAGGCTGCAGTGCCCAGGGAGCCGCCACAAGGAGCCGCTGTAGACCCCGACCCCCCCCCCCCCCCCCCCCCCCCCCCAGTGTTGCCTGACAGGCGGACCTGGACGTGCTGCGTCCACCGAGTCCTCCACATAATATTCATCCGGAGTCACTTTCTATTCTATTCTGTTGAGTGTGTCCAGTTCTATTCAATCAATTTATGTTCTGTTCTATTCTATCCTGTTTTATTCTATCAGGTTCTATTCTGTTCTGTCCTTTTCAGTTCTAGTGAGTTCCAGTTATATTCCATCCTGTTTTATCATTTCTAGCTTGTCTTTTTCTACCCTATTCTATCGACTTCTATCCCAGTTTGCTTTATCCATTCTATCCAGTTTCATTCTCTGCTGTTCTGTCCTATTCAATTTGATCAGTTTCCACTCGGGTCTCTTCTATTCAATTTTATTCGATTCAATTATATTCTTATATATTATATTCTCATTTATGTTCTGTCATATTCTTCCCTATTATCTTCCCTATCATTCTCTATTCAATTCTATCTAGTTCTATTATATCCTATTCTATTCTATCCAGTTCTTTCCTATCATTTCTTATCCTCTCCAGTCTTTTCTATAAATGACAGCCTATTATATTATATATTACATCCACTTCTATCCTATTCAAACCTCTTTCATTCTATTCCGTTGTGTCATGTTTTATTATACTCTATTATCTCCAGTTTCTGTTATTCGGTTCTATCCTACTCTATCCTGTCCACTTCTATGCCGCTCTCTTCCAGCTCTGCCTCGACTCCAGCTGAGTGCAGCCGGTCAGAGGAAGACGAGGAGTCTGTAGCCGACTGGAGCGTCTCTGTCTCGCAGATCCAGTTCACGTCGTAAATTCACCTTCAACGCGGCTCCACAAATCAAAGCGCGAGCATCACCGGATCATTTGACCGGTCCCGAGGACCCGACTCCTTTGATTGGAGGTAAATGTTCTTATAAATTCTTATCTTATTCTTATTTTTATTATTCACATAACAACCACAACAACAACAACAACAACAACAACAACAACAACAATAGTAATAATAATAATCATAGGAAATAATAAGAAAAACAAACCCAAATGTGTTGTTTTTTTTTTGTTTATTGTTGTTTATTAAATTTGTCTGGCTTCTGATGACAACACTGAACATGACGGCTGCACACAGCAGCTACTGTGTGGGGACAACACACGGCACGCAACTGAGTTCCCAGTTGAACGGAGTTCAATTGAGTTCCTGGGTGACGGACACACACGCACACGTGCACGCTCACTCAAAGCACTTAATAAACCCAAAATGTGCCGACTGACAGGAGAGGCGTCGTTCTTCACACCTGCTGCCTGCTGTAAACCACCAACAGCAAGACCAGCCTCTCACACACACACACACACACACACACACACACAGTCGATTAATTTATGGCCCTGCAGACAGCAGCAGCAGCAGGGTTCATTGTGAGCTAAGACTGAACAAATCTGTGTGTGTGTGTGTGTGTGTGTGTGTGTGTGTGTGTGTGTGTGTGTGTGTGTGTGTGTGTGTGTGTGTGTGAGCGTGTGTGTGTGTGTGGGTAGTTGTAGGAAACAGTATCTGGTGTTTGTGTGACTTTCTTCACTCAGTTTCCTATGTTGTTTCACTGGAGCTGCGCCTGCTGGGCCGTCTCGCTGCTATGCTAATGGCGCTAACAGTGAAGCTAAGCTAAAAGATATCTTGATGGGTGACTCTCAGGTGAAGAGCTCGCTAGCCCTTCCACTTTTCATCCTGTGCACCACTCAGCCTGATAACTTGTCCCCCTCCCTCACCCCTGCTTCTCCTCCTCCACTTCCTGGGGGCGGGGCCGGAGGGAGAACGATTACCCAGAATGCCCCTGGGTCCCTCACTCTTCCTGAGGGCGACACAGGTGCGCGTGGTCCACAGAGGGTGAGTGGCCGCTAAACTGTTCTGATGATGACAACGACAATGATGTTGTTGCAGCAGGTGGGCTGATGGGAACGTGAGCCCTCTGTGACATCACAGAGGGCGCGCCGATACCTCTGCCAGGTGAGTGGCCACACCCCCCATCCAGGAGTGGGCTCCGCCCCCTGACACTCCCTCCTCCTTCGGCCTTGTTCCAGCAACACGTGCAGGGTCTGACAGAGCTGCGGCTTCTTCAGCAGGAGGCTGTAAACAGCGGGCTAAGCAGTGAGGTCAGCTGGGCACTGAAACTACTGGTTATTTATTACAAGTGTGTGTGTGTGTGTGTGGGTGTGTGAGGGAGGGAGGGAGAGAGAGAGACAGATACTTGGACACACAAGTAGCAGTAACACACTCTGTTAATATTTTGATGAGCACACACACACACACACGCACACAAACCCACACCCTGCACCCCCACTAAGGACACTCAGGTTACACTGCAACTGTTTGTGTGTAAGTGTGTGTGTGTGTGTGTAGCTGCATATGTGTGTGCGTGTACGTGTGTGTGTCCTCTCTGTGTGGTCCGTCACCCTTTAAACCCGTCTGAGGCCTCGGCTGACGGACGGCGGAGGCGTCCAATCAACTGGCGGCAGGTGGGAGGAGACAAACTGGCCTCGGCGAACCTGCGGTTATTGGACACAAAACTTTGATTCATGTTAATGTTGCCGTTGTTGTCGTTGTCGTCCTCATTTACGTGCTGTTGAATGTTTGAATTTTCTTCTTCCAGGACGACGAAGGAATTTTTTTTTTATACACACAAGGCACATGTCAGATCAGGTCTATAAGTATATATTCATATACATATATAAATATTAACATATAAACATATACAAATATATATTTATATATAATTGTAAATAATAATACGTTTTTCGATGCTAGCGGTTGCTAGCATCGAAAAACGTATCGAAAATCACCACCACCACCACCAACTCCTCGCCACCCCCAGACCTCAGCTGAGATCACAGCCTTCCTGCTGGGAGTGGGGGGGCGGGGAGGGAGTGGTGGTGGTGGTGGTGGGGGGGGGGGGGTTACTGGTTGACCTCCAGCCGAGATGGGAAGGCTTGGCGGGGCCTGCGGGCGGCGCCACCTCCGTCCTGGTGGTCCACAACGTCACATTCCTGCCGCCGTCCAAATGGTCTCGTATCAGCGCCCCCCCCCCCGACGTCGACGCCTCGCTCGACCATACAATGACCACTGGCAGGTTTCCCCGACCCCGGGGCCTCAGCCAACCAGCGGCGTCGCCCTGACCTTGAAAGGAAAACAATATCGACGTTTAAATCAGTGGTACGAGGATTTTCATTCTTTCTCTAAACAGAAAAATGTGGCTCGGGTTAAAATATCTGCAGTCGCTCAGCTCAGACTGATGCATTTTTATTGCTGTAGTTTGTCTTTCACAATTTCCAAAGGTTTCAGAGATGGATCGATCTTGTTCCTGTGGATTCCTGACGCTAGCTGAGGCTAGCTTTAGCCGTAACCACCACAGTTAGCCTGTAGCTGTCGGTGCTACAGTGGTTAGCGCTGAGCCCAGGAGTTCATTAAATTAGACTTTAATTGAAAGTAAGAGGATTTTTGAAGAGCGGCTGCTTTGACCGAAAAGGCAGCAGCAGGAGGTTCTGATGGTTGTAATGGTTCTGAAGGTTCTGATGGTTTCTGTTGGTTCTGATGGTTTCTGAAGGTTTTCATGTTACTTCTTATGGTTCTGAAAGTTTCTGAAGGTTCTGACAGCACTTCCCGAAGATTGTGATGGTTCTGTCGATCCTCTGGGCTTCTCCCTGTCCCTCAGAACCTTCTGTCTGACCCGTGTCCCTGCGATTTTTCACTCGTCCTCCCTGTTTTCCTTTCATTTGACCAGCTGCTAATTGCTGTTAGCAGTTAGCCGCCGTCTGTGGCGCCTCCAAACCTCCCTTAGTGTTGTTGTTGTTGTTGTTGTTGTTGTTTTTCGTTGTTGTATTTTTCCCTTTTGGACGCCTCCAGGCAGGGACCCAGCTGGAGGAGGAGGACAGTCCAGAAGACTGCTGCTCTGTCTTCTGGACTCTTTCCTTCACAGCCAATCAGCCGCCTCCGTCTGACTCTTGACTTCAAGTCCTCTGACATCCACAGTTCTCTACTGGTCTTCCTCTGAACCTCCATCCTGTCTTCTTCTTCTTCTTCTTTATTTATTTTTGTTAGCATGTGTGTATGTGTGAATGTGTATGTGCATCATTTTCATCGGAGCAGTTCTATGATTTTGAGAAATCCTTTTTTTTTAATTTTATTTAATAAAGTACCTTGTTTTTCTATAATCCCAGTGAAAAAAACTTCTAATAAAAGCGTGGTTGTTAAAGAGGATCAGTGAAGATCATGAAGGCTGATCCTCACCCAGGACACCCCCCCACACACACCAACCCCCAGACTAAACTCCCCCACTAACCCTCTTGTCTCCCCCCCCCCCCCCAGCCCCCCTGGAACGAGCAGCGATTGGGTTTCAACTGGAGTGCCGTGAAGAATTCCACATCCACGCTTTCACAAACAGGAAAGTTGCTGCAAAGGCCAAATTAAAGCGGCAGCTGCAAACGAGCGAAAAATAGCCGGCAGGGAGATAAAGCGGCGTCGGACTCCTCGGACTCCTCCCCCTCCTGCACGTTGTCGTCAGGGCACAGGTTCAGTGTCGAGGTTTTGACGTTGTTTCACCGTTTTGTCGTTTGTTGGAGATTTTTTTGGATCACGCGTCGTCATGTTTGCGGCTGAGTGGCACTAGCGACGCAGCTAGCACGGCTAGCGTTGCGGGTTAGAACAGCTAGTGACGCAAGCTAGCACGATTAGAACAGCACCCCCTGGATGGGTGAAGGAACAAAATACTGGATCTGCCCCATCTATGTATTCTGAAAATAATAATTATACTACTATTACTAAATATACTATACTGCTACTATTGGTAGTACAACTAACAATAATAATAATAATAACAATAATAATAATAATAATAATAAGAAGAAGAAGAAGAAGAAGAAGAAGAAGAAGAAGAATAACATGTATATTTATTAAATATTTTATATATGAATTGTTATTATTATATTGATGTTAATGATTATGTAATTTTTTGATATTTTATTTATGGAGCTTTGTGAGGGCAGTAAACGTCCTGCTAGCGGAGCCACAACACTCCTCTGGGTTTAAGAACTTAGCAGTTAGCATGTCGGCTAGCTTCTCCTCTTCCCATCCCCACTCCCAGCTCCCTCCACTGTCTGGGACTTGTGGAGTTCGTTGCCGTCAGCACCTGCCGGCAGCCAAACAAACAGCCTGTAAGTGGCTGAGGGGCCGAGGGGGCGGAGCCAAGACGATGCTTCAAAGAGAGAGAGAGTGAGTGAGAGAGAGAGAGAGAGTACCAGCGGCGAAACAGGAGCCGCCGCTTCTCCAAAACAACGTGATGGTGGGCAGGAGTGTGTGTGTGTGTGTGTGTGTGTGTGTGTGTGTGTGTGTGTGTGTGTGTGTGTGTGGACGTCGGCTCCATGTGGCTCCCGTCACTCTCTCTCCACCTCTCATAGAGGGCCATCAGGAAGGCCTCAGTGAGGCCGTTTCCCACAATGCCCCTGTGCAGCCATCCATCTCCTCTCGAGCAGCCACCCTCCGACGCCGCAAACACCCTCCCAGCCCCCTCCCAGCCCCCCTTCATTCAAAGCCATTTAAACCCAGCGGTATGACGAGGATCGGGTGTCAGCAGCGAACAGCCAAGAACACCCCCGAAGAATCAAAGAATCACTGGACGAGTCCCACTTCGGTTGCGCTAACAGGCCGAGGCGCTAAGCTAGCGGTGCCGCTGACGCCGCCATGGCAAACGGCCGAGTTCCGGCTGTTAGCGCTATAGCTAGCAGTTTACTTGCAGAACTTGAGCCGGGATGGGGGCGGCCTAGGAGGTTTGACTTTGATTATTAGTTCATTTAAATTAGCTGGCGTCTAAGCAGGGAGGAGACCCAGACCCGAGGCTTCAAAGACTCAAAGATTTGTATTTGTCACATCGTGTCACCTTACATGGTAGTGACATGTGAAATGATTAGTGGACTGACAGATTCATCGTGGACCAGTTTAATGTTGGCGTGGCCGAACCCAACGCGCATGCAAGGAATAAAGAAAATGGAAAAAGGAGAGAGCGACAAGTTAAATATAAGTTTAACAAAAATACAAGTTAACATAATATAATAATATTATTATTATTATTATAATAATAATAATAATAATAATAATAATAATAATAATAATAATTAGTTACATGTTTTTAAAAGTAATATAGAATATATAGAATATATTGTCAAATGAAATATTGTATACATATTACGTTTACATACATATGTTTATACATTTACATAATATAATATTATATAGTATAGTATAGTAACTATATATGAATTCATGTGATTATGGGTGTCATGGTGCAGGTTATTCTGGGTTATGGCTGGATGCAGAGTTCAGAGCTCTAATGGCTCTAATGGGGGAAGAAGCTTCTCCTCACTGTTTGTTCTCTGAGGCTGCGCAGGCGTTTTGGGCCTGTTGTGTTTGGTTGGAAGTGTTTCTTGATCCGGAGTTTGAATGTTTGACTCCAGACTTGGTCAGCTCCCAGTCTCTCACTTTGAGTTTCTGCCTCGTAAAAACGTTGCACCTGCTGCCACCCTGCAACCCCCCCCACACACACACACACACACAAACACACACACCCACACACACACACACACACCCACACACACACACACACACACACACACACACATTTGGATTTAGACAAACTGCAGGATTTAGTCCCAGTTCTGGACTCGACTCGGAGCATCTGGATTTTCGGACTGCAGCAGCAGCAGCTTCCTGTTGTCACTGCAGCTCCGCCCCCTCAGAGGATGCTGATTGGGCCGGTCAACTCTGATGGGCTGAAAATTTAACTTTTTTTTCCCGTTTTTATTTATTTATTTATTTATTTATTTATTCATTTGTTGAGGTGACTGACACGTGGGTGCGACTCGGTGGCGCAGTGGTTCGCACTGTCACCTCACAGCAAGAAGGTTGTGGGTTTGATTCCGGGCCTGGGACCTTTCAATGTGGAGTTTGCATGTTCTCCCTGTGTCTGCGTGGCTTCTCTCCACGTTCGTCCCACAGTAAAAAAAAAACGAAAAAAAAAACAACTGAGGTGAATTGGGAACTCTAAATTGACCACAGGTGTTTGTGTGTGAGTGTGAATGGTTGCTCGTCTCTGTGCGGCCCTGCGATGAACTGGCGACTTGTCCAGGCTCCCTGAGAGCAGGAAGTAGCCGGTATTGAAAACGGATGGACGGATCTGACTGACCCTCCCTCTTACCGCAGCGCGGTCACCGGCTCTCCGCTCGGCGTTTACGGCTTCGCGCTCCGAGGCGG
Organism: Nelusetta ayraudi; assembly: GCF_046127955.1. Lineage (NCBI taxonomy): Eukaryota > Metazoa > Chordata > Actinopteri > Tetraodontiformes > Monacanthidae > Nelusetta > Nelusetta ayraudi. The sequence goes on from NW_027466076.1 coordinate 1,379,316, forward strand.
CGGTGGGTTCCCGGGGCGTCCGTGGAGACAGAGATGGCTCTACCACATTGAGTCTGACTCGGGGAATAAAAACAAGACTTCCAGGTCACTGCAGAGCTCTGGTCGGCCCTGGGCCGGGGGCGGGGGCGGGACCAATGACGTTTCCAGACGCCGCACCTGTGCTGCTGGAGCTGTGGTGGCAGGAAGTGGCGTCTGCCGTCGCCGACTGACGTCCCGCCGCTTCTGAGTTAATCTGAGATTAGCAGATTAGCTAGCAGGCTAGCTACTGCAGTGGTTTATTGATAAGAGGAAAAACAGTTTAAATTCTATAATTATATGTACATACTGTATACTAGTTACATAAACATATATCTATATGATCAGTTTAGATGAGATTGGATAAATACTTTATTGAGCTCCTCCTAGAGAGATTTGCAAGCACAAATTTGTGATATGTATATATGTATATATGTATATATATATATATACATACATACATACATACATACATACATCAGTGATGATCGTTTTTTGAGTCCCTGACTAATTGACCCTTAAAATCTGGAAATTTGAAATTTAGAATTGTGAGAATTTTGCCACTTTATTCTCAAGATGTTTTTTGTTTTGTTTGACGTGTTTGATTAGATTTTTTTTTTTTTTTTTTTTTTTTTTTGGGAGGCGGGAAACAGCGACGTGGGCCCTTCCTTCCGTGCTCACGAGCACACAGGCCGCTTGTTTGTGCTTGCTGGCTGACCTTTGACCTGCCGGCTGGGGGTCCCGCTGCGACAGGTGTACGCCCATCTGGGGAAGACATCACTGAGCCTCAGCAGACCGGCGCGGCGACGCGGCAACCGCTGCTGTCGACGGGTCGGGAGCTGCAACTGAGTCTCCGCTGGCCGCTAGCATGTTGATTCCCCACAACTACGGTTTTCCCCAAAACGCAGCAACTGCACCACAACGCTGTCAAACGTAAGACAAAGTCACGATGGTGGGGAGCAGTTTGGAAACCTGGCTTGCACACACGCACGCGCAGACACACACACACACAAGCACACACACGCAGGTCAAAAAAATGTAGAACAGGATTTTCACCAGAAAAATAAAATATAAATTTTTGACCAACTGAAAATGAATCTGTTTATACAGGCGTAGTATTACACTTGTTTAGCCTCACTTTAGGGAGCCGTGCACCACTAAACACACTTTGAGCAGCGAGGACAATCAGGGGGAAAAAATACAGTCTCTAGCACTTCAGCCAATCCAGGAGTTCCTCAAATGGATGGGAGGGGCCACAGTATTTGTGTGGGGGCGGAGTCTATCTTCGGCCTGTCCCGGAAGCCAATGGGGCTTCCTGTTCCTGGTGTAGCTCCGCCTCCTCCTCCTCCTCCTCCTCCTCTGATTGGCCCGCTCGGCTCACGCACTCTCTCCAAGCCACGAGGTTCAGTGTTCCGAGACGGAAATTCTGACTTGATGTCACAGAGATTTCAGTGATAACTCTCTCTCTCTCTCTCTCTCTCTCTCTCTCTCTCTCTCGCTCTCTCGCTCTCTCTCTCTCATGCCAGTGCTCCCCTCCCTCTTCATGCCCCTCCCCCCCGCCGCCACTCATCCATCATCTTCATGGCCGAGTGTTGTGTTGTGATGTCTCCACATCGACATGCTGAACATTATAAATCACATGCTGATGATGTTTTGTCTCTGTTTCTAGGGGCAGGGATGTGTGTGTGTGTGTGTGTGTGTGTGTGTGTGTGTGTGTGTCGGTGGGGGGGTTGGTGATGTGTCAAATTAGACCAACAAACTTTGTCTCTGGCAGCTGGTTGCAGTTCAACGCTCGGCCTTCGGGGGGCGGGGGGGGGGAGCAGCACCAAGCAGCCCAGCCGGTCAGAGCTTAGCAGACGGTCTCAGGCTGGGGGCGATCGAGCTCTGGGAGTGGACGCATTTATTTATTGACCGAAATGACAAAATATAAAGTGCAGGTGCGGTGAAACCAAGCGATTGGTTGATTGAGTCACGGTTAAGAAGGTTTGTGTTGCACGTAGCACAAACACAACCCGTTTCGACATTCCTTGGACCGGTGCCTTCAGCAGGGTCGAAGGTCAGAGCCGCTGCGGCCTAAAACAGACATCGCAAACGAAGCGCAGCGCCAATTAACCGCAGCGTCAAAGCCGCCGGCCCGGACTATTTGCGGGAGGAATCTGGCGCCGCAGCCATAGCCGACATTCCCTGGCATGCCGTTATTCTGGGAAGGGGGGGCGGGGGGGTTGAGGGGTGGGCTGAAGCTCCGCCCCCTCCACCTTGCCGCTGCTGGTTGAGTCACAGCGTGTTTTATGTTCGGCCTCCGGGAAATCTTCACGTCAGCCAACAAGCAGCGTCAGCGGGTCACCTGACCTCCTCCCCCTCCCGACATTCCTCTTGTCCCTGACGTCGGCCAATCAGAAGCCACCGACGCTGTCGCGTGGGAAAGAATGTGTTGGTGCCGACAAATACAACGTGACGACGGAAGACGCACAAATAGAAATGGAACTGAAAAACACAATCTTCCGTGTGTGTGTGTGTGTGTGTGTGTGTTATATGTACAGCATGTGGGCTGTCGGATGACGTCCTTCCGACTTCTGCAGCTCCGCCTTCTTCCTGTTACCATCTTAAATTCTTGTGTCTTGTGGTTTTTGGATATTTGACTGTGTTTTTTTTTTCTTACAAGCAGAGTCTGTCTAAATCTGACTGTGTAAAACCACTTGCTTGTCATTGGAAGAAGCTGCTAGTGCTCCCCCCAGAGGTCTGGAGGACACCTGTTGATTTATCGCATCACTGTTCAATCTTTGAAATACTGACAAAAGGTTCAGTGTGTTATTGACGTCATCGTTATTGTTGTAGCCTTTTTTGTTGTGACAGAATGCATACATACAGCACACACACACACACACACACACACACACACACACACACACACACTCTAGTTGAGAGGGGGCTTGAACCATCCCTCTGTTAACACTTGGCCAAGAACTGCAGCAGGGTCTCGGGGAGGCGGGGCTTCAAACCACTCCCCGGGGTCCATTTGCTGTGAGCGGGTCCACCAGGCTGGGAGGGCCGGGGGGTCCCAGTCAGATGGAGCAGACTGAGAGAACAGGGGAGGAGGTCATGAGGAGGAAGATGTGAGGGAGAGATGGAGGAGGAGGAGGAGAAGGAGGGGGAGGAGGAGACCAGTTCTCCATCTCCAAGTGAAGGTCCACTCTCCAGACCGTCAGAGACTCTGAGGTCCAAACTCAGTGTGCGAAATACAAAGTCGCCCCCCCAACACACAAACATTTACCTATGAGACCCACTGAAAGACTCAAAGCATGACTTTAAAGGGGGTCTCATATGTTTTCAAGAAGCAAAAAAAAACAAAAACAAAAAAAACGGATATATTATTGTCACCAATGGTCACTAAAATGTTTTTGAAAATATGACTCACCAAGGGGAAAAGCGCCCACCAGGTTGACACTCAACTCAACTTTATTTCTAAAGCACTTTAAAAAAAAAAACAACCACAGCTGACACAAAGTGCTGTTCATAAAAACGTAAAAGCATCAAACAAACCGTAAAACAATAAAAGCATTAAAACAAACACGGTCTCGTGCTGGGTCAAAAGCCACGGAATACACCTGGCAGAAGAATGAATAAACGCTGCTGTCTCGAGCTCTGATGCCAAACAGCTACAAAGTTGAGTCGCGACCAGGAGGACGGGACCCTCCGCTGCCAAAATGAACGGGTATTTTTTCCGCACATTGTCCACCGCCATCGTCGCGTCTCTGTCGTCTCCTTCCACACCAGATGTGATGGAAGCAGGGGCTTCTGACCGAGTGACAGCCAATCAGATCCCGCCCCTGCTGGCTCGCTCCACTTGGACGTGAACTCTGGCGGCCGAAAGGTCGCGACCTTCCCGAAGGGGGGTTGGCAGACTGGACACTCCGTTCAGAGGATTAGACAACACAAACTCAGGGCTCTCCCTCAAGCCGACCAATCGGGTGGCTCTCTCTGCGACGGCCGGGGGAGTGTCCTGGATGTAACCTTGTGTCAGGCTCCGCTCCCCGGTGGCCCGGAGTGCAGCAGAACAGACGTCGGATTCATTTGATCAGCTGATTTATCCACGGAGTCAGCGGTGAAATGACCTGCGAGTCTGCAGATCACACACACACACACACACACACACACACACAGCGCCACCACCTGTCAGCCCTGAGCGGTGAATTCGATCTCGCTCACCATGTTTACCCACCTGTCGGGTCCCAACCTCGGCACCGACCGTCACCCACCTTAACACTGACAAATGACTGCATGACCAGGAAGTGGGCGGAGCAGCGGGGGGTTGTGGGTAATCGATACGCGGCGGTCGCAGCAGCTGTGTTTAGAAAAAAAAAAAAAAAACTGATGTCGTTCCGATCGCGGATGAATCTGAATATTTTTTTTTTCAATTTCAGAATTTAGCACTTGAGTCGGGTGGAATCGCGTCCAGAGTGGGCGTGGCTTCTCTCAGATACTCTGGCTCCGCCCACAGTCCAAAGACATATCGGCTGTGGTTAGTCTGTCCCTCGGCGTGGGTCTGAGGCTCTGCCTCAGTGGCGAGGTCTACACAGGTTTACGCCGTAGAACCACTAGAACAGGCGGTTGTAAAGGTGCGCAAAGACACACAACAGTAGGTTTTGATTAAAACGATGCTTTGTGTTCTGATCTGTTTGAGAGTCAGCCATAGAATCTGTTTGTGTGTTTGCACCACTTTTTGCACTTGATTGCTGAAACTTTTCTTTTATTTATTTTTTTTAGCACGTAATTGTGTTCGTTATTTTTATTAAATTATTTTAACTTGTCTTGTCACAACATACGCGGGGCCGAGAAGCTTTTCAATCCGGCCTGCCGAAATTGAAGAAATCATATTAATTGTTACCAAGTAATAACAGCTGTATTACATCCATTTTTTTTTCACTGTTTTAAGAGTCATTTCAATAAAGAGCTAAATACCGTGGGGCTTCACAGATACACATATTTTGTTGTAACGCTTTTATTCATTTTCAATTGACGTTAAAGCACATGTTTTCTACCCATCCCGCAATATTTTTTTTTTCATTGAACTCCACATTTAAATAAAGTTCCAGGTCTTTTGAATCAGAGGTCATTTTTCCTCGGCTTGTACTGAAGAGTTGCAGTTGTTTCAAAATGATTCCGTGATGTGATTCTGTGAGTGTGTTTGTGTGTTTCCTGTGTGTGTGTGTGTGTGTGTGTGTGTGTGTGTGTGTGTGTGTCACCCTTAGAGCCTGCACAATGTTTCCTCAGTGTGTTGATATGGAGCCCTTTCTCCTGCTGCCACACTGGGACCGGAGGAATGGTGTTTACTGCATAGAGACAACTGCATGGCGGCAACTACACACACACACACACACACACAAGTGCGCGTGCACAAACACACACACACACACACACACACACACACACACACACACACACACACGCACGCGCACGCGCGTGCGCACACACCTGGCCCTTTGCCAAGCGATCTTATGAGTTTGGATTTTTATTTCCTGGTTTTAATATTTGGATCAAGTCTGTGTGGAGTTAACACTCCATTCTTTCCACTTTAAAGAAGGCTGCAGCACACACACACACACACACACACACAAAAACACACACACACACACACACACACACACTCCCCACCCACTGGCCTCATTGGCCAATCATGTGCTCACAGAGACAACAGCTGTCTCCAGGATGAAGAAGCTACTTTCAGGGTGCCAGCCAGTCTGCAGGCCTGCAACTGGAGAGGCCCAGCGGGTCCCTCACGGCCTTCAACACACACACACACACACACACACACACACACACACACACACACACACACACACACACACACACAGGGACACACATGCACGCACTGGCAGCAGAGCCGGATTAGCGCCCCCTAGAGACCGCTCGGGGAGTTTGATGAGGGTTTTTTTGTTGTTTAATCCCCTTTTTCTCTGTGTGAGTGTGAACAACCAGGAGAACAATTGTGTTGTTGTTCGCGCACACAGCCGCACAAATTGTGTTTTTTTACACGTCATAAAGTCGTCTCCGGGTCGGCTTTCACGTGGGGGAGAAACGCTATCCGTGTGTGTGTGTGTGTGTGTGTGTGTGTGTGTGTGTGTGTGCAGTTCCTCCGTTTATCTATAAAATATGGAAGTGAATTTCATGCAAAATGAGTGCGAACGGACCATGAAATTGCATAACACCACACACACACACACACACACACACACACACACACACACACACACTCACAGCTCAGCCTGAACGTAATACAGCTTCAACTCAAAGAATCTGGAAGGCAAACGGAGTGATTGTGAGTTTGTTCAGTTCAGCTACTAGCTCGCCAGTAGCTCCGCTAGTAGAGCTAGCTAGCGAGCTAGCGCAGGCTCACACTCATGCGGCGCTGTCGTGTGGCCCGTCGCCCAAATGCACTTTGCATTCATTTGATGACGCGGTGAAAAGTCACTCGTGTTTGTCATCATAGGACACTGGCTGGGCGTGGCCTGAGTTCCCGCCCCCTCAGTGACATCATCGTTAATTCAGCTGTCGTTGCCGCCATCCAACAGCAGATTATCAAATCCCTCAACCACGTAGTGACGCACCAGATTATTGACCGAGAGCATCACAGTGACTCACCGTCTGTGTGTGTGTGTGTGTGCGTCTGTGTGTGTGTGTGTGTGTGTGTGTGTGTGTGTGTGTGTGCGTGCGTGCGTGCGCGCGCGCGTGTGAGAAGGTTGCATGTGTTGTTTTGGGTCGACTGCAACTGTCAGGACAAAGAGTCGTCTAATCTGCACCTGCCACTGACGCAGCAAATGTACGTCTACACACACACACACACACACACACACACACACACACACACACACACACACACACACACACACACACACAGTCAACTTCAGAGCCAGACGGAGCCGAGGGTTCGACTCACGAGCTTCTTCTTCTTCTTCCTCCTCCTCCTCCTCCTCCTTTCCTCTTCTGCTCTTCCCCTCCTCCTCTTCCTCCTCCTCCATTCCTCCTGCTCCTCTCCTGCTCTCTTCCTCCTCTTCATCCTCCCGGCCACTTCTCCTTTCATCCTCTCCTGCTTACCTCCTTCTCTAACGTCTGTCTTCTCCTCCTCCTTCTCCTTCTCTTCCTCCTCCTCCTCTTCCTCTTCCTCGTCCTCCTCATTTCATCATCCCGGCCACCTCTCCTCTCGTTTTCTCCTCTTCACATCCTTCTCTAATTTCTATCCTTTCCTCCTTAATCTCCTCCTTCTCCTTCTCCTTCTTCTCCTTCTCCTACTCCTCCTCCTACTTTTCCTCCAATTCCTCCTCTCTTCCCCTTCCTCCACCTTCTCCTCCACCTTCTCTCCCTTCAAACCAGACAACATTGAATTGTTGATAAGTTTTTATTCCCAAACAGAAATTTAACCTTTTCCAGTTTTGTCTTCTACCAGTGTTGTGCTGATTGTCGTACAGTCACACACACACACACACACACACACACACACACACGCACGCTGCCCCCCCACCCCCCCTGTTGATTGACAGGCGGGGCAGGTGTGGCCGCCCGGCAGCAGCAACGTCCCACCTGTCGCTCTGACCGACACACACACACACACACACACACACACACCCACCTCCCTCTCCCCACTCCCCCGACCCTTGACCCCGTGACCAACTTCCTATTCCCGTGGGCACCGTAACGCCCCTCCCTCCCGCCCTCCACTGTTGGGGGAGTGGCGGTGGTGGCGAGTTAAAGCACCCCTGTTTACGGCCTCACCCTCACCCATGACCTTTGACCTCTGCACCCTGCCGCTCCAGACAGTGTAGCGGTACAGGAAGCGGTCGGTCGACAGAAGTAGAACCGGGAGAAATATTGCAGCCAGCCACCGGGGGCAGCAGATCTCAAAGCTCTGAGCCCATTGGAGTGGAGAGGCGGGGGAGGTGACTGTAGAAATGGGCCAAACTTCCTGTGGGAGACAGGAAGTGGCTGTAAGCTAGCCCCCGGCTAACCACGCTAGCTGGTCCCCCAGGCTGTCCACGGTTCCTTCATCGCCCAGAATGCCGTGCGCTCGGCACCCTCGGACCCCTCGCACCCCCCTGCCCCCCACACCGCTGGCCTGGCACCTCCCCCCCCGAAGCGCTCTGTGGGCCGGGGGGGATTATCCATCCGCGGCCCAGAAAAGACCTGTGAAATTGTGACGGGCACGAAAATAAAAGGGGGGAGTTCTTTTGCGAGGCCGTGCGTGGAGCAGCGTGTTAGCGGCTGGCACGCACACGGCGCTGTAAGCCGATACGTGTGTGTGTGTGTGTGTGTGTGTGTGTGTGGGTGTGCGTGTGTGTGTGGGGGGGTGTGCGTGTGTGCCCAGGGCCCGCTGTGAGTCAGCGATGCTAACCATCACGGCCACTAGCAGGTGCTGCTGGTGGGGGGGATAATGCGGATCGTGCGGACGCTGTAATTGATTGGAAGGAGCTTTATGACCGTCCGACATGCCGCCAGCAAACCTGGTCACAGCAAACTGAGGCAACACTGTTTGAAGGATGGAACAAAAAAGTTTTCCAATTTGTAACATTTGGCTTGATTTATGGTTTTTATATTGGTGAAAGCTTCACGTACCAGCCATAAATATATTAATCAAAGTGTTTGCTCGCAGTACAATGAAAGTAATTTGCTTTTCTAACCCCGAGAACAGTTCTCATATGCATGTAGCAATATACATAGAGCAATAAGAGTCTTGCTGCCCGTTAGCTCCCATCTTGCGCATGCCTATCTGATGACGAAACGCAGGTGGGCTTCCTTAAAGAGTTGACACATTGGACCTTTAAGTGAGATTTTTTTTTTCTTTCAACCCATCGGTAAAATTTGCATTTTCACCACCAGCCGTCGACGTCTGTCCTTCCAGCTTCACCCTGCAGGTGTTTCTGAAGCCGCCAACGCTGACCTTTGACCCCTACATCTCCCCTCTGCGTACCCCGGATAATGAAGCTGTAGCTGGACGCCTCCAGCGCCAATTAGACAGGCGGGGGTGGTGTGGGGGGGGACCCGTCGGGACGTGTCAACAGGTCGGTTCTGATCCGGGACGATCCGGGGCGTGTCGGCCGGCAGCTTAAAGGATCGAGAGAGAATGTAAATTCAGCGCCGCTCAGGAGCAGAGGTCAGGGGTCAGCCGGGACAAGAGTGGGAGGGGTCAGCGGGGACGGGTGGGGGTGGGGTCAAAGGTCAGGGCTATGAGGTTACACGGCCGAGCGCCAACGTCAAGGGCAAACGTCTGAGCCGGCGGCCCAGGAGGAGTCACTTCCTGTTGTTGTGTTACTGTGGCCACGCCCACCTGGGCGCCAGGTGTTCCTGGTCTGGGCCTTTAAAACCACTTTCTGGTGAAAATCCCTCAACTCAAAATGTTCTGAGGTGAAGATTCTGACAAACTTTCCCCTCCGACTCTTCCTCCTTTTGCTCCTCCTTTTCTTCTTCCTCCTCTTTGCTTCCTTCTCCTCGACCACTTTCTCCTCCTCTTCCTCCTCCCCCTCTCCTCCTCCTCTTCCTCCACTTTCTCATCCTGCTCTTCTTTTTCTTCCTCCTCCCCCTCCTCCCTCTTCTTACTCAACTTTCTCCTCCTCGTCCTCCTCCTCATCCTTCCCCCATGTCGGCTCCGCCCACTAAGCCCCGCCCCTCTGTGATGTGACCCAGGACAACCTGTCGATGGCGTCTTAATTATTGGTCTCAATTGAAAAAATTAAGAAAAAAAAAACAGGAAAAAAGGCAATATTTGAAGTGGGAGTCGAAGCCGCCGCTGCTCCGCCACCTTCCCATGATCCCGTGCAGATGTTCAGCGACGTATCAGGTGACGGCCCGATCCGACTTATATGAAGAGCGAAGCCCTCCGAGCCCGCGACCTTCGCCGTCCCGTCTTCAGAGGGGTTTGGGGGGGTGTGGGGGTCCTTCACAAGGTGGCACCACCTGTGGGCAGCCGGCCCGGCAAGCTTCGGCACTCCCGTCTGGTTGGCCAGACAGACAGCGAGCGGGAAAGTGATCCTGGGCCGGGAATCCCGGCGCAGCTGAGCGGCCGATTGGAAGCTTAAGAAGAGGATGTGGCGGTAATGAGTCCGAGGCGCCGTAATCCCCCATCTGGGCGGCAGCGGCGGCGGCGGTCCGACACCGGCGGGGTGAGCGAGTGATGAGAGAGAGAGAGAGAGAGAGAGAGAGAGAGAGAGAGAGGAGCATGATGGGAAACGGCCTGCGTTTGTTTTGTTTTCATTTTGTTTCCGCGGATCAGTTTCAGACGGCGGCTGGGTGGGAGTTCCCACACACTGAGGCCGGGGTCATGTGACCTCAGGAGTGGGGGGGGGGGGGGGCGCGGGGGGGGTTGTGGGGGTGGGGAGGAGGCAGGCGGAGAAGCCCCTCAGGTGTCTGATGTTTTCTTTATTTACTCGCCGAGTTTTCCGCTCAGAGCTTTTCCGGAAGGAATCCAGGAGTCGGAATCCCGCCGACACGCCCACATCGCACCAGCAGGGGGAAGCAGGGGCCGCAACCGCCCACCGTCTCTTCTTCACTGCCATGGAATTCATGCAACAGTATCGAGGGCCCGCCTTCGCCTGAAGGAAAATATGGGTGGAGCAGAGTGGGAGGGGCCAACACACACTTCTAAATCACACCAGTCCCACCTGCCGCTTCCAGGTGTCAGCGGGTTTTTACCTTCTGCCGCCACTAGATGTCACCCTGCCAGGCTACGAGAGGCTCCCCTTCGGAGCAGCTGAGCAGGGACAAGCGGGTGTCCCTGATTGCACCACCAACCGCCACTCCAGGACTCCACACGCCCCCAGGCTCTAACGTGTCAATGGAGTTGCTAGCTAGCCAGCTAGCTGCCTAGCGCATACAGCCAAAAAGTTTTGAAATGCCTTCCGGGTTATCTCCTGGTTATACTGCTTGTAGCAGTAGTGTCACTTCCCATCATGCCTCTGTGATGCATCATAACACATCAGTCAAAGGCCATCCGGTCAAACTGTTTTACAGGAGTTTATTTTTGTGTTGCGCTCTATGGGGTAAAATGCTCTTTGGGAACGCGTGAGGTTTTTGGCTGTAGTACCTCTAGTGGCCACTGGGGGGGGGGGGGTGCCCGTCTGGTCTTATCATACATTTTTAGTGAAAAGTTGGACACAGCTTTCCTGGATCGGCGCGCTTCTCCCCTGAGCTCCACCAGGCGTGATGGATGGATTGATGCATGGATGAACGGATGGACGGAGGGATGCATGGATGGACGGATGGATGGATGAATGCCGGACTATTTCGGCCCTCAGCGTCACCGGCCGGTGTCTCCTTACAGCAGAATGTTTCCTTGGAGTCCTGCCGAGCCCTCCTGCAGTCTAAAGAGCCTCCTCAGGTCCCTGCTGCTGCTGTGTGTGGACACAAACATGGATGGACTCACCGACACACACATACGTTAACTTCAAAAATAAATAGATACATAAATAAATAAATAAATAAACTGGGAGAATGGAGGTGTTTTCGCTTTGGTTCCAACCCGGTGAGAAGTGGACTAAGGCCAGGAACAATGACACAGTTAGCATGTAGCTTCTAGTTTGTAGCTGTTAGCGTGTAGCGTTAGCATGACGTGGGAGCACAGAATAGCAGCCTCGAGGGCTGCATTCAAGAATGTGAAAATGGTTCCCTGGAGCAGTGTTTAAAAACAAGTCGGAACTTCAGTGAACCATCTGAAGGCACACGGCCCCGTGGGTAAAAATGGGGGCGGGGCCAGTGACTCTCCTGGTTTATTTCCTGGATCTGATCCTGATGCCGCGTCGTCTCTAAAAGTTGGGCAAGCGTCAGCGGAATGACATGAAACCAGAGACGGGCCAGCGTCACGGCTCAGGACCCTGTGAGACGTTCAAGAGCTGCCCCGAGCCCCCGAGTCCTCGCACCCACCGGTGCCGCCAACGCTGCCTTTAGATGGAGACACTTCTTCCTCCTCCTCCTCCTCCTCCTACTCCTCCTCCTCCCCCACCTTCTCCTCCTCACTGCTGGACGATGCTAAACTTGTCGGCTTTGTTCCGAAAACTTTCCGTGCACTCTTACAGTAAATGACCCTATTGCTGCCCTCCTGCAGTCCCTTCTTAGCCCACCGGGGTGCTGCAGCACGATCCGCGTTGACGAGTCAGACCTGAAAAAGTTTTTCCAGAACGCGTCGAATTGTGTCATGAGTGTTTTATTCAGCGGGGTGCAAGTTGGCCGAGCAGCGTGACCTCATCAACCCCGACACACACACTCATACACGCACACGTGTGTGTGTGTGCGTGTGTCTGTTTTTTCATTTGCTGCTGCCGCTCCGTGACATTTGTTGCCGCAGCTGAACATGTGCGGGACAATTTCTCGATTCTTCCAGCAGCAGCAGACAGCTGTTACACTAAAGCTGCTGCTCAGGGTGGATTAGACCTTGTGTGTGTGTGTGTGTGTGTGTGTGTGTGTGTGTGTGTGTGTGTGTGTGTTGGCGTGTGCCTGCCTCTTGGGACATGTTAACCCCCCCCTCCGTGCGGTTAGAGGTCCTCCGGGTCCTGGACCAGGATCTGGACTTTTTACCGTCTCCAGTTCTTAGCTTTCATGTGTGCGGCGGCGGCGGCGGCGGCGGCGGCTCCCGCTGCGGTATCTGTCGGCCAATCAGCTCCTTCATCACGTCCAGCAGATTAGACGTCGCAGCCGGGGCCTCAATCATCTCTGGGCCCCGGGCCTGAAAACACTCCGGCTGGTCGTCCCCTGCGCTCCGGGTGATTGGTGGAGGCTAGATTTTTTTTTGGCTGGTGGCAGCGAGGGATTGGGACAGATTCAATGCTGGATCTGAAGTTTCCAATTCCACCTCTGAAAATTCTACAGTCCAGAAAAATATATGTCATGGGATTTGTAAGGTATCTGTCTTTGAAGTTCCGTGATTCTAAGCTCTGAAAACATTGACAATTTGGATCCAAAGCAGCTATATTATGACTGAATTATGACTCACTAACTATTAATAGAATTTCTTTGAGTTAGGCGGGCCGAATTTAAAAGCTCAACGGGCCGCGTGTGGCCTCCCAGCCGCAGTTTGCCCATGCCTGATGCGAGAGACATTGTAGTGCCCCCTACCATCTCTGTGCTGTTTCCTCACAGGGACTTGGACCTGGACCTGGACCTCCAGCTCCGTCCAGCTGGAGGTGAGTGAAGGTGAGTCAGATCAGAGGAATGAGTCCTGCTCCAACTTCCTGCTTTAAAGGCCTCGTGACAACTAGCAGAAACATTTTTACTGAGAAACCGCGACTTGCGCCGGCCCCACGCGTCGCCCCACTCTCGCTGCTCCCTGACCTTGCAGCGCCACCGGGGGCGTCTTGTAAAGTGAGGAAGCACCACAGAAGAAGACGCCGACGGGGCCGCGAGGGCTGTTTTTCCATTTAACGGGTGACCGAAGCGGCGCTTTGTCTGTTTGTCGAGGCCGAAGTGGGGGACGGACGCGTGTCGCGTGTCTCGGACGGGGGGGGTGCGGGAGCCTCGTTTTGCGCCCCGAAAGATAACGGCCCCTCTTTTTAACGAGCGCCCCTAAGTCCGGTGTGGCGAGGGCGACGGCTTTATGGGGTGGCCACACAGGCGGGCGCAGGGCGCCGCTCTTTACTGGCAGCCCGCTCCGAGGCTTTACGGCCTCCACAAACCGGCGGGAGAGGAGCGTCGAGCTTTAACTGATGGACAACTGCGGCAGTTAGCTGCGGTGGGTCATGTGACCCCGATGACCACAGAGACACAAGGAAGAAGTGGCCGAAGGTCACGAGATCTCACAAGATTAAATCATGGCGATCAGATGCACAGGTTCTGCCAACTAAAGGGTTAGGGTTAGGACAGATTCTGATGGGAGCAGGCCATATGATTATTGGTGGGCGGAGCTGACAACCGCGCGGGTGCGCAGAGCCAATCAGCTGTCAGCAGCTCTCTAATGAGGGACATTGTCCAGCCGATCAGAACCACTGTCTTCCTGCTTCTTCCTGTTTCCGCCTCTTTCTCCTCAGAGGACTCTGTGATTGGTCCCGGACACACTTTGAACAGCTGGTCGTGCTCTCTCCTTGTTTCAGGACTTTTTTTAAATGGTTCTGGTTCTTACTCTGACCCGGATGGTGTCTCAGGCCACGACTTCAGATGTTTGTGAACGCAGCTCAGCAACTCAGCGGTTCTCCAAATTTGAGCTAGAAATAAACTGCACGCAACCTGAGGCCGCCGCTATTTATATCCGGAGCCTCAGTGTGTGTGTGTGTGTGTGTGTGTGTGTGTGTGCAAGCCACAGCAGGTCAGATCCAGTCAGGAACCGGTCAGCACCAGATGACACTTTCTCAGGGTTTTTCCCTCGTCGCATGTTTTTGAATCGACACGTTTAATCAGAGTCGTCTGAAACTTCACACTTCCCACGTCGGCCGACGGCTGCTGACTGACTACAACCACGCGCACGCACACACACACACACACACACTCACAGGAGGGCCACCAGCAGGGTTTGATGACCCTGTTTGCCTGCACGACAGTTGGTGTGATGAGAAGAATCCGGTTGTTTGTGTAGGTGTAGTTTTATTTTTTCAACTCTCTCCGGAAGTCTGGAAAACACACACACACACACACACACACACACACACACACACACACACACACACAGCAACTGAACACACGACGTCGCCCCAGCCAAGAGGCGTTTTGAGCGAGAGCTGAACGTGAAGATAGCCGAGAAACTGATGACTGCGTGTTTGTGTGTGTGTGTGTGTGTGTGTGTGTGTGTGTGTGCGCGCACGTGTGTGCGTGCAGTTATGTAAGTGACATGTATCTGTGGATGCCCGCTGACCTCTGACCCCTGACTTGACTGTCAGCATCATACGACACTAACCCAGGTTACGTCAGTGTGACGTACCGCCAGCGGGGGGAGCTGTTTCCTCGACCCCCAGTCGGGAGAAAAGATTGCCGTATAGATTTATTATAGATGTTATATTTATTAGTCTTAAAGGAAAAAACAAGATTCAAGAAGCTTCAGATGCCATTCGAACACCCACACACACCCGCACACACACACACACACACACACATACACACACACACACACCACTTAACTTTCCGGCTTAATTTTTTTTTTTTCAGACACTTAAAACTTTCAGACTTGTTGTGCTTCATCCGTGGCTCCGCCCCCTCCTTCATTGACAACTGCTGGATTTGACGACAGGTCGCGTGTCACCAGGATGGACTCGGGCTCAGCGGCAGCTGGGCCGCATGCAACTAGCCAGCCACCCCCCACAAGTCCCCTTACACCTAACCACCACCACCACCCCTCCTAGCCAGTGGTGAGGATACCCCACCCCCCCAACCCCCAAACACACACACGCACACACACACACACACACACACACACGCACACACACTCCTCCCAACGGCCTCCAGATACCCCACAATGACAGAGGCCTCGCCATCCATCGGGTCTCCACAGAGGCCGGAGCGTGCCAGGCAACAGCTGCAGGGCTCACACACACACACACACACACACACACACACACACACACACACACACACGCACAAACCCTTTATCCACGCCAGCACGAACAGAGCGACGCCCTCCTCAATGCCACCATTGTTACTCTCCTTGGGCCTCCAAATCAGAGGGTTAACACACACACACACACACACACACACACACTCCACCATATCTACGCGTGTGTGTGTGTGTGTGTGTGTGTGTGTGTGTGTGTGTGTGCTTGCCCTGCAGCTGTTTCTCATCTACCACTGTCCAGAAGAAGAGAGGAGGACCACCAGCAGGTGGCGCAGCAGAACTTGCTGCTCTCTCTCTGCTTCTCCGAAAGTCAGAGGTGCGTGTGCGTGTGCGTTTGCATGTGTTGGGGTGCCTGGCTTATGTAAGATGACCTTTGACCCCTCGGTGGTCATGTTGCGGCTCATGGTCCCACTAAACAACTCAGGTGTCACTGTAATGTGGCAGTGGAGGTGCCAACGGCGGCGCTGCTGAGCACATGCGGGTGAGACATGTAACGTGTGTGTGTGTGTGTGTGTGTGTGTGTCTTCAGACACCAGATCGTGGCAGCGTGCATACATGGAACTAACCTCATCAGCAGCTTACACACACACACACACAGTGTGGGCCATAATGTTGACTCCTTTAGAGTGGATTCTAACAAGCATTAGCGCTAACTGCACTTTTCTGGTGCCAATGCTGAACTCCTGCTGGACTCAGTCTGACAAGCCTTTCTTGATTTCTTGTCCAGTGTTGATAAATCATTTTTTTACCGTGCTCATTTCTTTAATTGAATTCAATCAGTATTTGAGAAAAACATGAGGAAGCTAGCTAGCTCCTCCCCTTACCTGCCCAGGTGTCCCTGCTGATCCGCCTGCTGCCAGTTGAAAATAAAATTCCAAATTGCACAAAGTTTGACAGACGCAACTTTAGTCACGCAAATTTTTCTGTTTGGTTTTTGGGTTTTTGTGCTGACACACAGTCTCTCGCACCCACGCACGATTGTACCCCTGGTTCACGTGCAGCTCAAACCTGTTTTTCCCAGGTGAGAGTCAGCGTTGTTAACCAGCAGGCCATCTTCAGTGCTGAGGAGATGCAGATTGGAGGAGGCTCTTCACCCTCCACCTTCAGTCATGTGATCTGAGACTGGGACCAGCACCAAGACTTGGACCAGGACTGGCATCAGGACCATCAGAGGAACCAGGATAGAGACAAAAGTAAACCACGGATCAGGATTAGGGCTGGTATGAGGTCCATGTCCATGGCCATGGCCAGGACCCAGGAGCTGGACCAGCACGGGGCCCAGGACCAGGACTAGGACCAGGACCAGCACTGGAACCAGGACCAGGGCCAACCCAGGACCAGCCTTAACATCGCCACCAGAAAAGTCAATTTATAGCTGAATGCTTGTTAGAATCCAAGCTAATATAGGCCACATTATGGGCCACACTGTGTGTGTGTGTGTGTGTGTGTGTGTGTGTGTGTGTGTGTGTGTGTGTGTGTGTGTGTGTGCCCAATCTCCCGAATCCTCTTTGATTTTGATTTTTGAATTGAACTTGTCCTGCTTGTATTTTTGTTTGTTGTTTGTTTGTTTTGTTTGTTTTTGTTTTTGTACGTTTTTGTGTGTAAGTGTGTGCCAACCGAGTCACACATGGAAGAGCAATCGATAAACATAATATAAAACATACAGATACAACAGTGACACTGATTCCCTCCTCAGGCAGTGTCTGGCTGTCAGTCTGAAGAACAACCTCAACGAAACGTGCACACCGCTGCTAGTCGCTGAAGGTAAACAGCGGTCATCCGCTGTCTTCGACTGCCATCTAGTGGCCCAAGTTGTCAACTGCCTCCAGATGCTCCAACGACTGAAGTTCCGCCACCGCGGTGGAGATCGTCTCCAGCACAGTGTGTCAGACCAAGTCGGTGCCATCAGGACTTCCGCAAGCTGGATGGAAACGTCAGACGTCCGACCTGACGAGATGTTTGCTGAGGCAGCAGAGGATCAGCGACGAGGAGCCGTGAAGCTCCGGAGAAGAGCTGGAGAGTTTGAGAGGAGGGTCTGAGGAGCAGCAGGACACAAGATGGGGACAAAAATATCCAGGAAGAGGTTGATTGATCGATTTTCTCCCAGAGTCATAAATCAAAAGGAAAAAAACATTTAAATGATGTTAGGAACCAAAAGTGAGAGAGTCACTGCTGCCAGGACCCAAAACCCCAGTGTGGTGACATCTTTTGGTTAGTGCCATGCTTTAACGCCAACATTTTGGTTTTCATTTTTCAATTACTTATATTTCCATATATCCAGTTGGGACCAACACGGTCAGACACTGTGCTGGAGGGAAGATCTCCACCATAGTGACTGAACTTCTGCCCTGGGAGCATCAGGAAGCAGTTCCCAAATCAGACCACTGGATGGCAGTCTAAGACAGCAGTTTGCTGTTGATTATCTTCGGTAACTATCAGCGGTGTGTTGGCTGCGTCACAGTGTACTCGTGTTTGGTCAATGTCCTCCTTCAAACACACACACACACACACACACACACACACACATATATATATATGTATACATATATATACATATATATATATATACATATACATATATATACATATATATATACGTATATACATATATATACATATATATACATATATATATATATATATACATATATATACATATATACACATATATATATACGTATATATACATATATATATATATATATATATATATATATACATATATATATATATATACATATATACATATACATATATATATACATATATACATATACATATATATATATATATATATATATATACATATATGTATATATATATATATATATATATATATATATATATATATATATATATATATATATATATATATATATATATATATATATATATATATATATATACATATATTAGAAAACAAAAAAGAGATTCCAAAATGCAACGAGTCAAGTTGAAAGCTGGTGATGTGGATGAAAAGTGTACCATAAAAGACGACGAACTCAATCATAAATTCAAAGGTGTTTCTTTTATTCTCTTCTTTAGATGTTTTTTTTCTGTCATCGTCATTTTATTTTCTACAATACATAACGTAACAAGCTTTACGTCATCACTGCGCGACTTAACCGAGCCACAGTGCGCCTGCGCACACCCAGGAGTCCTTGGCTGGTCGGCCTCCTGTAGGTTATACATCACCGTGAGCAGTCGCGGACAAAATGCAGAGCTGGACCCAGTTGTACCGCTCCCTGGCCACGGTATGGACCCTCTCTCCTCTCGCTCTGAGCGGCTTGTGCTGACCGGACCTGGCTCCCGTCGGTTTGAGGCCGGTCAGTCTGGCGGGTAGTGGTGCTTTTGCCGCGGCCGTAGCTCGGGCCTGGCTAGCGGGTTAGCTAACAGTCCTGTGGCCGGGGACGAACGTCACACCGAACTCCCCCGGAAAAGAGCGAGATGTCAAGAGTTCCGTTTGATTATTAGGATTTGTGTGTGTGTTGACGTGAAGTCTGCCAGCCGTCCTCACTGTCCGCTCCGCCCTGTCGTTCGGCCATAATTTAAAGTGCGTGACCTGTCAAAACAGTCGTCCCTGTGGTGGTAAATCAGAAAGTAAAGAAACACTCTGACAGGTGACTTTGAAAAACCCGGTTGTTGCGGGGCAAGGCTGGTTGGTGGGTTTTCTGTTGTGTTTTTTTTTTTTTTTTACGTGTTTTTGTACTGATGTTCACACTGTTTTTAAAGGGGTGGGCGTTTTTTGTTTTTGTTTTTTCGTGAAACGCACGCCTGAGTTCTGCGCCTCTCTCTGCTATGAAGCCGCTAGCATGCTAATAGTTTTAGCAGCGGCGTCAGGGAGCAGCACTTCCTGGGTTTGAGTGGCTCGTCCTCTGGTTCGCCAGCCAGCCAATTAGCCAACCAATTATCTATCCAACCTGCCGCTGTCAACTTCCCGGTGTTGCCAGCTGATGTTGTTGCTGACCGGCGATAGGGGGTGTGAATCTCTTGATTGTCTCATGAGTCGATTCAAAAACTGAAACGGTGCTCCCATATGTGTTAATAATTAGTTTGAGTCCATTCATAATTGCATTTCTTACTTGAATCACTCTTCCCCCTCTGAGGTGCGTATATCTCTGCGCTCTGACCTCCTGACCTTTCTCTCCACAGCGGGGCCACCACCTCCCCTCCAAACTTCCGGCAGCCCTGTCCGTCAGAACGTATGCGGACAAAGCAGCAAGTAAGAGAACCTAACCTTGTGAACATGCTGTCGCTGCGCTGCCACCTGGTGGCAGGAATCTCATGCAATTGTGTTTTTTTTGTGCGTGTTTTATTTTTCTTCTTTTTTTTTTGTTGCTGCGTTGTTGTTCTGCAGTCGATGCAGATGTCACTGTGGTGGGTTCGGGGCCCGGCGGCTATGTCGCCGCCATCAAAGCTTCTCAGCTCGGCTTCAAGGTGAGCCACCACCGCCGTCAGGCACCTCGGCCTGGACGACGGCCGCGTGAGCTAATGGTTCCTCCCACTTCCCCCTCTGTGCAGACGGTGTGCGTTGAGAAGAATGCCACCTTGGGCGGGACCTGCCTCAACGTCGGCTGCATCCCCTCGAAGGTGAGAAACTGCACGGTGTGGTACCGCCACCAGCCACCGGGGGGGGGGGTGGACGGAAGACTTTCACCAGAAGAATTTAAGCTTGCTGAAAGAGACCTCACGTCGCCGCTGCATAAACATTTGCCAACACAACAGTGGAGATAAGAGCTATTGTAACGAGCACCTTGTAGAAAATTTATTAATTTTAGTTGTCTAATGCTAACTCACTTGTATGGCTAAGGGTAAAACGTGTATAGATACACACTGTGACACATTCATTCTGTCTTTAATTCATTTTATTCTCAGAAGGCATCATATTTTCTTCCGCGAGACCCTCCTCTTGGGAGGGAGGGGTCGTACCCTTGTCACTTTTTTTCACCACTTGACCTGTCCTCCTGCCCGGCTGAGTCTAAGACCGTTGTGTTGCTGCCCCCAGGCGCTGCTCAACAACTCCTACCTGTACCACCAGGCCCAGGGCAAGGACTTCGAAAGCAGAGGGATCGAAAGTAAGAGGCTATGATGAGAATGGTGGGTGTGTGTGTGTGTGTGTGTGTGTGTGGTTGTGTGAGAGTGACGCCCGTGGTTCCTCTGTGCCTCAGTCTCAGGCATCTCTCTGAACCTGGAGAAGATGATGGCCCAGAAGAGCGGAGCCGTCAACGCGCTGACCGGCGGAATCGCTCACCTCTTCAAACAGAACAAGGTTCCCACCCTCCCCGTCCTCCCTCACCCTCCTTTCCTCCCTCTCTCCCTTTCCTAACAAGCAACTATGCTCCACCCCCATCCCCCTCTCCCCCAGGTGACCCACGTCAACGGCTTTGGCAGGGTGACGGGTAAGAACCAGGTGACGGCCACCGTGGCCGACGGCAGCGAGCAGGTCATCAACACCAAGAACATCCTCATCGCCACCGGCTCTGAGGTCACGCCCTTCCCCGGAATACAGGTAGGGAGCCCCCTAGTGGTGATGCCAACAGGAAGCGATGGGGGAGGAAAAACTAAATATTTTTATTTTCTTAATCATTATTATTGTTACTGTTATGATATACACATATCTATATATGATAAATAAACACATTTAAATGTGCATATACATCGCTAGACTTTTTTGTTGTCTGTCTTTTGACTGACAGGGTCATAAAAATCCCGATAGAATATATTTTTACCAGTCACTTTAAGTTTTTAAGTGATGTGAAGGACAATAGCAGTTTATTTTCATTCATTATTAATTAATATTCAGTCCAAAGTTAGCCGGAAAGAAAATCCAAACCGTATCAAGCCGATGAGTATGGAACTTTTTCCCCTCACGCAGTGACAGAAAACACTGACTGTGGCCTCAGGAGCTCCATATGAACACAATCAAAGATGACGAAGTCGTCTGACAGACGACTTCTCGTAGCAGTTTTTGTGTTCTGGATTCTGAATCTGCGCTTTTCTGCCACACTGGAATTACAAGCGCTGCTTCAGTTGCCACCATGTGGTCCGGGGTGTGAATTGCAAGCTGTCAAAATGACAAATGGCCTTCAGATTTTCCCGTCACCGTTTTAAACTAAATTGTTTTTTTGCTCCTTCAGATCGACGAGGACTCCGTGGTGTCCTCGACAGGAGCTCTGTCCCTGAAGAAGGTCCCAGAGTCGATGATTGTGATCGGAGCCGGAGTCATCGGCGTGGAGCTGGTCCGTCACCTGCCGCCTGAACATCCATGATCTGCTGATGGTCAGTAAGGTCTTGAGCGTGACCAGCCAGTTTCTCCTCCTGTCCTCCAGGGGTCAGTGTGGCAACGTCTGGGCTCCAAGGTCACGGCGGTGGAGTTCCTAGGCCACGTGGGTGGGATGGGCATCGACATGGAGATGTCCAAGAACTTCCAGCGCGTCCTCCAGAAGCAGGGCCTCAAGTTCAAGCTCGGCACCAAAGTGATGGGCGCCACCAAGAGGCCCGACGGCAAGATCGACGTGGCGTGAGTCACCGCAGCCACAGATAACGAGACGCGGAGGACAGCTGGAGGATGTTTTTTTTCTCATCTTGCCGGTCGGTGTCTTTCAGGGTGGAGGCAGCAGCCGGAGGGAAGAATGAGACTCTGACCTGCGACGTGCTGCTGGTCTGCATCGGTAGACGGCCCTTCACCCAGAACCTGGGCCTGGAGAACGTCGGCATCGAGCTGGACAACAGGGGGCGCATCCCCGTCAACAACCGCTTCCAGACCAAAGTGCCCAGGTGGGTGCGACAGAGCAGACCTGCTAGCACAACAGCAGCTAACACTGCAGCTGCGCTAGTGTGAAGGATGGCGGCTCGGCTAGTAGCACAGAGACTAGTAGCAGTGTTGATGGTAGCACTGAGGCTAGTAGCAGTGTTGATGGTTGCTGGTCCACCTGCCAGCTTGGCCTTCACCTTGGCCACGAGCTCACACCTGATGCTGGTGTTCCTTCCGTCCAGCATCTACGCCATCGGAGACGTGGTGGCCGGGCCCATGCTGGCCCACAAGGCCGAGGACGAGGGCATCATCTGCGTGGAGGGCGTGGCCGGCGGCGCCGTGCACATCGACTACAACTGCGTCCCCTCCGTCATCTACACCCACCCCGAGGTGGCCTGGGTGGGCAAGACCGAGGAGCAGCTCAAGGAGGAGGTGGGGAGGGGAGGGGAGAGGGAGGGGCGGGGCCTCATCTGTCACAGCAGCTGTCCGTCGTTGGGAATGTGACGAGGTGTCGCATGACCTGCGCTAATCTTGACTCTCTGCCCCTCCCTCCTCCTCTTCCTCGTCCCCATCCCCCCTCCTCCCCTGCTCCTCCTTTCCCTCCCCTCCTCCTCCTCATCCTCTTCTTCCTCTCAGGGGGTCCCATACAAGGTGGGCAAGTTCCCCTTCGCCGCCAACAGCCGAGCCAAAACCAACGCCGACACAGACGGCTTGGTGAAGATCCTCGGCCACAAGGAGACGGACAGGATGCTGGGAGCTCACATCGTCGGATCCGTGAGTAGTTCGGGGGGGGGGGAGCTCACACGGGCGTGGGAATCGACCCTTGTACAATCAGAATCAGCCTCCGCCTCAATGACTCCGTTTTTTTCTCTATTCTACTACTTAGGTTAAAAAACAAACAACAACAAACTACAGAATAAGTAAAAAGTAAGGGTAAACAAGTAAACAATGTGCAACCGGAAGTATAAATAAACAATAAACAGTGTGCAACTTGGTGGAGTAAAATAAGGATCTGTATACAAGTCGACATAGTATTCGTTAAATGTGCACATATACCGAAATATAAAAAATATATACACGTCTACATATGTATACCCTGTGACAGTAAAATAAAAAGAAAGTCGAGTGGAAATGTTAGGTGCAGTGCAATAATGTAATGTAGCGTAGCTTCCTGGCTCTTTCCAACCCTGCTGTGTGCGCTGTCGTCCTGCAGGGGGCAGGAGAGATGATCAACGAAGCCGCTCTGGCCATGGAGTACGGTGCCTCCTGCGAGGACGTGGCTCGAGTCTGCCACGCTCACCCTGTACGTACCCACTGTCTCTCTCTCTCTCTCTCTCACTCACTCACACACACACACACACACACACACACACACACACACACACACACACACACAGAAACTTGTTTACATCCTGTATAGGGACTTTGTTTTGTGGGGACGTCATGGCAGCAAGTCCAAACACTCTGATGAGAAAACAGCTTACACCCTCTCGGCAGTGCAAATCATGTGCTCTTCCTCCTCTTCCTCTTCCAGACGGTGTCGGAGGCCTTCAGAGAAGCCAACCTCGCCGCCTCCTTTGGCAAAGCCATCAACTTCTGATGAGCCGCCACTGCTACCGCCGCACCTTCAGTGTACATACCCGAGGAAGAAACAGGAAGCGGAACCCTTGGTCCCTCCCACCGGCTCCACTGCGCACACTCACCCTGAACTGCATCTAGTTCTTGTTATTTAAATACTCTCAATAAAATACTACAAGGAGTTTTTTGGTGGTGAGGAAATATTTAGGCTCGTGTAATATTTTGACAGAAGAAGTTTTTTTTTTTCTTTCTGTTTGTTCCTCTGTGTTTTTACAGTGTGAAATACTTTATTGCAGCACGTCTGAAAGCAGGAAGCTGCAGTAGCATCAAAATGTCAATAAAAAAAATAAAGCGAAGACACTGAGACCTGCGAGTGGGGAAACACACGACATCTGGTGGTGAGATCCTGTTTTCTGCCGGAGCTGCCACTACCTGTTGCACCGGCTCTGTGATTGGCTGCCTGACTAGACCAATAAAATACATTTTCTCGTCCCCGCTTGTCGTCCTCCGTCCTTCAAGTCGCTGAGTGGAAGGACAGTTGGGCCTTTTTCCTAAAACACGATGGAAAATGCAGTATGTATGCATATACACATATAATATATACTTGTATGTGTGTATATATACACACACAACACACACGTATATGTACCCCCTTTAAAGGGACAGTTCAGCCAGTTTTAAAGAGAAGCCAGCCAGGAGATCAGACGGCTGTTTCAATTTGTTCATTCAAGAACAAACATCAGCTGCCAAAGATGAACGGTGTGTCCTAATATGTTTGTTTGTTTATTTACTCCTAATGAACCAGAAGAAACTCGTCGAGTCGGACAGGAAATTGACAGAGCATCCACACAAACAAAACAAACAGGAAAACAAACGGCCTCAAGACATTGAAGAGACTCCGGCCTTTAAGCTTCAAAAGGGCCGAGTGGCTCCACCCCCCCCGCCCCCTCGAACAGACACCTGAGACGCAGTCAGGTGGCTCCGAGTGTGTCTGTGTGTGTCTTTCAGCAGGTGTGTCGCTGGGAGAACACACACACACACACAGAGACGCACTGCGGCGGCAGCAACATGGGCGGCTGGAAGCAGACAAGAGCAGAGGCGACAGCGAGGAGCGACTGAAACAGGTAATTAAAAAAACAAAAACAAAGAGCTGGAGTAGAATGGTTAAGTTGGGGGCAACTGGATTTGTTCTTGTGGTCTTGAAGAACAAGTCCAGTTGCCCCCAACTTGACCCTTTTACTGTAAGATGACCTGGATGACTGAGAACCTCAGACAAAGACATGGTTTCTTTGTCGGAGGGAATCTTTCTGCCTCTGTTTTTTTCTGGTTCCTCTGATTTTTCTTCCAGCTTCGTTTCCGTTTTGTGTTTTTCTCTGTTGTGTCAACGTCCTCTTCCTCTTCCTCCTCCTCTTCCTCCTCCTCCTCCTCCTCTTCCTCGTCCTCCTCCTCCGGAGCTCCTCAGCACCTCGGTTCCCTTCCACATTCCGCCATTGGTTGGATTTCA
The DNA here is from genome assembly GCF_046127955.1 of Nelusetta ayraudi. Taxonomy (NCBI): domain Eukaryota; kingdom Metazoa; phylum Chordata; class Actinopteri; order Tetraodontiformes; family Monacanthidae; genus Nelusetta; species Nelusetta ayraudi. The sequence continues at coordinate 1,404,678 of NW_027466076.1, forward strand.
ATATTTCTAAGGAGATGGAAGGAGGGGCGGAGCTTCATGACGGACAAAACCAAAGTGCCTCCTTATTAGTCGGATCATTAATCAATCAGAAGTGACAGACCCTCCCCCGCCCACCCAGCAGTGTCGCCTATGAGGGGGGGGTATGAGGGGGTCGTCGTCGGGGGCCTCCTGGGACGGCGGATGGCGTGCTTGGTGGAGCCACTTCCTGTCTGTGATTAGAGTGCCCAGGGTTTCCTCTTCTGGAAACAGTCGGCGACGTCTCGACCGAGTTAGCGCAGCCACTGCTCTCCTCGCTAACCTCCGCCAACCAGTGAGTAAAAAATATTTAGCTTTACTCCTTCGGTTCGTTGCATCGGGACACCTGGTGGCCACTGGAGGCAAACACTCATTACTTTACTGATTTCATCAGTTTGATGTGTTTTTCCCCAATTTTCTGGGATGCAAAGTATCCAAAGGGGTTTTCCGTTCTCGATAGAAGTTTTGGAATCTTTGCTCCTGATCACCAGAGCAGCTGCAAACCACGTCCAGGTTGTCAGTTATGGTCTAAAACTAGCTGTCGAATAGAACCATTTCCTGTGAAGCGCCTCGGTGAAGTGGTTGACGGAAGGGTCGGCGAAGAATGTGACCAAACTTCCAGTTGAAAACATTCCGAAGCTCCTCCCAACGCTTCCTCCTCCTTCACCTCCTCCTCTTCCTCCTCCTTCACCTCCTCCCAACGCTTCCTCCTGCTTCACCTCCTCCTCTTCCTCCTCCTCCTCCCGCCAGTAGAGAGTCCGAGCTGCCTTCAGCAAACATCCTTCGTCCGACCGACCCTTGGAAAACATTCCAGGATGAGGAGCAACACGGTCGTCCAAACAGAGCTCCTGGTAGCTCCTGTGGAAAGAGGAAGTAGCACTGGGGTTGTTCAGCCCAGTGTTGGGTGCTTGCTTGTTTGTTTGTTTGTTTGTTTGTGCATAGTTGTTTACTTCTGCTGCAGTGGACATGGCTAACAGCCTGTTCTGCTTCAGAACTGAGTCGGGACCTTGAAGAGGAAGTCTTTTTCTCGGAAGGTTCTTGGTTCTTTGGCGGTTGCGACCACTGAGTTGCTGGGCTGTTGCATGACCCATTGGCCCAGATCATGTCTAAGTCTCTCTGATCTTTAGGCTCTAAAGATCGAGGTCACGAGGTCAACTTTTTTCAGTTCTTCCTGCCTCAAAACATCCCATCATGCATTGGTTCCTCAGGACTCCACTGCAGCCGACCACGATGGTTCGTCACACCACCACAGCCACCGCCACTACGCCGGCACCGCGGGAACGGCCCATGCCGTCATGGTCCATTTCCCGGCCCACCGCCTCTTCGTGGACCACCCTCGGACCCAGCACCAACTCTACCGTCAACCCGGCCGTCGCAGTTGTCACGCACTACGTCGGCAACCTGTTGGACAAAATACCCCGTAAGTCCGACAACTGAAGGTACTTTTCTTAAATGCGATCGCTGATGTTGACCTCTGGACTCGAGGACAGAACCCGGCTCAAGGGTTACCTAAACCAGCTAGCGCCATTTAAGCACTGCAGTAAAGAGTGACAATAAACCTTGTAGAGGCAACTAGTTGGACAACTGTTAGCCTTCTTGTCACACTAATTTTTAAAGACCTTGGTCATGTGACTGGCCCCGCCCACTCAGCCCTTTCTGCCAGTACTTATTAACTGCCTTCTTCTTCGTACGCAAATCATCACAAGCCAACATCTTGGTCGTACATTAGCTAGCTTGGCATTGCAGTTTTACCACTGGCAGTTCTGAAGACAATCCACAGAATAGCAGCAGCTGGGTGCAGATCCTGGATCAGCGGTTTTGCTAGTCACAGAAACATGTATCCTAAAAAAGAAAAACTCCCGCATGGTCTGGATGTTCCCAACCTGCTCCGGTTGAAAAGTAAATATGACTTACTCACATTAGCATCCTCCTGTTTACCCAGCAGGCAAAGACTAGAGTCACATGACCGATCCTGTCAGGCCACATTCAAACAAACAAGACGTGTGTGACGCCAATAAATGTAAAAGGGGACTTTGATCGTTTCACAAATTAGTTTTATGTGTTATCGGGTTCTCGTCGGTTGCAATTAGTGGGTTCAAAGGTCAAGGAGCAGCCAAAACCTGCCGTCTCGGAATGGTTAGCTTGTTAGCAAACCATAGTTGGCTCTCTCGCTCCGAGACGTCTCTTGGAACGTGATTTGGCGCTTTTACAAGTAAAAGTCGTTTGACGGATCGATCGGTTGGTTTGTGGCTCGCAGTGCCGCGTTGGGCCGTCTACACCCTGCTCGTGGTCGGCGCCCTGCTGGTCATCATCTGCTGCCTGTGCGTCTGCGTCAAGTGCTGCTGCCGAGGCAGGAAGAAGAAGCGGCAGAGGAAGGAGGACAAGATCCACCTGATGGAGGCCAACGGCAAGTCCAGCGCCACCCCGGTGAGTGTGTGTGTGTGTGTGTGTGTGTGTGTGTGTGTGTGTTTGTACTCTCCTCCACTGAGCTCCCAGTGCTCTGGCAGGTCCAGCAGGACATGGCCGACGCCGATTACGGCGCCACCAAGCAGGAGGAGCGGGGGAGGATGCTGTACTCGCTCGAGTTCCACGCTGCTCATTCAGAGGTGTGTCTCCAACTCTCCACCGGGTGGCGGTAGAGACACATTTGACACCCCTGTTTTTTTTTAATTCAGTTTTACATTCTGGTTCAGACCGGTTCCCCTCCCGGTGGTTCTCACGAGGTCGGTCTTGTAGGTGAAATGAATCCTCTTCATCTCGTTTTGGGTGGAAGCTGACGGTGGGCATCAAGAAGGCCGACAGCCTGAAGGCCATGGACCTGGGCGGCACCTCGGATCCCTACGTCAGGGTCTACATCCTGCCCGACAAGACTAGGACCTGCGAGACCAAGGTCTTCCGGAACACCCTGGACCCCGTCTTCAACGAGCAGTTCAAGTTCCAGGTAGGAACGTTGGCCAAGGAGTTCCTCAGCCTCAGACTGTCGTAGCTTCTTCTTCTCCCGCTTCACACTGATCCTGGAACCTAAATCTTATGCTGACGCCCCCTGTCCCAGATCACCAAGTCTTCCCTGCTTGAGTCCACGGTGGTGATGCAGGTGTTTGACTTCAACCGCTTCTCCAAGCACAACATCATTGGCGAGCTCAGACTGCAGCTTTGCAACGTTGACTGGAACCACGTCATCGAGGAGTGGAAGGACCTGGTAGCGCCCGCCAAGTTTGAGGTCCGTGCCGCCGCCGCCGTTCCATCTCTGTTCTTTGCTTTCAAAGGGGTGCGGAAAGTAAAAACTACAAAAATATAACACCCACATTGTGGTTTTTAGAAAACTGAGACTTAGGAACTGAATTTGAAACTTGGAATTGGGTGAATAAAGTGTACTTGCTCATTCAAACCGAAACTGGTAGATTTATCCAACACTTCTGCATTTCTAGGCTTAGCTACTCTTAGCTTTTAAAGTTTTTAAAATATATGTTCTAAGATGCTAATGTTGGTTATGATCTGAAAATGCAACATTTTTTGCTGTCAGGAGGAGAACCTGGGCGAGATCTGCTTCTCGCTGCGCTACGTCCCCACGTCCGGCAAGCTGACAGTGGTGATCCTGGAGGCCAGGAACCTGAAGAGCATGGACGCCGGAGGGAGCTCAGGTGTCGGGAGGGGAACACAACTCTAAAATCAGGACGAGTTAGCTTACCTAGCTAGTTTTGGCTAGCAGAACAACACAGCTAGCTTTAGCTAAATAGCTAACTGAATTAACTGCAGGTCTTTTGGGATCTGTTTGCAGTTAGTGGTTTTTGTTTTCACTTTGACTCGTGGGGGGGGGGGGGCCTCTCACTGTGAAGCTACGAGTCCAGAGCTGAACACCTCAACGTCGCTCCCTCCTGGCTGTCGCCCTCAGATCCCTACGTGAAGGTGCAGCTGGCGCTGGACAAGAGGAAGTGGAAGAAGAAGAAGACTTCTGTGAAGAAGAAGACGCTCAACCCTTATTACAACGAGTCCTTCGTCTTTGATGTGACCTTTGAACAAATCCAGGTGAGAGGCAGAGACTCAGGAAGGACTCGATCCGATTGTACGATTTCAGACATCCCTGTAGTTCTTCTTTTTATTCACTGTAGTTCTTTTTCTCTGTAGTTCTTTTGTGAGAGGAAAACAAAACAGCTCCCAAAGTTTGTTTGGATTTCCGTTTCAAAAAAACAAACCAATGAAACATATAACATATAACATATATATATATAAATATATACATGTGTATATATATATATATATATATGTATATGTGTATATATATATATATGTATATATATATACGTATATATATATACATATATACTTATATATGTATATATACATGTATATATGCATGTATATATACATGTATATACATATATATATATATATATATATATATACATACATATAGCTATAGATATATAGCTATATATATATAGATATACACACTGTATATGCGTAACACACACACGTATGTATGTATGGTATATAAAGGCAGGTGGTTGCCGGCAGCAGGTTGACCTCTGACCCTTTGTGCCGCCCAGCGGGTCGACCTGGTGGTGTCGCTGTGGGACCACGACGCCGTCAGCCGCAACGACGCCATGGGGAAAATCTTCCTGGGCTGCAACGCCGCCGGCAACCAGCTGCGGCACTGGGCCGACATGTTGTCCAACCCGCGGCGCCCGGTGGCCCAGTGGCACAGCCTGCTGTCGGCCACTCAGGTCAACTCCACGCTGACCCTCAAGAAGAAGATCCCGCTGGCTGACAAGCTGCCGCTGTGACAGCGGGGCAGACGGTTGCAAGGGTGAAAAAAAAACACCACACTTCGAAATGACTTTTCTCAATCATCACGCACCTGCTATTTATTGCACTTAAATCTTCCCGCATTGATCGTTTCACATGAAACCTCTGTTGTAGAACTGAAATAAAGTAGAATCTTTTTAAAAAGCCTGTGTGTGCGTGTGTGTGTGTGTGTGTGTTGCTGGGATTCCACTTTATTCTCCAGGGTCAGACATGGACCTCGTTGAGCTCATTAGTGCGTTTCTCTCTCAAGCGCCAACCAGGAAGTAGAGTAGAGAAGTACTTCCTGGTGGAGAGCCACCAGCAGGGGTCGCCGTCGTCCCTGGAGGCGGAACTCGGCCAAGGACGTCTCGGCATTTGCAGTTTGCTGACATTTCTCGATGGATGTAAAGAGGTGGAGGATGTTCGAGGGGTCACCGGGGTCGGGTCACACGGGGCTGATGAGGTCGAGCTCCTGGTACAGGAGGAAGCGCCTCAGTCCCGGCGGGAGGACCTGCGAGCCGATGACCTCTGACCTGTTGAGCCTCTTCAAGGTCACACGCCTCCTGATTTCCAGCCGGCAGAGGTGGGCGAGGGAGCGAGGGCTGCCTGGAGAGCAGGGCCAAAGGTCAGACGACAGGAAACAGGAAGTGGCTGAGGCTATGCAGAGAAGAGAGGGGTGTCGCCCCCTAGTGGAGACTTTGTGTGTTTATTTAGATTTTGCCTTGCGCTGCTCAGAACGCCAAGGACGGTGGTGCAACAACACAGAACAGCATGTAACGCTGCTGTAATTCTCGATTTGACCACCAGGTGGCAGCAAGTCGTTGACTTGGGAAAGCGCCACAGATCAGCTGGTCAGTGGGAAACGCTGCAGTGTGTTTGTTATTTATACACAGAGGCATTTACCGGCAAACAAGACCTATGTGGTTGTGTATGGTGCCCCCTGGTGGAGGGAATTCTTCTTCACCATATTTTGTCATTTTAAAATGTTTTATATGTCTTTGATGTATGTTTTGAGAGGAGGTGTCTATAGACATCTATATGTATGTATATATACATATACACACACACCCATATTTACACATATATAAGTGTATATAGATATACAGTATAGTAATAGAGCTATAATAATATGTAATACTATGTGAGGTAACGTTAATAATAATTATTTGAGGTGTACATATATATACACATACACACACATATATTACATATTGTATATCTATTATTATATGTCTACATACAGATATAGAGCATAAAAATAAAAGAGTCAGGTAATGAAATAAAGGTCTCTCACTCAGCACGGCCTGGATGTGGGGCCACTCTGGCTGCTTCTCCAGGACCAGCCGGAGGTCGGGGCAGAGGCTCACATGGCCGACGTAGTCCAGCAGGATCCGGACCACCTTCCCGGCCAGGTGCACCACACAGCCCAGACTCACAAAGTCGCAGAACTGCGGGAATGACGCACAACAACAGCAGCAGCCGACTTTGAGAATGACAAACTTCACCTCCGCCTCCAGGTCTGTAACACCTGGACCCCTGGCTGAGGTCCTCTGAGGAGTCACTTGTCCAAGTGGACAACTGCCTTGAACAGAGCCCGCCTGGGCCGAGCCGAAGACCTTATTGTATTCTTAATATTTCTTCATTATCATTGTACTGACACCAAGTGACGCCAATCAATATGTACCTATGTATATATATATGTATATATATATACATATATATATATATATTTGTATATATATATATATATATTTATATATATATGTACATACATATACATATACATATACATATACATATCCGTATATATACATATATCTTTACAGTTTAAAATCCAGGAGTAAATGTGTTGTGATGTGAACATTGAAACGTACAGAACTCACCGAGATGGGCCCCTCCCCCTGGTGCTCCAGGGCGCCGCCCTGCTGGTGGCCACACTGGAAGCAGGCCTGGGCCCGGTAGCCGGAGGCGAGCAGCATCCTCATCATGGCCTCGTCCTTCAGGCAGTACTGCAGCGCGGTGGGGAAGTGCGAGTGGCTCACCGGCCAGAAGTGGAGGTTGGCGTCGGCGCCGGCGGCCAGCAGCAGCCGCGCCAGGTCGCGGCGCCCCGAGCGCACCGCCACCAGGAGGCAGCGCAGCGGGTCCAGCTCCGTCTTGGCGCCGGCGTTTAGCAGCAGCCGCGTGCAGTCCGGGTCGCCGTTGGACACGGCAAAGTAGAGGGCGCTGCGGCGCAGGTCGCAGTAGCTGGCGGCCGTGCCGGCGCTCAGCTGGTGGTTGACGTCCAGGCCGCGGGACAGCAGCAGCCGCAGGCACTGGGCGTGGCCGCCCTCGGCCGCGCAGTGCAGCGGGCTCTGGCCCGACTCCCTCAGGGCCTTCCTGCTGGTCAGAGGGAGCAGGAGCTCCAGGACGCTGCCATCGCCACCGCCACCCGGACAACAACGAGCAGACAGACAGACAGACAAAGAAAGAAACAGTCAAACAAACAAACAGACGGATAAGCCAATAAACAAACAAAAACACGGGCAAACAGACAGAAAGACAGACAGATAAAAATAGACAAACAAACAGACAAACAAAAAACAAACACACAGACAAACAAACAAACAGACAATAGATAGATAGATAGGGTGGAGGCTGGGTGTGGTGGTTGGGGCAGGGGGTGGTGGAGCTCCAGAGGGAGCAGGGACTCACCTGAAGTGGCCCCTGGCCGCCGCCCTGTGGACGGGCAGGTGCCCAGTGCCGCTGGCCAGGTCCGGTTGGGCTCCGTGCTCCAGCAGCAGCCGCACCAGGGCCGAGTTTCCCGAGCCGGCGCCGCCCATCAGGACACTTTCACCGCTGCAGGTCTGCGCATTGACCCGGCTTCCTGAGTCGGCGGGGAGAGTAGGGGAGGGTACCTCAGTGTGGTCCCAGGCCCGTAATTGAATTATTCATTATTTCTTTTTTTTTAAGAAAATTTGTCTTGTGACTTTTTGTGTTGTTTTAAAGCAGCTGCTGCAGGGCAGATGTGTACGAGGCTGGGAGGGGGGGAAATGTCAGAGTATAGCCACTAGAATCAAGTGGACTACACCGCTGGGGGGCGGAGTCACGTTTGGAAAGCGCTGTTGGCAGACTGACCGCAGTGCAGCAGGACCTCGGCGGCCTGCAGGTGGCCGTGCTCGGCGGCCACCGCCAGCGGCGTGGCGCCGGTGGCGTCCCGCTGGTCCACGCAGCCGCCGCCCCTCCGCAGCAGCAGCGTCAGCACGTCCGCATGGCCCCGCCTCGCCGCCTCGTGCACCGCCGTCCACTTCCGGGACGGGATCGGCTGCTCCGCCCAGGCGCCATAAGCCAGGAGGGCGTGGCTTATCTCGTAGGACCCGCCTCTCACCGCTTCCGGAGAGAGGGAGAGGAAGAGAGAGGGGGCCAGAGCGAAGGGGAGAGAAAGTGAGAGTCGAGGTCGGCTTGGTTTGACTGCAGTCCAAGGGTAGGCAAACTCTTTGACTGGTGGGCAACAATAGGTTCTAAAATTTGACAGAGTGCCAGGAGCAGATGGATGGAGTCTTTTGGTGACCCACCTCATAGGAGAAAGAATTCTATCATGGGATGTGTAGAAAACGTGCCTTGATGTCGACTGAAGATGAACAAAAGTAGTTTCAACAAAATCTGTGTCTTTGAAGCCCCACGATATTTAGCTCTTTATTGAAATGACTCTGAAGACACTAACGAAAATGGACGAAATACAGCTATGTCATAACTCACTCACTATTGATATAATTTCTTCAAGTTTGGTGGAACGGATGGAAAAGCTTAACGGGCCGCAGTTTGCCCAGGGCTCCGGGACTCCATCTGGCGGTGAGTGGAAGTAATTACCGAGCAGCAGCGGCGACTCGTCCCTGCCGTTGGTATCCAGCGGCGAGGCTCCGCCCTCCAGCAGCTTCCTCACCAGGTCAGTCCGGCCAGTGCGGACCGCCAGCGTCAGCTCCGTCTCCCCCCCACACCGGTCTGTGCTGAGGGTCCGAGCTGCCGAAGACACAGCGCAGTCACACTTCTGGTCAGCCATGATGTCACTTCCTGTCAGCCCTGAGGAGCAGAGGCAGGGCAGGTTCTCCAGGAGTGTGTGAGGAGTGCCACCCTGAGGACGGAGGCCTCAGCTGCACCCTGGCCGAAGGGTCAGCCAGCAGCCAGGAGTGGGGGTCCAGAGGAACACAACCAACACACTCAACACAACCAATACAACCAGAGGAACACAACCAAAACAACCAACTCAATCAACACAACCTACGCAATCAACATAAAAAACTCAACCAACACAATCAACACAAATAACATAACCAGAGGAACACAAGAAGCACAATCAACACAACAAACACAATCAACACAAAAAGTATACTCAACCTAACCAACACAACCAGAGGAAGACAACCAGCACAACCAACACAATCAACACAACCAGTCTGGTGACAGTCACCTGGCTGGATGGCAGTTGAGACCCTCAGGTGTTTGCTGTTGGCCGAGCTGGTGGTTGAGAGCAGAAGGAGGTCAGACAGTGATCAGCTGATCTTTGGGACGGAGAAGGTCAGAAAAGGTCAAAGAAAGTCAGCAGGACGTCAGAAGGTCAGACTGCTCTGCCCACCTGGTTGCCGTCTTCAGGTAGGCGTCCCTGCAGGAGTCGTGGATGCCGAGCTGGAGGTGGAGGTCGTGAAGGTCGTGGATGTTGTGGAACTCCTCCTCCTGAAGTTCCTCCCACTGCTGCTGCGGGACTTGGCTCATGGCTCTGCAGACCAGCTCTAGGGTGGTCTGCAGCAGCTCCTGGTGAAACCAGATGAGGAGATGATTTGCTGCTGGAGCCTGAACCCTGGAACCTGAATTCGGCTGAAGATGGTGAAGCAGAAGATGGTCTACAGCGAGGACGCGGTGCTTCCTCCAAACCAGGAGGTCCAGCCAGCTCTCCCAGCCGAGGCTCCTCCCCTCAGGCTTCCTGGAGCTCTGGAGAAGATTTGATCTGCACTTCAGACGACGTATCTCCTGGACTTGACCTCCTGACCTCCTGACTTCCCGACCTTGATGGTGCTGTTCTGAGATCTTCCTGGACCTGGTGAAACTCCTCCTCCCTCCTGCGGGGCTGCAGACACTCTTTCACCTGCAAGTCTGCTGGCAGCTCGCCTCTTTATACCGCCAAGAGTGACCTGCTTTCTGTGCCGGCGGTGGTGGTGTTGGGGGTGTGTGTGTCTGTGTGTGTGTGCGTGTGTGTGTGGCCTCATGTCGGCGCCTATGGAACCCCACAGCAGCAGTCATCCTTTGTATAAACTAATCCAGGACTTTGGCCGATATCCCGCCTGCATGATCCCACAATCCTCTGCTGCATCTGTCTGACACACGTCAACCCCGTGGCCCGTCTACGGTGTGGGCGAGGGGTGTGTGTGTCGGGGGAGGAGGGTGGATGAACTGGACGTAAATTAGTAAATTCAATTTCGATGCAAACTCACGTTCGCTTCCGCAGAGTTTGCGTTCGAAACCGTCATCCACGTAGCTGCAGGCAATACCACTGCGCAACCCATTCACAGCAACTGCGTGCTGGCTGCGGCTAGCTTGCGTACAGTTGGCTATGTCAGGATGGCCTTTTCTTTTCAGCTTGATTCAATTCCTTTGTGTAAGCCATCCATCCTACACGTTATTGATTGTTGTGTAAAAATATTTTAAATGAAAACATTTCAACACAATTTAAACATTATTTCCAATGCAGTTCAAACTATGCGAACCATATACCTTTTTGAACCCCTATTTTACAGTAAGTGATGATTCACCGCTACTGGCGAGCCACTGGCCGTTGATGGTCACGGCCCCCGAGCACTGCGGAAGACGTCCTTTATTTTTCTCAATGAAAGTAGGCAACACTACGCTGGGCTAGATGGCTGCTTGACTGAATCCACACCGCCTTTTTCTACCCCCCCCACCAGTTGTCCTTCCCCCGCTGCTCCCAGTGTGTCCCAGTAATCCCAGCAGGACAGCTGGACCCCTCCCACTCAGGGAGACTGGGCGCAGATCAGCGAGACTGGGCACACACGAGTTTAGAACAACAGCAGAACCTCCTGCACGACTTTAAACACAACACGACACACACATACACACACACAACAAGCTAAGAGCCACTGCATTGACCCCTCCTGACCTCTGCTGACGGGTATAGAAAATGAATGCATGAATATTTGAAGGTTTCTCTCAATTGTTTAAAGACATTTTCTGAAAGCATGCCTCATACTCTCTGAACTCTACGCACAAATGAAAAATCCACACAATGGTCAAAGCCTCTGAATGCACCTTGAGAGTTGGGCTAGGCGTGCGAATGGCTAAGAGGAGAGAGGGGGCGGGACAGAGGTGACAAGGTGAGGCAAAAAAATATATATATAACATTGCAGCTTCTTCTTTTCTTAATGGTCTTTTAAACACATAAACCTCACTTTCACTTAAAAAAAAAAAAAAAGAGAATTATCTTTGAACTTCTGTTGAGAAAAAAAAAATGAAAGGAAAGAAAAGAAAAACGAGATGCGTGTCGCTTGAAACAGGAACATTTTATTCAACCAACAGCGGCGACGGCTTGGTCCTGGTCTCCTCATCCTCCTCCACAATCTTCAGATCAAAGAGAAATTTCTCACATCAAAGTCAGAGAAAAATAAACGCGCCTCAAAAGGGTTTTACGGCACCGCCCCCGCTCCTCTTCTACATCCTGGAGCTTCGAGGGACGCTGTTTCGAGTTTTTTTTTATTTTTGTTTTTTGTTTTCTATGACCCGCACAACGGTAAAATTGCCCATCAAGGATTCGCCACTGACTTGTAAAGGAAGCGCCAACCGCGAAGCACAGGCGTCGCTGTGACGTCACATCACCATAGAAACGCGTCAACAGCGAGGACGGCGGAGCTGCTGCCGAGGTCCCTCGAGCGACGTTTGACGGTGTGTTACAGTGTGTCGCACAGTTGTGGGTCCCCGCAACTCCCTAAGTGGGCTTAACGGCGCTAGCTTAGTTTAGCTCAGCTTAGCTTAGTTTATTTTGGCCCGAAGCAGCAGCATGTCAGAGCCGCAGGACGGAACCGAGTCACGGGCCACCGAACAGCCGCCAGAGGGCAACGGAGAGCCAAGGAGCGAGGCTGCGGCAGCAGGTAGGAAGATAACGATGATTGACTGATCGATTGATTGATTGATTGATTGATTGATTGATTGATTGATTGATTGATTGAAGTAGTAAGGTTAGAGAGTCTATCAGGAGCCGCTACAGGCACAACGTAGTGACTGAACCCAGGTGGGTTTGGTCTCAGGTGGGTTGGACCTCAGGTGGGTTGGACCTCTGATGGGTTTGACCTCAGGTGGGTCTGACCTCAGTTACTTTGACCCCAGGTGAGTTTGATCTCAGGTGGGTTGGACCCCAGGTGGGTTGGACCTCAGGTGGGTTGGACCTCTGATGGGTTTGACCTCAGGTGAGTTTGATCTCAGGTGGGTTTGACCCCAGGTGGGTTGGACCTCAGGTGGGTTGGACCTCTGATGGGTTTGACCTCAGGTGAGTTTGGTCTCAGGTGGGTTGAACCTCAGGTGAGTTTGACCACTGCAGCAGAATGTTTTTGATGAACTGCTCCCACTTCCTGAGTGTTGAAGGGAAGGTGAAGCTGTTGTCTTGGTCCGATGTTACCTGTGCAGATGCAACGGAGGGAGGCGGAGCCAGCACCTTGAACCAACCCGAAAATGCCGAGGCGACAGGTAAAAAAACAAACAAAAAAATAATTCGCTTAGATTTTAAGGCAGCTCCTTTGCTTTAAGTAATTATTATTTTTTTAAATGAATGCCTTTTATTTCACCGCTATGTGATTTCCAGTGAAGCTGGTGCTGCTACCAGGAGGTCATGTGATCACCATGGCCTTCCCCGTCAGACTGTCCGTCCGAGACCTCAAGGCCCTCCTGGCACCGGAGCTGCAGGTCCCTGTCGAGGTGCTGCGGGTCTCTGTGGATGGTACAAGGTCCCACTTCCTGTCTGGGCTCTCTCTCTCTCTCTCTCTCTCTCTCTCTCTCTCTCTCTCTCTCTCTCTCTCGCCGCCGCTTTCACTCACCCCTGAACCCCTGTTCTCCGCGTGCCTCTCTTCCTCAGGCGGCCTGTTGGAGGAGCAGCTGAGCCTTCTTGAGCTGGGAGTGTGGCCTCAGGGCTCCACCCAGATGGAGGTGAGCTCCGCTGACCCGGCCGCCCATCCGCTGCGCCCGCGGCGGCCAGCGGAGGGCAGCGGCGCTGCCGATGTCCTGACAGTTCGCGTGCAGACAGGTGAGGAAGCTCCTCCACCCCCCCACACACCCCCAACCCTCACACACCACATTTATTAAGAATAAAAAAAACTGCCGGTGGGGAGGAGGCGCTTGCTAATCACCCCCAGTTCCGTTCCTCCGCCAGAAGGGGGCGTCGTCCAGGAGAAGGTGGTGGAGATCGAGCGGCGGAGCCAGAGGAAAGCCTTCCTGGGTGGATACCGCCACCGCGTGACCGGCGCCGAGTACCACCACGCCGCTGTGCAGACACTGCCCAAGAAGAGGCCCGACAGAGGGTCAGAGGTCACCAGCCGTGACACTCAGGTAGGGGGACGCCTAGCGTCCAGGAGGGGTATTACAAACCATCAGTACCTTCACAGCCGGTGAGTGTGGAGCTTCTGGGAAGAAGCAAAGATTCTCGACGTCCTCGTGAAAAGATTCCTTCGTCTGTTCTCTGCGCCAGACGGTCCTGCTGAAGTCGGAGGTCCAGCAGTGTCCACACGAGGTCGCCACTCAGATGAGCATCGCTGGCTGCTTCGTGTCCTGCGCCAAGGACCGCCTTGTCAGTCCGGGGCCGTACGTCACCGGCGACCAGTTCCACGACCGCAGGCTAAAGGCCGTGAGTCCCGCACTTACACACACACAGACACACACTGATAGGAAACACATTGTTTTCACCACTAGAGAGCGTTGCTGAGCACAGTGTGTAAAAAAAACCCACAACAACACAAAAGAAAATGTTGAGCCACGGATATAAGACATAGAGTTGCGAGCAGGTGTGATCACGAACGAGCTGGACACTGGCGAGCTAAAACGATCCTGGACATCACCCTAAATCCTGACGGTAGCGTTTCGTTACCAGAATTACCTGTCCGTAGTTTACCGGCAAGACATTTTACTTTAGTTTTGTTCATCCAGAACAATTAGTTTCATTAAAACAAAACTTAGACCTCTGCTGTGTTTCAGTAGCGTTGGGTTGTGTGTCACTGATTGTTGCCCCCCCTTTGTGTTGCGTAGTCTCCCAATTTGGGATCAATAAAGTACCTCAATCTATCTATCTATTGTGGGACTCTCGGGATTAAGTAACTGTACATCCAGCCTGGTTTTAGCTAACGTTAGCGCCCTCGCGGAGCACACGTCATGCTATTAGCATGTGTGAAGCTTCGCTCTATTTATAACAGCGGCTGTGCGGCTGTCCCAGTGGGCGAGGGAGGGGAAGGGTCGGGTGTATGTGTGTGTGTGTTGGGGAGAGTCGGGGGGGGGGGGGGGGGCTGAGATCCACATGCGTTAACGTGCACCTACCACTAGGGCGTCTCACACATACACGCAGTTTTATTTAATGAAGCATCTGAAAGTAGTCACCACCACCACGACAACGGCGCACCGGCCCTGAAAATGACCTCTTCTCACGCTCTGCCCAGGCGATCCGGCTGCAGGCGCTGACCCGGCGCTGGCTGGCCCAGCAGCGGGTGGCCCGGCTGCGGCGGCAGCGGGACCGGCGGCTGGCCTGGCTGGAGGCCACGGAGCGAGGCTGGCGGCAGGAGAGGGAGGAGCAGCAGGCAGAGCGTCGCCGCCGCTGGACCAACCCCCGGAGGATGGAGGACTTCAACCTGCTCTACAACGCCCTGGAGAGTAAGAATGATCAGAATATTTTATTAGAACATTGTAATATTTCATTTCTAGAGCACTTTATTTATGAGCACTTTTCGAAGTTCCCAAAGACACTTTATGGACGTGACGTTAAACATATCAGAATAAACTTTGCAATTAAAAACTACTACTTTACTTGAAACTTATACTACTTAAGAGTCAAAGTCACATGTCACGTTACATTGCAGTGAAATGTTGGTGTGGATGAACCTGACATAATTGTGCATGCAAGTTATAAAGAAACTGTAAAAAGAGTTTAAATAAGAAATCTATGTTTTATAAAATACAACGTGGCGGCGTGCTGACTGGCAGACTTGGTGTGTGTTTCAGAGTGGTGGAGCGAGGAGGAGCGCCGCATCAACACCACCCTGCAGGGGGCGGCCAGGAGGGCGGCGCTGTGCGAACTGCTGGAGCAGGAGACGCAGCACATCGCCACCATCGGGCTGCACCGCAGCGCTGCAGTCAGCGACACCTGGGACAGGAGCATCAGGAAGTTCCTGGACAAGGTCAGAGGTCACGCTGCCGCTTCCGCGTGGACTCGAATGTGAAACATAAAAAATTAAACAAGATTATAAGATTTTTTTATTTTCTTTCTTTCTTTATTTTTACAATCGGTTGACTTCTAACTACTGGCTGTGTTCGGGAGCCAGGGGGTGAGCGGTGATTGGAGCGTGTGACACCGACATCCGCCTACCCGCCGTCATCGCCAACTACAGTTGGCTACTGAACTTTAGCAACGGCCACAACTTTATGCACATTTTTTCTTTACTCTTATTTGGTCAAATCGAACCTTTGAGCCCAATTGGCTGAATTTTCAGACCGACGGAAACATTGTAACCAGTTTGGAGCAGTTTATTAGACGGGTCAGGATGAAGGGTAGGGATGGACTCAGGGTCAGGGTTAAGGCCCGGGTTAGGGTTGGGGTTGGTTGGGGTCAGGGGTCAGGTTCAATGTCAGGTTTAGTGTCAGTTAGTAACGGTGTGAATTCAAGGCTCCTCCCCTTTTTTGACAGCCATTGACAGTCATTTTTAGTATTTTTTGCAACCGACTCTGGCGCCCCCTGCTGGTGTCTGCCTCTCTTTTTTTTTAAATCCGGAAGCTCCCCCCCATCTTTGAAAATGCGGCCAATGATTCTAATGGGCAAAGCGGCCCCCAGCTGGCCCGTTGCGGTACTGCAGGTCGAGGCTAATCTGGGCAGCAGTGCAACTTTAATTCAATACTGGATCAGTGACTCGCGGGATCGATGACTCCTGAAGAGCTTTGCAGTGGGGCGGGGCTTAACGCTGTTCCCGCTGTTCCAGTGCGCCGCCCCCCTGCGGTGGGTGGCGGCTGACGGGCGGCCGGTAGAGATGGACAGCCTGCCCACCGCCAGGGCCCGCCTCCTGAGGGACATCTACACCCAGCTGACCACCTTCCAGGTGGACACGGCCACCAGGCAGAGGGTCCTGGAGACCCTGAAGCACACCGTCCAGGTGGCACACACACACACACTGCTGGAGGACAGGTAGCGGTAGGTGGGGCCCACTTCCTGATTCCTCTGTGTGTGTGCGTGCGCGCTCCAGGAGCAGAAGTGTCAGCTGACCCGGGACCTGGTGGAGCTCATCGATCGTGAGCTGGACCTGATGCGCCGCAGCGTGAAGGCGTCCAGCCTGGAGGGCCTGAGGACCAGGATCACCACGCTGTTCCTGCAGTACATCAAGACGCCCGCCTTCAACCCGGAGGTGGCCAAGTACCTGAAGGTGAGCGGGGGTCAAGGGGGTCCGAGGTCGTGCTCCTCCTCCTCCTCCTCCTCCCCCTCCACCTCCTCCTCATCCGATCTCTTGTGTCTGCTGCAGGTGCACCAGAGCTCCGACCTGCTGCGCAGCAACATGTCGCTGTGCCGCAGCTGCAACCGCTACATGAGCTCGTCGCGCTTCCGCCCGTCAGCCAGTGACATCGCCATCGGCCGCTGCCTCGACTGCACCGACCGCGACAACGCTGCCCGGCACCGAGACGACTTCAGCCGCTTCAAGATCATCCTGCGGCGGCTGCAGGCCGACGAGCTGCGCCTCAGCGGCGACGCCCAGATCCCCTTCCTGCTGCAGGTGAGCACGCAGGGCTGGCCAAAAATCTGCATTTTTGCGTCGCATTTTTGCGACTCATTTTAGCGACGTTTTGCCTATTGCCTGGTGTGTAAAGGACCTTTAGGAGATAGAGTCAAGTTTGGTTTGGGGGTCAGGGTCGTGGATGGGGTCCGGGTTAGTATTAGGGTTAGATGCAGTCAGGGATACGGGTTGTTTATTTACTTAATGAGTTAATGATTTTTTTTTTTACACTAGTTGCTGGGTTTCAGTAACATGGTTATGATGACGAACAAAGGTTGTGCAAATTCAGATGGAGGGCAGAAAGTAGAGATGGCGTCAGATCAGTTTGAGCGATTGGAACAAGCGTAAACGACGCAAAACTTTGTCGTATTTCGATAGGACACATCATTAGAAACCATCCTACCGTTCACTTCCTGCCCACTGCCCACTGCCAGGGGCTCAATTGTGTGTGTGTGTGTGTGTGTGTGTGTGTGTGTGTGTGTGTGTGTGTGTGTGTGTGTGTGTCAGGTGGAGGACGTGCGCTACCTGGTGGAGATGGTGTGGGCGTCGCGCTCGGTGCTGCACGGCAGTGGCGAACTCTACGACCTGGTGCTGGTGCGCTGGGACCGCTGGCGGGACTGGAGCCCCTGGAACTGCATCCTGCTGTCCAAGAACGAGGCCAAGGCTCACACCGAGCTGGAAGACATCAACAAGGTGAGCGCGACACCGTCTGGAGGCGGGGACGGCTCATTGGCTATAGACCGGGGCTGGGCAAACTTTTTGACTGGTGGGGGCGACAATGGGTTCTAAAATGTGACGCAGGGGCCGGCGCAGGAGCAGATGGACGGAGTGCTTTGGTGACCCATCTCATAGGAGGAAAAAAAAAAACTATATCATGGGATGTGTATGGGACGGTATTTAGCTCTTTATTAAAAATGACTCTTCAAAGAATGAAAAAAATGGTTCTTCAAGTTCGGTAGGCCGGATTACGGGGCCGCATACAATACCCGGGCCGTAGTTTGCCAATGCCTGTGCTAGTGTGTGTACGCTAACAGTTAGCCAGCTAACATGCTGGTTTTACACATTAGTGACTGATTGATCCATCAAAGACTTTATAGGATGTGTGGCTTGTGTGTGTGTGTGTGTGTGTGTGTGTGTGTGTGTGTGTGTGTGTGTGTGTGTGTGCAGGGCTACGACAAGGCCTTCATTCGCAGGATCCAGTACAAACACATGCTGGCTTGGCGCCACTTCAGCCAGATCTCCAAGATGGCCGAGTTCCTCAAGTCCAATCAGAACGCTGGCCTGGACGCTGGCCTGGATGGCGACGGCGGCAGCGGTGGTGGCCAACCGTGAGGAGACGCCCCGGCGCCCCTGTTCCGCCCCGACCCAACCCAACCCAACCCCTTGCGAGACGTTTCTCAAGCTTCACCCGCAGGACTGCGTCAATAAATTACACTGGAGAAACTGGAGGAAACACTGCCTTCTAGTGGCCACTGGGACCGTGTCAGGCTGTTCAGATATAAAACAATACATTGTTTGTAAAAATAAAAAAAAAAAAAAACAACAACAACAACAACAACAAAAACCGTGTTCAGTATGTCTTTATTTTTTCAGTGGACAAAATTAGTAATATAAAGTAAATTGTGCCGTATGACCTCGTAGTTTCACTGTGTAACAACACAGTTTCAGCCAAATTATAAATTAAATGAAATATAATAAAATAAAGTTTTAGTCATTCGAACCTTCCGTTATTTTTCATTATTATTATTTTGTCCTGTTCGGACTCTGGTTCTGGTTCTGTTGAAGAACTTCTGGAGCGAAGGCACCAAAGATCGTCTGTGAAGAGGGAGGGCTCGCTCATGATGAGCAGTCCCAGTCATCAGGCTGTGTCACAGGTGGCCGTGGGTCGGGGTGCGGGGTCCCGCAAAACAGGCGGAGAAGAGTCGGTCAGGTCAGTCCGTCTGTGGGCGTGGCCTCCTCTGGTCCGGTCTACATCACTGGCGTGTGAAGCCAATCACTTCTCCTGATCATTACCTTCGTTCATAATCATTTTTGTCTGAAAACAATGTATTCTTACTTCCTTGTCAATAAAGATAAAGGAGCGCCTCCTGCCGTCCACAGATGGCTGTTTCTTGCGTCTCATGTTAGATTTACTGCAGGAAGTATTCAGTCGCTAATCCCAGTTCTTTTCTGTAAAATCAAAAACTTTGAGAAACCGGAAGTCGTTTTTCTTTTTTTTTGTCGCAGAGTTGCGGGAATTTTGTGTTTCCTGACGGAGTGACTCCTCCCCGTCCCCTTCCCTCTACCTTCTCTACCTTCTCCTCCCCCCTCCTGGCTGCCACAGGTTGCTGCTCACCTGTCTGCCATACCGACACATCGCAGACCGCACCGAGCGCACCAAACAGGGGGACTAAACCCCGCCCACCCACACCGACCTTCCGCGCCGCGGGGCTCACGGCTGCCAAACGCTCCGCCACCGCCGAGCGGAAGCAGCAGCGGCGGCAGCAACAGCAGCGGCGGCGGCGGCAACAGCGTCGGGAAACGCCACGTCGACCAACAACAGGCGACAAAAAGTCGCAACACTTGTCGCCTCCTTGCTCAGCCATGCTGGACCCGTCCTCCAGCGAGGACAGCGGCGGGGAGTCCGACCCGGGACTTCCCGGGGAGGCGACCACCGGACCCGGGGAGAGGAACCGGCGGCCGGGTGGCGGCCGGGAGGAGCGGAGGACCGCCGCACCTGGAGCCGCCCGCGGCAAAGGGGGCCGGGACGGCGGCGCGTCAGGTGGAAGGGACCGGGAGCAGGAGCAGAAGAAGCAGGAGCAGAAGAAGCAGCAGCAGGAGCAGGAGGAGAAGGTGCAGCAGGAGGTGCAGCAGGAGCGGGAGCGAATCCAGAAGGAGGAGGAGGAGAGGAGGATCAAACTTCAGATCTACGTCTTCGTCCTGCGGTGCATCGCCCACCCGTTCAGCGCCAAGCAGCCCACCGACATGGCCCGGCGGCAGCAGAAGGTGAGACTCGGCTCGGAGCACACCTGTAGCCCGACTCGGCTCGGCTCGGCTCGGCACGCTCGAGAAGGGCGCCGGTTTTCACAGGAATGGCTCCTACTCCTGGAGCTTCTGCCGGTGCCTCCACACCAGCTGTTCCGGAGAACCGGCTGCCACCCCACGGGGGCCACGGGTGGCGATCAGACGGAACCGTCTGTCCCAAAGTGTTGGCTCCCTCAGCACAGTCTCAGGCACAAACCACTTCCTCTTTGAAAATCATTTTATTTCCCTGTTCACACCAGTGTGAATCGGTGCATGTCACCTCCACTGCAGCTCAGGCAGGATGGGAGCAAACAACAAAAGCAGTGGTGTGTTGGTGGGTCTGTGAGGAAGTAGTGCTCTGATAGGTGTGGATCTTACACTTGACTTGCTGTTTGGAGACAAAGATGAGGGGTCAGGGGTCAGAGAGCTGGCCTACGGTGTGTGTGTGTGTGTATTGGTCCCATCTGACTGTGAGTCCAAACAGTGAAAGCAAGTTTGGACCAACAGTATACGTACTTGTGTTGATACAGTATGTCTATATATATATATATATATATATATATATATATATATATATATATATATATATATATATATATATATATATATATATATATATATGTGTATATACAGGCAAATATACAGTATACACATATATATACGTGTGTGTGTGTGTGTGTGTGTGTGTAGACACACAATTTGGTGCTTGAGACATGTCTCTACTCAGTGGGAGCCACGACTTTCACTTTTTCACGTGTTCGTTTTGTGCGTCTTTGTTTCCTGGTTGTGTGCCGAGTGTAGCTTTGTGGGTCTGAGGTGGAGAAACCTGCCCTGCACCGTCTCCCGCTTCCTTCTTCCTGATGTGCTGCTGCTGCTCCACAGCTTCCTGTTAGCCCGCCTCCGTCTGTTTGCGTCCCACCTCTAAATCCCTTGTGTGTTTGTGCGTGTGTGTGTGTGTGTGTTTGCTTGTTTATTTATTCATTTATCTCCGTGCTTGCGCGTCAGTGGACGCAGGCCGACTGCTGGAGTACCATGCTAAAGGAAAGCCGGGGCTGCTCGGTATTTTAAAAGTTCGTAAACTTTTCACGCGGTCAAACTCCACAGACGAGCAGTTTGACCACCAGGGGGCTCCAGTTGACGAGACTTTAAGTACCGCCATTTTTAAATGCCGCGCGTGTAGATTTTCACAATGACACATATTGAAAACTCAAGAACGAAGAGCTGCACACGTTTTTGTTCTCAGCAGGCTGAAGAGAAAGTTCAAAGGTCGCCGGATGGAGCGAAACACTGTGAAAAGGTCTTCCTGGTTTTGTGTCGGGAGAATTTTGTGCTTTGTGTGGACTTGAGTTGTTCGGACGTTCATGTCTAATAATCAACGACTTTGTGAGCGTCTAAATCTTCTCTGTTTCCGTGTCAGCTGTTTGCTTCGGGCTGGCTTTGCAGAGCTTCAGCTCCCTGTGACCCCTGACCTCCGGCCTCTGACCTCTCTCCATTCTGCAGCCGCCGCTCACCTCCAGGCAGGTTTCCGAGAGAGAGAGAGAGAGAGAGAGAGACAGAGAGAGAGAGAGAGAGAGAGAGAGAGAGAGAGAGAGAGAGAGAGAGAGAGAGAGAGAGAGAGAGAGAGAGAGAGAGAGAGAGAGAGAGAGAGAGATAAAAGGTTGGGTTGGGTCCTAAATTGCTCCCAATGCAGCGCCTCTTATATGGGTGTGTGAGTGACAGGCCATTGTGAAGCGCTTTGGGGTACCGTGATACCGCTATGTAAGTGCAGTCCATTTACCGGTTACCACTGTTGAGTGCGACGGCTCGCCGTTCCACTCGCTGCCTCCAGGCTAATGATGCCCCTGGAGGAGGGGGCGGGGCTTAAAGCTGGATCCGCCGACCCCCTCGGAGACGTCTGGCCTGGTGCGCTTGAGCGGCCGAGTGGGACCGCGTGCTTTTCCAAAGGAGGAGAGGGGGTGAAAAACAAGCGCCACCTGGAGGTGGAATCCCGACACCAGTGTAGGGCAGCAACTATGACGATTATTATTATTTTTTTGTCCACTAATTAATCGCTTAGTCCAATTATCTTCTCTGTTTTTCAGCAACTCAAATATCGAAATAATATCTTTATCTATCTTCCCATTGGTGGGAGGGGCCACACTGGGTCACTGGGCGGAGTCTACTTCGGTTCTTTGTTGACGCAGCCGTGGCCTCCTGTGTCACTTCTGTGGCTCCGGCTCTTTTTTTTCCTCCTCAGCCGCTTCCGATTGGTCCTTTTCTCTCTATCCCACCGAGCAACTCCAAGCTCCACAAGTTGGTGGGCGGGGCTACTGAGAGGTGACCTCTAGTGACCCTGAGGTCAGCTGACCGTGGTGGAAGCAGGGCCCGTGAATTTCCTGGATTTTAGCAGCAGCTGCTGGAAAAAGTGAGAGGACAGGAAGGAAGTGGCCGAGAGCGAGGCGGGACTTCCTTCCTTCCTGCGAGAGAGAGAGAGAGAGAGAGAGAGAGAGAGAGAGAAAACAACAAAGAAGAAAAAGAGAATTCTGTCCTGCTGAAGGAGGTGTTTTCACTCTCAACTTCAGACGGGGACTGAGCCGATAGAGGTCACGTCCACATGTTGCTGAGCCGACAGACATGACAGCAGCGGTGTGTGTGTGTGTGTGTGTGTGTGTGTGTGTGTGTGTGTGTGTGTGTGTGTGTGTGTGTGTGTGTGTGTGTGTGTGTTGATCCAGGGAGTGGACGTGTGTGTGTTTGTCTTGAGGGAGGAGCTCCAGCAGGCGCTAATTAATGCCCAACCAACCAACAGGCTGACAGCAGCATGCTAACTAGCTAACATGTTCAAGCCAGGCCTCAAACATTAGTGGCTGATTGATTCATCAAAGACTTTATCGGACGTGTGTGTGTGTGTGTGTGTGTGTGTGTGTGTGTGTGTGTGTGTGTGTGTGTGTGTGTGTGTGTGTGTGTGTGTGTGTGTGTCCACTCACTTGAGACTGAAGAGTCTTTCCTGTTTCTAAACTACATCCTGTAACTCTCTCTCTCTCCACCCCCTCCCCCTCTCTCTCTCTCTCCCCCACCGGTCTTGGTTTCTCATTCTCGCTGATTGAAATGCTTTGTTGCCTGGACAGGAAACGGGCTGAAAGACGACCGTCAGTTTTTCTTAAAACTGTTGAAGACTGTGTTCAGAGTTTCGCTCACCCATCAGGTTCTGTCAGACTCTAATCTTCTACCTTGTCTTCTGCTTCTCTCCTGTCCTGCCTCCTCCACTGGCGCCTCCCCTGGCTCCTCCCCTGGTTCCCCCTCTGGTTCTTCTGCTCTCTCAGGTCAACAAGCAGCAGCTGGTGGTGGTGAAGCAGCGCTTCCTGTCCTTCCTGAACGGAGAGACTCAGATGTTGGCCGATGAGGCCTTCTGCAACGCGGTGCGGAGCTACTACGAGGTGAGAAGCCCCCTGCCGATGCTGTTTCTCACTTCCTTTACTTTCCATCGCCCCCTGGAGGCCCAATGAGGAACTACGACGCTGTGCTCCAGGTTCTGTCCTTCCACTCCCTGCCACTTCCTGCCACTTCCTGCCACTCCCTGCCACTCCCTGCCACTTCATGCCATTTCCCACCACTTCCTCCCATTTCCTGTCACTTCCCATCACTTTCTGCCACTTCCCATCACTTTCTGCCACTTCCTGTCACTTTCTGCCACTTCCTGTCACTTCCCACCACTTTCTGACACTTCCAATCACTTCCTTTACCTCCTGTCACTTCCTGCCACTTTCCAGCACTTCCCGTCACTTCCTATCACTTCCCGCCACTTTCCGGCACTTCCCGTCACTTCCTATCACTTCCCGCCACTTTTGTCCACTTCCTGCCATTTCCTGTCACTTTCCTCCACTTCCTGCCATTTCCTGTCACTTTCCCCCACTTCCTGCCATTTCCTGTCACTTTCCCCCACTTCCTGCCACTTCTCTGCCATTTCCTGCCACTTCCTACCACTTCCTACCACTGCCTGCCACTTCCTGCCACTTCTCGCCACTTCCGGCCACTTCCTACCACTGCCCACCACTTCCGGCCACTTCACGTCACTTCCTTCACCTCCTGTCCCTTTCTGTCCCTTTCTGTCACTTCCTGTCCCTTTCTGTCACTTCCCAGCCATAAATCTAAATCCACAAATAAGTTAATAATAGTTGTCTGGCTTGAACTGGTTTATCATTTGTTGAAACCTGGCACCATCGACGGTAGTGAGCGGCCTCACATCATAGATCAGCAGCTGCAGCATTGACTCAGTGAAGGCAGTCGCCTGTTGCGGGGTGCATGTCTGCTTCTTTGGCAGAAGGGGCTCCATGGTGGCGCTCTTCTTCAGGCTGCATACATTTAATTTAAAATACCTTTGTCAGGCACAGTCAGGCATAACGTTAAAGCTCTCTTTTAAAGCCAAGATACGCTTATAAAATGTACATTGAAGCCGATATGTTGTTTTTTGTTGTTGTGATGTCTCAGTCTGCTTGTTAGCTTAGAAGCTAATATCTCCCGAGGCAAGTCAGACTTAGACTCCGTTTCAATCAATTGTCCGACTAAAATGCTCCCCAACCTTTACATTTTTCGTGTGCATAGCTGCTGTCTGGGAAGCCGTCATATTTGTATACCCTTCCGCTCGGCAGAGACACTATTGCACCTGTGCCACTCTCGGCAGAGATTGTAATGAAGTGAGATGGCTCACTCCACTGTAGAAACACGTCTGGCGACAATTGTCCACAATGAAATTCATAGTCGACTTTTTTTTTCATTATTGATTTTTGTCGACGCTGACGTTGCAGCCCTACTGTTGAGCTGATTTCATTTTGGGTGGCTAGCTGCAAGCTAATTAGCATTAGCCTGAGAGCTTCAGTCACAGCTTGAAGCGTCAAGAGTTTTAAACTCTTGTCTGATCCAAACCAACAGGTGCTGCAGCCGGTCAACTGTTTCCACGCTAACAACGACATGCTAAACACAGCGCGCTAACGTTTTTCCTCACTGTTCCAGAGTCAGGAATCAGCAGTGTTTCAATGAAGCTCCCACTCCCCCCCGACAGAGCTCTTGGTCAGTGGGCGAAGGCAATGACTCACCGGCACCCTGCCTGCCTGCCTGTCAGCGACCTGTTAGCCTGTCACATTTGCGGAGCGGCGCTGACATTTCCGGCTGTCTTTGAAGGCCCCGGCTGCTCGTTAAGAAGCCGTCGTCCTGGAAACCAGCGACGTCAAACTGAACTTGTCACAAACTGAAACAACGATATAAAAATATCCGCGGTGGGAAAAAAAACAAGTCTTTTTTTTTCACCTCTGCGTTGAAAGATGAGGATTGGTTCATTTGTTAAAGGTCAAAGGTTGAGCCTCGGATTGTTGTAGCCTTGACTTTACAGAACATGTAAACATGTAACAGGACATTTCCAGTTATTTTTTTTAAATTTGTGCTGCATGGCGGAGAGGTGGGGGAAGGGGCTGGGATTGGGAAGGGGTTGCGGGTGCAAAAAAATGTTTTTTGTGTGTTTTTGTGTGACAGCGTCCTGTTGCGTTACCACCGTGATGTGGTGTCAGGACAGTTCTTCACAGTTTTTTCTCTGTAGAGGTGAAGGTTTCTGTTCCCATGGAAGCAGTGCTCTCTTTCTCTCTCTTTTTCTTTCTCTCTCTCTCTCGTTCTCTCTCTTTCTCTCTCTCTGTCTCTTTTACCGTCGCCCCTCCAGGTCAGAAACTTTCAATTGAAAAAAAATTGAAATATGTAAAAAAAAAAAATAAAAAAAAAAAAAAGAAGAAGAAAAAACAGCATTGAAAAAGAGCCCAATTTAAAAGTTACAATATGAAAAACAAAACCAGATGAGTGTAAAGACTGAAACTGTCCAATGGTGGCGCTGTGGAGGACTCCCAGATTTCCGCCAGCCCTCGTTCATCATCCTGCCATATGTCACCCTCCCTCATCCCAACCGCCCTGCCCTACCTGAATAATTCACAAGGAAATTTTAAAGGCCCAATTAGTTCCACCAGCAGGGGGCGGGGCATCCCGCCGGCACAACCACTGCCGGGTTCCATCAGAATTAATGGCTGACATTTGAGTCCAGAGCGCCTGCAGAGCCTCGCCGGGTCGCGGCGCCCACTGCACACGTGTAGAAAGGTCGGCCGGCTGTTGGAGCTGAACACAGCTAGCAACGGCTAGCTAGCCGCAGTTAGCCAAGGCTAGTCTGCAACGTTTGCACACCGACGTTTGGTCCACGCGCATCGTTGAAGTTCACAGGATGTGATGTCACAGGCAGGGGGCGCCGTCCTTATCGATCCAGATGCTGGGGGGGGGGGGGTCAGGAGACCCGCAGGGCTGACAGAAGGGCGAGAGCGTGACCTTTATACACACACACACACACACACACACGCACGCACACGGGGACGAGGTTCAGGTCATGTGATCGCCATCGGTCACTGCTTGCCCTCTAACGTGACCTCCAACTGACCTCAACCCGACTTCCTCACCTCCAGTTGGCCTCCAGCCGATCTCCTGTCCTAATCTCCACCTAACCTCTTATTGGCCGCTGCCTGTCCTCCAGCCAACCTTGAACTGACCACCAGCTTAACTCCAGCTTGACCTCTACCTGACCTCTACTTGACCTCAAGCCGACGTCCTGACCTCCAGCCGACCTTTAAAATGACCTCCACCCTGACGTCCTGACCTCTGGCCTTCCTCCCCCCACCCGCAGGGCTTCCTGAAGAGCGAGCGGGTCTCCAGGATGGTGCAGAGCGGCGGCTGCTCGGCCAGCGACTTCCGCGAAGTCTTCAAGAAGAACATTGAGCGCCGCGTGCGCAGCCTGCCGGAGATGGAAGGCCTGAGCAAGGAGACGGTGCTCAGCTCCTGGATGGCCAAGTACGACGCCATCTACGGCGGCCAGGACGAGGATGAGGCGCGGCGCCCGCAGCAGGCGCCGCCGCGCTCCCACCTGGGCACCGCCTCCGAGCTCATCCTCAGCAAGGAGCAGCTGTACCAGATGTTCCAGCAGATCCTGGGCGTCCGCAAGGTCCAGCACCAGCTGCTCTACAACGCCTGCCAGGTGGGTCCACCGGCGTGGAGGTGGGCGGAGTCCCGCTGGCCCCTGCTCCTCTGGTTGGCTGGATTGTTTTAGAGCAACGGCAACACTGTGAGCAGATTGCAATGGCGTGAATGTGGGCGGCGTCTTCCTCTCTCTCTCTCTCTCTCTCTCCGCCCTCAGCTGGACAACGTGGACGAGCAGGCGGCGCAGATCCGCAGGGAGCTGGACGGACGGCTGCAGCTGGCCGACAGGATCGCCAGGGTGAGTCTGGCCCCGCCCACTGGCCCCGCCCACTGATGATGGAGGCATGGAGGTGGAGGGATGGTTGGATGATGATAGAGGGATGGAGATAGAGGGATGGGGGGATCATGATGAAGGGATGGAGGTAGAGGGATGGGTGGATGTTGATGGAGGGGTGGAGATGGAGGGATGGAGGGATGATGGAGGGATGGAGGTGTAGGGGTGATGATGGAGGGGTAGGGGTGGAGCTGGACGAATAATGATGGAGGGATGGAGGTGATGATGGAGGTGTAGGGGTGATGATGGAGGGATGAAGGGATGATGATGGAGGTGATGAAGATGGAGGGATGGAGGTAATGATGGAGGGATGGGGTGGAGATGGACGAATAATGTTGGAGGAATGATGATGGAGGGATGATGATGAAGGAATGAAGGGATGATGATGTAGGGGTAGGGGTGATGATGGAGGGATAATGATGGAGAGATGGAGGGATAACGATGGCGAGATGGAGAGATAATGATGGACGGATGGAGGTGATGATGGAGGGATGATGGACGGAGCTCTGTCTGAAGCTGTCCCCCGCCCCTCTCCCTCGCCCCCGCAGGAGCGGGCGCACCCCCCGCTGCTGTCTGCAGACATGGAGCCGCTGTACGTGGAGGAGCTGCGCTCGGCCGTCAGCCTGCTGATGGCCAACCTGGAGAGCCTGCCGGTGACCCGGGCGGGCGGTTCCGACCTCCGCCACCGGCTCAAGCGCCCCTCCATCAGCAGCTCCTTCCTGGAGCTGGGCGACGAGGGGGACACCCTGTCCAAGTCGGACGTGGCGCTCTCCTTCACCCTGGAGGTCAACTCACACCCGCCGCGACTCGCACACCTCACCTGAGCCCAGGGCTGTCGCACTCAAACACACAGCGGGGCCAGAATTTCCAAAGCTGGACAACAAGTCTCGGTTCAGCGTGGATTTGAACACTTTATTCATAAGACTTTTCAATTAACTTACATCAAAAAAAAAAGGAACAACAGGACAGTGGCCAAGACACGCAGTGATAAGAAAGTAAACGACTCAAACAAAAACAAAACAAAACAAAAAAATGGGGGCGGGGGTGCTGTGGGGTGGGGGGGCATTAGAATTACAACATTTTCATACTCCACTGTACAACCGTCTGTAATCAGGGTCGGGTAGGCGGTTCATTTGCTCCACCACTGGGCTCCATCAGGGGGTTACCAGAGTTCCCTCAGCCAAGACTCAAAATTGGGAGCGGAGTCCAATTTCCACAGTTTCAACGTTTTATATATATATATTTATTGAAAAAAATAAAAATAAATAAAAAATAGAACAGTGAACCTTTTTATATGGACCCAAACAAGCTTTGCCTCCCATCTGAATATGGAACAAGCAAAGCTTAATACTAATAAATAACTTATATAAAGCTAGACTTATTACTCTAACTTATACAGTAACTTATAAAAAAATAAAATATAAATATGAATAAGTTAATGTAGCGCACACGCTAAATCCAATTTCAAATTTGAAAAACTCGTCAAAAATAAATAAAATGTAAACGCTACCTGATTGGCCGTCGAGAACCTTCAGGTGCTACTGCTGCTTCCCGTAGAAGGGTTAAATTAGGGCAACTGCCTCTCATCCAGAGGCGACACGTCTTCAAGGTCAGCAAGAAGCACAGTTCCAGTTGCCCTAAATGAACCCTTTGACCTTGAGATGACCTGGGTGGCTGAGAACCTTCACAGGCGTTGCTGCTTGCAGGTGGTGATCGTGGAGGTCCAGGGCCTGAAGTCGCTTGCGCCCAACCGCGTCGTCTACTGCACCATGGAGGTGGAGGGAGGGGAGAAGCTGCAGACGGACCAGGCCGAGGCTTCCAGGCCGCAGTGAGTCAGCTGACCCGAGGGGAGGGGCCTTTCGCCGCCGAGCAGGAAGTCGCAGCGCGCGCACACAAAAACACACCTAAACAAACGTTTGAATGGACCTCTCGTGTGACCACGGTGATGTCATCGCCGCTCCCAGAAGTTTGGCTCGTAAAGACGATCACGTTGTCTTAAAAAAGACAGCTGTGTGTGTGTGTGTGTGTGTGTGTGTGTGTGTGTGTGTGTGTGTGTGTGTGTGTGTGTGTGTGTGTGTGTGTGTGCGCGCTGTTAGTGTCAGTGTGTTGCCGTGGAAACTGGGCAAAATGAGGACAGAGGCTCAGTTTTGCTTGTCGCCCTCAAGAGGTGGAGGGGCCTCACACACTCACTCACACACACACACACACAGTTAGGGACTTTGTTGGTGTAAGGGTATGTGATGACGTCCAATAGGGCGGTGGTGGCGGCTGATTGGCTGCAGGAGTTTCTTCTCCACCGTCGCCGTGACGACGGCTGCAAACGCTAAAAGTGGCTCGTCTGCATCGCTCCTGGAGCCGCCGGGGTGTCGACCAACCCTGAGGCTGCCTGCAGGTCTCAAGATCCCGTACCCGCTGGTCTCGGTTCTCCGACGTTCCTCCCACTTCCCATTTGCGGGAAGAAATCCATCCCATGTCGTTCAGACTGCAGACAAACAACTGAACTGAGTCAGCCGCTAAGCTCGCTAGCTTAACTTTAGCCGCCACCAGCATGCTACAACCGGCTGGACAAGGTTCGCTAAGTTTTCTGTGAGCGACTCAGCGACTGGAGCAGCTAGCTCTTCGCTACCAGCAGGACACTACACAACACAACACTCTGGGAAAGGTTAGCTTAGCGTATCACGTGGAATAAAAAAATGCTAGTGGGCCAGAGATGCTAGTGATTCTTGTGCGTTCAGTTGAGCCACGTCACGCTGCGCTGCCGTCGAGTCACATGATGCTGCTGGATCGGTGCAAATCAGCTCCGATCAAGTCGCCCAGCGCCGATATAGTCACTGTTATTATTAGTAGTAGTATTATTATATTATTATGTTATTATAAGTTAACTTTTTACTACCCAACGTTCTCACAGCCTTCCCCTGCTGTCCCTCAGTCTGGCCAGCAGGTGTCAGGGCGGAGCAGGCAGCTGCTTTGGCCTGTGATTGGCTGTGATTGGTCGGCTGTGTTTGCAGGTGGGGGACGCAGGGCGACTTCACCACCACTCACCCGCTGCCGGCCGTCAAGGTGAAGCTGTTCACCGAGAGCACCGGCGTGCTGGCGCTGGAGGACAAGGAGCTGGGAAGGGTGCGAGACCGACACACACACACACACACACACACACACACACACTCCCACACACACACACACACACACACACACACACACACAAACACACTCCCACACACACACACACACACACACACACACACACACACACACACAAACTGGTCCTTTGGGGGTCAGATTGTGGACTGAGAAACTGGGAGTGACCAGCAGGTGGCAGCAGTGAGCCGCAGGAGGAGGAGGAGGGTGTGGTTCTTCCCGACCTACCTAACCACAGGCTCCACCCCCTCAGGTGGTCCTCAAGCCCACCCCCAACGGGCCCAAGCTGGCTGACTTCCACCGGATGGTCGCCCCCAAGAGCAGCCAGGACTCGGAGCTGAGGATCAAGCTGGCCGTGAGGATGGACAAGCCCCCCAACATGAAGCACGGAGGGTGAGTCAGTCTGACACCTGGTGGGGGCGGAGCCACGGACCTCCGAGCAGGAAGTACTTCCTGTTGGAGAGCCGCCAGCAAGCGGTCACTGATGTCCCTGGAGACAGAATCTGTGTGTGTTGGGGGGGCGGGGGGGTGTGATGATGGAGGGATGGAGATGGAGGGATGGGGATGTTGATGAAGGGATGGAGGGATGATGTTAGAGGATGATGATGGAGGGATGGAGATGGAGGGATGGGGATGTTGATGAAGGGATGGAGGGATGATGTTAGAGGATGATGATGGAGGGATGGAGATGTAGAGATGAGGGATGATGATAGAGGGATGGAGGGATGATGATAGAGGGATGGAGATGGAGGGATGATGATGGAGGGATGGAGATGGAGGATGATGGAGGGATGGAGATGTAGAGATGGGGGATGATGGAGGGATGATGAACAGAAGATTTAATTATTTAAAAGAAACTGATAAAGTGTTTGCAGGTGTAAGAGGAGGGGCCCTGTGTGTGTTGAAAAGAAAATCATCTCCACCAGGGGGCGCCAACAGGGGTGTAATTTACTCCTCCAGAGCCCAGTGTATAAAACACAAAACATACACACACACACTGCACAAGCGGTCAAACTCTGCTGCAGTTCCCTATTCCTGCCGCCAGATGGAGCCCACCACCTCCTGGTCCTTCTCCTCCTCCTCCTCCTCCTGGCGGTGCAGCGGGTTTCTGAACCGGCCAGCAGGGGGCAGTGTCGGCCTGCGGAGCAGAGCCGCAGCAGCAGCCAGGTTGTCAGGTTGAAGCGGTTGCGGTGCGTCGAGATTTTGTGGAAGTCAGATTTCTGTCGGATCTCTAAGCACCAACTGGCTCCATGAAGCGGGAAAATAATCAGAATTTACGGGAGCTGCAGTAGAATTTTTTTTCATTTTTCATTTTTCATTTTTATTTATTTATTTATTTATTTATTTATTTTAACAAAACCAGAGTTTTTCATGCCCTGGAAATTTCAGGAAAAATATGCAATAAAATATTCGATATTTTCACAATGTCTTTATAGTGTTTCAAAAATGTTAGCTTTTTTTCTTTTTGGCTAACAAGACAAAAATAACGAGGCCGAGGCACTGCCTGCGTGCGTCAGTCAGTCTGCCGACTGAAGGGACCTGAGCGCGTGCAAGAAGCAGCGACAGCAGTGTGAGGCTGCAGGCCGCCAGCGCGCGGACACTTTATTAAGGCCAAATCATCGGCACAGTGCTGCTGCTTCACATCCTCGTTTCATCTGCATTTCATTCAAGGTCCAGAAACTGAAGGGTTGAGAAGACAATATAAACATAAACACGCTCCTAATGAGACTTTTTTTTTTTCAGTTTTTTTTTTTTCCAGTCAGTCAAAATGAAACCGTCTCAGAAAAAGAAAGATATAGCGTATAAAACAGTTTGATGAATTTAGAATGTTTTATTTTTTTGTATCCAAGAGGAAAAATTGTGATATATACATACATTTATATATGTATATATGTGTGTGTATATGTGTATATATATACTGTATGTATATGTATATATATGTATATATATATATATACACACACATATATACATACATTTATATATGTATATGTGTGTGTGTGTGTGTGTGTGTATATGCATATATATATATATATATATAATATATATATATATATATATATATATATATATATATATATATAAATATGTGTGTGTGTGTGTGTGTGTGTATACATATATTTAAAAATAAAATTGGAATTAGAATTGGAATTTTTCCCCAGTAGATGTCAGACTTTATTAACGGTCACTTAATTAACAGCTATTGGAAAAGACATTAATTTAATTGAAAATGCTAAAATGTCAGCCAGTAATATTTATAAATAAATAGATAAATAAATAAAGATCCCAACAATAATAATAATAATAATGATAATAATAATACATTTATCCAAAATGGGCAACAACAAAAATTGAGTCTTTTTTTGTGAGATTGTGTGATTTTGTTTTTTTTGTTTTTTTTCCCTGTGGCCCACATTGGCCTGGTGGGGGGGGGGGGTTGCCCTCTGATTGATTTTCTGGCTCTGCACTTGTCTGAATCCCACGCCGGCCATCGATCCGGGGGGGGGGGGGGGCTCCCTCCCTCCTTCACCCCCCAACCCCCCACCCCAACCACCCCGCTTTCCTCCAGACTTTGGGAGGGGGGTGGGGGGGTTGTGGTTTTCTTAGCGGCCACACAGACCCGATGACAGATTCTCCTGTCTCTGATTGGCTGTTCCAGGCACCTGTTCGCTCTGGGACAGCGAGTGTGGAAGCGCTGGAAGAGACGATACTTCGTCCTGGTGCAGGTGAGGCCACAGCCAATCACATCATCAGAGGACCGGGGGGGCGGAGCTAGAGGGCCTGACTGCAGGTGTGTGTGTGTGTGTGTGTGTGTGTGTGTGTGTGTGTGTGTGTGTGTGTGTTGGTCTTTGCAGGTGAGCCAGTACACCTTTGCCATGTGCAGCTACAGGGAGAAGAAGGCGGAGCCTCAGGAGCTGATGCAGTTGGAAGGCTACACGGTGGACTACTGCGAGCCCCAGCCAGGTGCACGCACACACACACACACCCACTCACTCACACACACACACACACACACACACACACACACACACACCACACTCACTCACACACACACAAAGGCCTTCCGATATTTCTAGTTTCTGAACTTGCTAACTTCCTGCCCCCCCCCCCCCCCCCCCCGACAGGCCTGCAGGGCGGCCGGGTGTTCTTCAGCGCGGTGAAGGAGGGCGACCAGGTTGTGTTCTCCTGCGAGGACGAGCAGGAGCGCCTGCTGTGGCTGCAGGCGCTGTGCCGCGCCACGGGCCAGTCCCACAGGCCCCTCCCACCTCCCCGCCCTGCAGGGGGCGGAGCCCAGCAGCCCACCTCGCCCACCGGTGCGTCAGCCGCCGCCGCCCCTCCCTCTCTCATTTATCGGAAAAAAAAACATATCTGTATATCCACGCGTGTACAGACAGATATCGATGGAACGCCACAACGCCGTCGGTGTCCGCGCTCCACTCTGCCCCCTGCTGGTCAGCCGCTGTCACTGCGCCTCTTCCTCGCTACGATTTAAAAAAACAACAAAAAAATAAAATAAATCTTGCGCTTTTTCTTTTTTTTTCTGTTTCTGAACTTTGACCCCCCACCCACCCCAACCCCCCGTTCATTCATTTGCATTGTGCAGTGGAAGCTCACCCTCCGTCCAGCTGAGCCTCGTCGACGCTGCGTCACCGTCCTCAATGCTGTGCCTCCTTCACCTCCTCCTCCTCCTCCTCCTCTTCCTCCTTCTTCCTGTCCTCCTCCTCCTCTTCCTCCTTCTTCCTCTCCTCCTCCTCCTCTTCCTCTCCACCTCCTCTTCCTCCTGTTCCTCCTTCTCCTCCTCCTCTTCCTCCTCCTTCTTCCTCTCCTCCTCCTCTTCCTCCTTCTTCCTCTCCTCCTCCTCCTCTTTCACCTCCTCCTCCTTCTTCCTCTCCTCCTCCTCTTCCTCCTTCTTCCCCTCCTCCTCCTCCTCCTCTTCCTCCTTCTTCCTCTACTCCTGCTCCTTTATTTTTTTCCCTTATTTTCTTTCCCTTTTTTTTTCTGCTTGCAGCGGGCCACAGCGGCTGCCGTCGCTGCCGCTCGTTAGCGTTTAATGGAAACACACGGAGGCGCTAATGGCGAGAGGTGCTGATACGCTGTTGGCAGGAGAGAGCAGGAAGAATGGAAGGTGTCCCTGAAATAGCTCTTAACTGGGTGCTAAGTGCTGCCACGCGCCGTGTGTGTGTGTGTGTGTGTGTGTGTGTGTGTGTGTGTGTGTGTGTGTGTGTGTGATTGCCTTGACAAAGAGCCGCTTGCTAGCGCCGCTCTAATAGCGATGGTATCGCTGAAGGTGCGGCGCTTTGTGTTTTTCGACCGCTGGCGTTTTTTTTTTTTTTTTGTTCAAATAAAAAACGCAAAAAGGTTAAATAACACTAATGACTGAAAACACACACACAGACACACACACACACACACAAAGCCATCCTCTTGGCGCTGCGTTCAGGAGCGGTGTTTTCTTCCTGACTGTTTGAAGGTTAACAACGGTCTTTTTTGTCCGCGACTGTTTACGCCGACGCGTCTTTGAAGGCATCGCGGCGGCTGCTGCTGCTGCTGCTGCTGCTGCTGCTGCTGCTGCTGCTGCTGCGGCGGCGCCGGTGCAGCCGCTCCGACCCTTTCAGCGCCGCCTTTGGACTTTTGTTTGTCCGGAACAACAAAACGGTGTCGCAGGTTTTGCGGAGACGGAGCTACGGCTAAAGCTAACGAGCTGAACCTGGCCTGACGGGTGGGGGTTGGGGGGGGTTGTATCTCGTGTCTCGGCCGCCTGACTCCCGTCCGTCAGGTGACTCTCTCACCCCCACCCCCCTCCACCCGCTAACGGCTCCGCCCGCCTCCTGAACGTGGACCCGTCCGTCCGCATCTTCGTCTCCTGGTCTCTTGGCTCTGACAGGCGGGTCGCACCTGGACCCTCCCCCCCCCTCCCTTCCCCTCCTTCCCTCCCCTCTCTCAACCCCCCCTGCCTCCATCGATACCGCCGCCATCAGCGGCCCCCGCCACCTCTCATGGCGGGATGTCACATGGATGTGACGGTTGCCGTGACGATACCTGTGGAGACGGATATGAAGAGATTGAGCGCACAGACACACACCCCCCCGCACACACACACACACACTCGGGTGGACTGATGAGTGTAAATAGAAACAGCAGCGCTCTGTCTGTCACCCACAATGCAAGCACGGGGACGGAGCCGCGACGAATCCGGAAACGGTCAAACTTTGCCGCTGTGACCTTTGACCTCGAGCCCGGACGGCGGCCTTTGCGCGAACTCTCGCACAGGAAGTGAGTCAAGCGCCCCCCCCCCCCCCCCCCCCGGCCGCTTGCACTCTTCGTCTTTTTATTTTTCTTTTCTTTGTCAAACGCCCAAAGAGAAAAACAGGCCGTGCTAGCATGTCAAGCTGCTAGCGAGCTGCCGTGGCTCTTCCGGCTGCTAACAGTCCCCCCCCCCCCCCCCCACCACCACCACCTGTTAGCACTCCGGCTAGTTGGCGTGCGGAGCGTCACTCGGGCCCACAAACGACCCCTTTTCTGCGAGCCTCACAAGTTTAAAAAAAAAAACAAACAAAAAAAAAAAAAAAACAGTCGTTTGCTCCAGCTAGCTAGCCAGCTAGCCAGCGCTCGTGCGCAAGTCGACTGAAAGGAAGTTGCCGACAGCTTTTTCTTTTCTTTTTTTTTCTCTTTATCTCATTTCTGCGGCTGGATGTGAGTCTCAGTCTCACCATCTGCCGCCGCCGTCGCCGTGCGTCTCACACGCGCCCCCTCACTCACTCCCCCCCTCTTGCCCCTCCCCTCCCTACCCACCCCCGCCACACACACACACACACAACAGGATAATAGCTGAAAGTTGGACTTGACACGGATCGACGCGACTCCTCGTCTGCCCCCCCCCCTCCGTCCCCCCCTCCTCCTCCTCCTCCCAATCAATACGCCCCCCCCACCCCCTCTTGTTATCGCCTGCTAATCTATATCTCTTTGTCTCGTTTTCTTTAGAGTCGCCCTCCTTCTTCGCTCGCTCACTCGCTCCTCGGCCCCCTTTTTTTTTTCTTTCCAAATTGCATTAGGGAGGCGAGGAGGTGACCAAAGGTAAAGTTGACCTACATGGGCGGGGGAAGCGGGGCGGGCGGCGCCGCGGGGCCGCAGGGGCGGGACGCTCGCCACTTGATTGGGACGTTGATTGTGCGGATTTCACTTTTGCCGTCTTTTCTTTTCTTTTCTTTTCTTTTCTTTCCCTGATCTCTTTTTTTTTCACAAACACACAAAGGGTGGGTGGGGGTGGTGGTGGTGGGGGGGGGGCTAAGAGCCCTCACGGCACCGATGGCGGCGGCGGCGGCACACAAAAACAAAAATGGCAGCGTGGCGGCGGCGTTGATAGAGCGATGCTAATGCGTCGCTAACGCTAGCCCGCGGGGAGGGGCCGGGCCTTTTCTCGGCCTGGACCTGGTTCTTTTTGTTTGTTTGTGGGGGGGGGGGGGGGGGCGGCGGCATGTGTGCCTTGCAGGAAGTTCCCATCACAACCCCCCCCCCCACCCCCCTCGCCTCGTCCTCGCCAGAATGGAGTGTGAGTCTTTTCATTTGTGGAGGCCATTAGCAGGACGTCCTGAAAGGACTGGAAGTGAACCCTGTGTTGGCTCACCCCCCTCCTTAGACCCCCCTCCCCTCCCCCCGTGCTTCCCCCCCACCGCCGCCGCTCCTTTATTGCAAGCTCGGCCTTTCAGCCGCCGCCGACCCCAAAGCCTCGGTAGCGCCGCAGCAATTGCGCTGGCTGCCATCCCGACAGGAAGTCACTCTGCGTCACTTCCTCCTCCTCTGTTAATGGAAACCGAGTGTGTGTGTGTGTGTGTGTGTGTGTGTGTGTGTGTGTGTTTGTGTGTGTGTGTTACACATCTGACGGTCAGGTGGATGATGTTTTATTTACGCTACGTCGTCGCGGCTCGGGGACTTCCCGTGCCGACGTGCTAAGGTGAGCTAACGAGCCGCTGCTGCCCCCTGCAGGTGTGGAGCCGTCACTGCGGCAGGGCGTGGAGGACCTGGTGGCCGCCGCCCCCAGCGGCTTCGACCACGCCACCCTCTTCACCGTCCTGCAGAGGAGCACGCTGCAGCACCGCATGAACGACTCCTTCTCCTGCCTGGTGGGGGCGCACACGCACACACACGCACACACACACACACACACACACACGACAGAGGAGCATTACACCAGAATGGAAGAAAATTAAAAAGTCCTGCTTCGCTACCTTCAGCTCATTGGTTCTCAACTCTCCACCCCGCCCTCACATTGAGCCAGCAGGTGGCGCTCTCGCTCCAGTCAGTGCTCCTGCCGGTGACGGCGGCTCCTCTGCTGTTTCAGCGGCTGAGCTTTTGCTCTTCACGCCGCCTGCTGGAAGGGTTCACGTCACTCGTTGCGCTGTGACGCGCTACATGCTAACAGAAATGAAATGATTTATTTATAATTAATTTGATAAAATGTGTTAAAAACCACTCAATCATCTCGGGAGGGAGCCGCGTGCTAGCGGCTAGTGGCTAAAACAAAGGTAGCTTTGCTAAGGACTTTGAGGTTTGAGGCAAGGCCAGTGGCCGTGGAAGTGCGCGCACACACACATGCACACACATGCACACACACGCACACACACACACACACACACACACACACACACACAGTGGAAACTTGTGATTACAATCATTTACCCACAATTCATCACTGAGGGAGTTTCTTTTTTTTCTTCCCCTGCGGCAACAATGGCGGGAATGACTTCCAGCAGCGCTAGCTAGCATGTATAGCGGGGTTAGCGGTGAATGGGACGCAGGTCAGACGCACAGAAACAATTTCCCAGCGGATCAATGCAGTCAAATGTGTGCATTGTGTGCTTTTTTTTTTTTTTTTGTTGTCGCCGTCGCACGGCGCCGGCCGGCCGGACCGACGGCAAAACTTTTTATTTTCTATCCCCGTCGCCTCCAAACGCTCGCTGAGCGTCTCGGTGACCTCCGACCCCGAGCTGAGAGTCGCAGCTCAGACATTCTTCTCCTGGTTTGGACGGGCGGAGTTATTTTTTATTTTTTTTATATGATTATTTTCCTTCTCCCTCGGCAGCGAGGATCCCAGAACCGCCGGCGCCGCTGTCGAGAGGTTCAAGGTTTTTTCACTTTCACTTCCGAATGCAACGGCAACAAATCAATCGATACCACAAACGCACACACACACACACAATGCAGCCACACCGGGAGGTGTGTGTGTGTTTGAGAGGCCTCCGGGGGGGGGACGCCAGGACACTGGACCACGAAGTGACATCATCGAAGTGGCAGGAAGTCAGAGGTCAGAGGTCGGTGGAGGTGGAGGAGAGCACCAGGAAGTAGTCTCATGGTTCTGATGGTTCCATTCTTCTGGTGATTCCCGACAGTTGCTGATGGTTCCCTATGATTCTGATGGTTCTGATGGTTCTGATGGTTCCATAGTTCTATTGATCTCTGCCCGTTCATGATGGTTCTGCTTGTTTTAAAGTTTTCTGATGGTTCTGATGGTTCTGATGGTCCCTGATGGTTCCTGACAGGTCCCATTATTCTGGTGATTCCCGATGGTTCTGATGGTTCCATAGTTTTATTCGCAGCAGCCAGTTCCTAATGGGATCAGGCTGGTTCCCGGGGGCGGAGCATCTTTCCACAGGAAGTCACAGCACAGTGGGCCGAGACCGTTCAGGGAGGAAGCGGTGACATCACCTGTCGCCGCGCATACTTCGTACCAGAAGGTTCCTCGTGGTCCCGACGCTTCCTGTTCCTGAGAGCTCCCAATAGTTCTGATGGGGTCCAGGTGGTTCTGATGGTTCCAGATAATTCCCAAGAGTTCCCGATGGCTCTGATGGTTCCGACAGTTCCTGACAGTTTCTGAGGGGGCACGTTGGGAGGGGAGGAGGAGGGGCTCCAACACGTCTGACGGAGCTAACGAGGCGGCGGGCTCGTTAGCGGCTAATTGAGCGGTCAGCGCCAAGCCCGGACTCGGCCATCTGTTTGTCACGGGAACATCTTGTCGATATTAATAGCCGCAGCTCGAAGAAGCACAGAGGGACGGAGAACCGGCAGGAAGCAACAAACAAACTGGGGGAGGAGGGAGAGAAGAGGGGAAGGTGCGGGGGGTGGGGTGGGGGGGGGGGGTTGGGTGATCCGGAAGCTTCCAGAAGTTCTCCCTCAACTGTGAACGGTCTCGCAGTTCAGGGAGAAGAACCCGAAGCTCTTCTTTTCTACTTCCTGCAGACCCCCCCCCCCCCGTCCCCCGTCCCCCGCCTCCATCATGTGACTAAAAGCATCTGGACCAGCTGCTGCTGCGATGACAGCAAGCAAAAAAAAAATAAAAGAAACAACAAAAAAAAAACCCATCAGTTCCAGAAAAGTCTGAGAGCAAACAAAGTGTGTGTGTGTGTGTGTGTGTGTGTGTGTGTGTGTGTGTGTGTGTGTGTGTGTGTGTGTGTGTGTGTGTGTGTGTGTGCGTGCCGCAGTGTCTCGACGGAGGTGCTAATTTGCTAATGTTCCGTCCGTGAGAAATCCTAATTAGCGCGGTGGGTTCGGCGGCTAATTTAATGATTAGCCGTGCGCCGAGCGAGCTAATGAACGCCGCGTGACGTCTCGGCCGTTCCACACCTCCGTCTTATTGTTGTTGTCGCCTTTTCTCCTCTTTTTCTTCCTGGCGATGCAGAAAATTAGCGGTTGACGCGCTAGCTGTGGTGGGGCGTAAAGCAACCGGCAAGGACAAAGCTGGAAACTGACACCAGGCGATTAAAGAAAGTTGTTAACTTAACTTAACTGCCTGACTCAGTGGCAACTTGCTAACTTGCAAGAAGAACTAGCTAGAAGCTAAAAAACAAAACAAAACACATTTTAGCTTCATTTTATTTTTCCGTTGACAGGGGGGGTTGGAAATAGCGGCAACATCTTTTGTCGTCTTTTGTCTTGTCTGACTGCCTTCACGCAGGCCGGACAGAGACGCACGCAGCAGGCCGGATGTGGCCCGCGGGCCGTAGTTTGGGGACCCCTGATTATAGACTATAATAATACCAATGATATTATGTCTTAACGCAATTACAGTTAGAGACCTAGCATCACAGTCACCTGATTGGTTTGCACTTCAATCTCAGTGTCTGTGTGTGTTGCCGTGCAGGGCTGGTTCAGTCCCGGCCAGGTCTTCGTCCTGGACGAGTACTGCGCCCGCTACGGCGTGCGCGGCTGCCACCGCCACCTGAGCTACCTGAGGGGAGCTGATGGAGTTCTCGGAGAAGAGCGTGCTGGTCGACCCCACGCTGCTGCACTACAGCTACGCCTTCTGTGCCTCGCACATCCACGGGAACAGGTAGGCCCCCCCCCCCCCCAAACCCCCTACATCCCCGCCAGGGTTCTTTTGGTCCAGGTTCCACTGAAGCTCCTGACGGTGCTGGTGTTCTTTCACCGGTGACTCTTCATGCTAAAGTTTAAAACTGTCACCGCTAATAGTTAGCCAACACGAGCTAGCTGGGAATGGCAGAGGATTTATGTTTATGAGCTATCCGCGAGTCGAGGCTAGCGTCACTGAATTGAGGCCGATGCTACTCTGTGGAGGCTAACGCTACTCAGTAGGAGGCTAATTTTACTCGGAAGAACCTAAAGTTAGTTAGCGGAGGCTAATGTTGGCTGGTAGAGTAATAGTTAGCCAGAGGCAAAGTCTTTTCTCTCTCTCTCTCTCACACACACACACACACACACACACACACACACACACACACACACACACACACTTGACTCCAAGGCACTGTGCTTCCTCTCCACACAGCTTCATTTAGCTCGTTAGCCTGAGTGCCGATTAGCCTCTGCAGCTAATCAAGAAGCCTTAACTGGCTTTTTGTCAGTCAGCCGCTAACTTGAATAGTCCGGGGCTCCTGGCTGGGGAGGGGGGCGGGGTTGCGAAGTGGGTTGGTAGGGGGGTGGGACTTTCAAGGGAAATGTATTTAAAAAAAAAACACATGGTTAAAAAAAAAGTGGTGTAGCCGCTGAGGCTGCTGCTGATTGGTTGCCGCGGCTGTGGCGATGTTACGCCGACCTTTTCCTCCGGGGGGGGGGGGGGTCGCGCAGCGGCGCGTGTTTGCTAGTCGCAGGTGCGTGGGTCCGCGGCGGCGGTGAAGCGTTGCGTGTGTGATGTCTGGGTGTTTAGCGGCGGTGCGACGGCTGCGTTTGAGCCGAGGGTTAAAGGAGCGTCGCCAGGCCGCCTCCCACCTCCTCACCTGTCACCTGTCAGCCGTCAGCCGCCGCCGCAAGCCGACAGGAGCTGACAGCGGCTTTTACCACCTTGCCCCCCCCCCCCCCCCCCCCTCCACCTCCTGTCAGCTGACATCAGAGCGGCGGCGGCGGCACCAGCTCCTCGTTGGTTACCCCCCCCACCGCCCCTCCCCAACCCCCACACACGTTGTCGCCGCTTGCTTCGTTTAGCGGTGACAACGTGTGTCTGAACCCCCAACAAGCTGTCACTGCCCCCACCCCCCGCCCCCCAACTCCAAAGCCCCCCCCAGCCCCTCGCTCCCCCTACACACACAAACTGTGATGTCACTTCATCAACTTCCTAACGCAAGGTGTCGCCCTCCTCCTCATAATAATAATAATAATGATGATGATGATGATGATGAAGGGTGAATGGAATGCACTTTTTCCAGCACCTTCGCAGTGACAATGATGCTAATAATAATTCTTTCATTGCTTTCATTTTTTTCCTGCAAGCAAAAAATTACTAGTGCAGTTTTTCTTCCTCTTTGTTTTTTGTTTTGCTTTTTTTTTTTTTTTTTTTAATCAGAATTTTAAAGTTATTGTTATTATTGTTTCTAATCATCATCATCATCATCATCATTATAACTCTTTATTATTGTCAGAAGTATGACTAAGCACATCCTAATGTTTTTTTCTTTAATTTCATGCCTTCTGATTGGTCAGCTTCTATCAGCTGATTCTCAACAGATTCATTCATTCATTCTTCTAACTCTTTGTTGTGCGTCAGTCTAGTTGTTGCCTGTGTGGTTGACAGGAAGTCACTGCGCTCGCTCCAGGTTCTCCCCCCCCCCACCCCCACACACCCCCACACCCCCCTTCTCTTTAATTCCCTGCAAGCTGCAGGAAGGGGGCGACGGTCAGGGCCTCCTCCTCACCGCCGCTCATCTCTTTCAGCCGC
This sequence comes from Nelusetta ayraudi, assembly GCF_046127955.1. Taxonomy (NCBI): domain Eukaryota; kingdom Metazoa; phylum Chordata; class Actinopteri; order Tetraodontiformes; family Monacanthidae; genus Nelusetta; species Nelusetta ayraudi. The sequence goes on from NW_027466076.1 coordinate 1,447,075, forward strand.
CACGAGTCAAGGCTGCTCACCACCGCCGCTGATTGCATTTCCCCCCTTTTTTTAGCCGCAGAGCTGCTCAGACAAAGAGGAAGAGGGAATGAAGGCTCCGCTAGCGTGAATAAGGCCCCCCCCCCTCCTCCTGATTGGTTGACTCTGAGGTCATCCTGGACACTTTCACTGAAAGCAGCTTGAAGTTTTGGGAGGCGAGACGACAACGACGCGCGTTCGCGTCTGTTAGCGTCCCCTTAGCGCTCCGTCGTTTAGTCCGGCTCGGCTCAGTGTGTGCGGAGACGCGAGACTCCGCCCCTCTCTGCTGCCATTGGACGATTCAGCATTCAAGGAGGAAAACTGTCTTTTATTTGGAAAAAAAACAAAAAACAAAACAAAATGTTGTTAGCTAGCACGTTGTCATGCTAATTGGTTGTGTCACACCTTGTTCTTCTGTTGTAATGTTACTCTGTCCTGTGTGTGTGTGTGTGTGTGTGTGTGTGTGTGTGTGTGTGTGTGTGTGTGTGTGTGTGTGTGTGTGTGTGCAGGCCTGACGGGATGGGCACGGTGACGCTGGAGGAGAGGCAGAGTTTCGAGGCCGTCACGAGCCGCCTGCTGGCGCTGCTGGGGAACCACATCACTCACTTCAGGTACGAACCCAGCGGCGGGCTAGCGAGCTAGCTAGCAAAACCTTAATCGGGGGGTGGGCGAACTACAACATGAGCTGGTTGGGAACAGCGGGTGATTATGATTATGAGCTGTTACCGAGTCGAGGCTCATGTGACTCAGTGAGGGCTTTGTTACGTTACTTTAGTAGAGGCTAATGTTGGGTAGTGCAGGCTAATGTTGGCTAGTGCAGGCTAATGTTGACGAGTGCAGGCTAATGTTGGCTTGGAGACTCTGAAGTTTGCTAGTAGAGGTTTTTGTTAGTGGATGCTAATGTTGGCTAGTAGAGTCTAATTTTGGCTAGTAGAGGCCAAAGTTAGCTAGTAGAGGCTAATGTTAGCTAGTAGAGGCTAATGTTGGCTAGTAGAGGATAAGTTGGCGAGTTGAGGCTAAAGTTAGCTAGGCTAGCTCTAGGGAAGGGAGATTATTGTGTGAGTTGTGCAGATATTTTTTTTCTTGACGTATCTGTTTGTGTTGTAGTATATAATAGTAGTATAATATCTATAATAATATTTGAATATGCGTATTATTTTTATTACATGTAATATTAATCTGACTTCACGATCGGAGAGCCGGATCTTCGAACGGCCGCACAACAGGTGCTCTGCTGGCGACTAACGATCCCTCCCACACTCCCCCATTACCCCCACTGCAACACCCCCCCCCCCTCTCTCTCTCTTCTTCACGTGTTTTTGCTGCTATTCAGCGCGGCCGCCGCCCCCCCACAGGACCTTGAGCGCCACTGGTCCTGAATGGGCCTGTGCCATTAAAGTGTCAGAGGCCCCTGGCGGGCCTGCAGACCCTCCACTGGTTGGTGGGTGGGTGGGTGGCTCCATCTGGCTCCCAGGGGGAGGGGGGGGGGGGGGGCAGTGTTGTTACTCGCTCACCTCAAACAAGAGGCTATGCTGCAGAACAATGGCGAGGGGGCCGCAAACAGCGAGAGCGGCAGTTTGACTGGAGGTCACATGACCCCCATTGCCCATCCCCCCCCCCCCACACACACACACACCCCCGGGCGGTAGATTAACTCACATTAACTCATCACGTCCAGCGCTCGTGGCCACTGAGGACCACCGGGGGTCTCGGACCTTCAACCGCAGGGCAGCCAATCTCTGCTTCAGGTGGCCAACAAACAAACAAACAAACAAAAAATTCAATTTTTGTATTATTTAAATTTAGATGTCAATCATGCAGGCAATTTATTTAGGTATTTCTTATCCCGATCTCGTGCTTCTTTTGACATTTATTTTGAAAAAAACAACAACTAGCTCTATGTGTGTAATTTTTCTATTTGCAGGCGTTACGCAGTCGTCCACACAGCGTAGAAAATACTGAATATTCAAAAATACTGACACAAGTATTACTATGCCAATAATGCTAATATTACTGTAGCATGAATACTAAAATACTAGTAGTTTGTCATCAGTATGTTTTGGCCAAACTACTGAGTTGACACTGGTTTTCACAGCGAGCTGCAGGTTTCCATCCTTCACGTGTGCGTCTCCCCGGTCCTGCTTCTCAGGGCTGCTTTGCTTTTATTGACACGACTTCCATTGACAGTTTTATAAACTGCAAAAACTGCTAAATCATCGCCTCCATCACTGCAAGATCCCACGCACCACTCTTCCATCAACTGTATTGCAATAGTTGAGATATATATATACTGTATATGTGTGTGTGTGTGTGTGTGTGTGTGTGTGTGTGTGTGTGTGTGTGTGTATATATTATTTACATATATACATATATATAATATATATTTTATATATATGTATATAATATATATATATACATATATATTATATATATATTATATATATACATATATAATATACATGTATATATATTGTGTATATATATACATGTATATTATATATATACATATATATTATATACATATATATATATAATATATATACATATATATTATATATATGTATATATATTATATATATGTATATATATTATATATATATTATATATATGTATATATATAATATACATATATATATTATATATATGTAATGTATATAATATAATATATATATATGTACATATATTATATATATGTACATATATATATATATATATATATATATATATATATATATATATATATATATATATACATGTATATATATATATATATATATATATATACAGACATATATACATATATTACAACAAAGAATGTCTTTGAAGTCCCACCTGTATTTCGCCCTTTATTGAAATGACTCTTTAAAACACTGACAAACTGGATGAAATACAGCTGACTGACTTATGACTTACTTACGAATAATATAATCTCTTCAAGTTTGGCGGGCCGGATTGAAAAGCTTAACGGGCCGCGTATGGCCCCTGAGCCGTAGTTTGCCCACGCCTGGTCTAGAACATTGCACGCCTGGTTCTAAAAAAGACGAGCACAAAGCCGAGCGGCCGCTTCACCGTGAGAGCAGACATCTGCCGGCCGGCACCTCGGTACCAAGGGCCGCAGGTGAGAGCCCCCCTCCCCACCCCCCATGCACCCTCCCGACCGGGCGTGACCATGTGAAAAGGAAGCGCCATCTGTCGCCGCCCACCTCCGCCTTTTCTTCTTCTTCTTCTTCTTCTCCTCCTCTTCCTCCTCTTCTTCTTCTTCTTCTTCTTCTGCTGTTTTTGTCTCCACAGACAAAAGTGTTTTCCTCTCCTCCGCAGGTACTGCTTCCCCTTCGGACGGCCAGATGGGGCCCTGAAGGCAACGCTGTCCCTGCAGGAGCGGGTGCGACCACACACACACACACACACACACACACACACACACACACGCTGGTTAATGAGGAGCTTAACCAGGAGGAAAACTCAATAATCATCAAACATCAGAGTCGACGTTTCTCCGTCAGATTTCGTGGCCGCTGCGAACACCAGCGTTCTGATGATTGCCCCCCCCCCACCCCCACCTCTCAACAACCCCCACCCCCCCCACCCCCATCTCCACCAGGTGCTGATGAAGGACATCACCACGCCGGTCCCCCAGGAGGACATGAGGAAGCTGCTGCGGACGTACCTGGAGGAGGCGGCGCACATCAACTACGGCCAGCTGCTGGAGTTCGCTCGGGTCAAAGGGCGCGGGGACTCGGCCCCCCCGCCCTCGCCCGAGCGGCGGCTGGAGGAGGCGGCGCGGCTGGGCGAGCTGGTCATCGAGGTGCTGCAGCAGAACGACGAGCATCACGCCGAGGTGAGCGAGCAGGGTGCAAAATCTGTCCGGCCTACAGAATCTGTCCAGGATCCTACGGCAACACCGTTAGGACAAACTACATTGCGGCCGGACAGACAGATAGATAGATAGGTTGAATTGAAAACTTAATGTGAGCTTAGATAGATGTAGCATTTTCTATCTATCTATCGTTTGTTCATTCGTAGTTTGTCCTAATAGAGTTGCCGTATGCGACGCCGAACCCCCTCACAGATCTCGTTGCCTTCCGGACACCGCTAAGCCAGTGACAGTTTGCCACGTCATCGAAATTGCTGGAAATGGCGGTGATGGCATCAAAGATTCTAACAAAGTCTCGTCGGGAGAGACGGAGGGGCGGAGTCGCCCAGGCTTCACTGCAAGCGTGAACCAAATAAAAATCAACCAATCAACACTTAGGTTCAGGATCAGGACTCGGGTGGCGGTTCGGTTTAGGATTGGGGTCCGAGTCACAGTTAGGATCAGTACTCAAGGTACCGGTCAAGAATACAGTTTGGGAGGCTAAGGATGCTACATAGGGTAAAATCAATGTTAGCCACCCTCTCTCTCTGTGTCTGCCTGGGTTCTCTCCGGGTTCTCCCTGTGTCTGCCTGGGTTCTCTCCGGGTTCTCCGGCTTCCTCCCACAGTCCAGAAACATGCATGTGAGGTTAATTGAACACTCTAAATTGTCCGTAGGTGTGCATGTGAGTGTGAATGGTTGTTTGTTTCGATGTGGCCCTGTGATGAACTGGCGACTTGTCCAGGGTGTCACCCTGCCTTCACCCTATGACAGCTGGGAGAGGCTCCAGCAGACCCCCCTGACCCTGATAGGAAGAAGCGGGTATAGAAGATGAATGGATGAATGAATGAATTAAAAAAAAGGCCACTGAAAAAAATGTATGTATGAAAAAAAGACTAGAAACAACCTTCTGTTTCTTCTTCTTGGCCACTTTCCGAGCGCCAGTCGCCGCCCACCGCCAGCGCTAAAGTGGCAGGTGACGTGTCAAGTGGCAGGCGGCGGCGGTTAGCGGCGACATCTGTCGCTGGATGCAAACAACACCCACAGCGGCGAGCGCTCGCCGCCGCCGCACTGAGGCTGATCAGCCGCTGCAGGTGTCAGCGAAGCGCTAATAATAGTTAGCGGTGGCGGCGGTGGCGGCGGTGGCGGCGGTGGCGGCGGCGGTGGCGGCGGCGGCGGCGGCCGACCAATCGTAGTTGTTTACTCCGTCTGGCGGCGACGTTGTTTGTGTTGTTTTTCCGCCTTGCAAACAGCAACTTCCTGTCAGCCAGCAAGATTAGCCGGGGGGGGGGGGGGGGGGGGTACAATCAATCAGGAGTCATTGATCACATGATTGGCTGAATCTCGCCTGACTCTGTTCACTGTTTCTTTCCTGTTTGCTGCTGGAAGGGAAGAGAGGTGAGTCTGTAGTGTTGTTGTATTGTTGTGTTGTTGTTGTGTTGCTGGTGTGTTGTTGTGTTGTTGTTGTGCTGTTGTGTTGTTGTTGTTGTTGTGCTGCTGGTGTGTTGTTGTTGTTGTTGTTGTTGTGTTGTTGGTGTGTTGTTGTGTTGTTGTTGTGTTGTTGTGTCCAGTCAGGAAGCTTCTCCTGCTTTTTCTTCGCAGCCATTTGGAGAGGAAAACTCAGTGTGGTTCCTTTATAGCACCGCTGCTCCTCTCCTTCTTCTTCTACATTTTCTTGTGTGACTGCCATGCTGATTCGTCTTTTTATTGATAGATTTATTTGTTCACCTGTTTTTATTTATTAGATTTGAGGTACATCTGTATTTATTCAAATAAAAGTCATTGTGAAAATCGCCTTCTTCTCCTCCTTCTTCTTCTTCTCCTCCTTCTCCTCCTCCTCCTTCTCCTTCTTCTTCTTCCTCTTCTCCTTCTTCTTCTCCTTCTTCTTCCTCTTCTTCTCCTTCTCCTTCTCCTTCTTCCCCCCCACCCTCTCTCCAGGCCTTCTCCTGGTGGCCCGAGCTGATGGCCGAGCACGCCGCCCACTTCCTGTCCCTGTACCGGGACGAGGTGGACTCGGCCCTCGCCGTGCAGGCGCTGGACTCCTGGGACAGCTTCCCGCTCTTCCAGCTGCTCAACAACTTCCTGCGGACCGACCGTGAGTCCAGCGCCCCCTGGCTGCTGTTGCTTTTAACGCGTCGGACTGCAGAACTGAAATACAGTGACAGGAAACGGTTAGCAGCTGTAGCATGCGCCGCTAGCTAGCTAGCTAAACTTTTTGGACAGAAAAAAGTTTGAGCGCCACGGCAGGAAGCAGGAAGCAGGAAAACAGGAAGTGGGATTCACTCCAGATGCTAACCAACTAATTAGCACCAAGGAAGCTGGAGGGGAAAGTGGTAATTGGGCGTGGGGGAGCGGGGGGAGGGGGGGGTGATCGCCTGTCGCCAGGTGACGCAGAAGGAAGACAGTGGAGCTCACGTGGCCACCAGGGGGAGCTGTTCGCTAACGTTTCCCTCCAACGGCTGCATGAGCTTCCAGGTCTTGCCGGTGCCATCTGATTGGTCGGATTGGCTCTTTCTGTCCCCCCCCTCTCCTCCATCTGGGCGGCGGCCAGGATTGGGGCGAGTAGCGAGGCGTATTATTTTAACCACAGACCCTCGGAGATACAGTAACAGACGGGCAGCGGCCCAGAGGCCACGCCCACCCCCCCCACCCCCTCATCCTCTTCCTTCCTCCCCCTTGTTGAGACTAATTTAGAAAATAGCTTTGACTTCTTCTTTTGGCATTTTATACAGAATTAAATCTGAGTCAGGATGAAATTCTGAGGGGAAAAAAAGAAGCTAATGGTGCATTATGGTCTGTGCTGAATAACCTTTCCATAACTTCTCACAACCAATTGAAAGATTGTCTTTGCGCCCGCGACGACCAACAACTCTCCATTGTGGGTTGGTTGGAGCGAAGGGGCGTGGCCACTTCAGCTTCACTCCGGGTGATGCCGTTTGTCGGAAAGAGAAGCCGGAATGATTCCAGTCTAGTTATTTTGAGATTTAACACCCCCCCCCACACACACACACACACACACACCCTCCCCCCCTCCCCAATAGTCCCCCATCCAGCCCCGCCTGCTTCAGAGGGGGGAGGAGCCTCTCCAAACTCGCTCGCCCCCTCCGTCTTGCTCACTTGGGCGAGGGAGGCCGCTGCCTCTCCGGAGGCCGGAAAAAGGCAAGTGTTCCTGGTGGGCGGGGGGGAATTGGAGCTAATGACGCCCCGAGAGGCGAGTCGCACCTCGCTGCCGTCCAGGGAGACGGAGGGGAGGTGTGGTGTCGAGTTGCAGGACCTGCAGCACCTCCTCCTCCTCCGCCCTCCGTTTACAGCCGACTCAGTGGCAGTTGCCGCCTTCGTCCAGCCGACAGTTCACGAGTGGTGCAGTTCCACTCCAGGCCAGTGGGGGTGGGGTGGGCGGTGGTGGGGGGAGTGGGGGGATGCTGCTGCATCGAAACAATCGTGAACGACGCCTTTGACATTGTGGCGGACGGAAAGACATCCTACTGCTTCAGGACCATGTAGCACGTAGCACGTAGCATATGGCTAGCTAGCTAGCAATGAAGATGATGTCGGGAAGGATTTCGGACTGTAGCCGTTGCGTGCGTGCGTGCGTGCGTGTGCGTGTGTGTGTGTGTGTGTGTGTGTGTGTGTGTGTGTGTGTGTGTGTGTCGGCGTTGTGTGCCCGCGCTGACGTCCCCCCTCCCCAACAGCGCACCTGTGCAACGGGGCCTTCCACCAGCACCTGCAGCAGCTCTTCGTCCCCTTGGTGGTCCGCTACATCGACCTGATGGAGTCGTCCATCGCCCAGTCCATCCACCGCGGCTTCCAGGCCGAGACCTGGCTCGCCGTCAGGTAAGGAAGGCCCCACCCACTCAACCCCGCCCACCAGGGGGACAGAGAGCTGCCACAAAAAGCCGGTTTTCTGATCGGAAAGTCAGATTAATATCACATATATATATGTATAGATACAGTATATGTATATATATATATATATATATATATATATATATATATATATATATATATATATATATATATACATATATATATATAAATATTAGCCAACATTAGCCTCTATTAGCCAACATTAGCCTCCACTAGCCAACTTTAGCCTCTACTAGCCAACATTAGCCTCCACTCACCCTCCGACCGTCAGCAGCTAGCGAGAACACGTTAGCGGCTGATACCCGGGGCCTCCTGTAGGTGGCAGGAGCCCCCCCGCCCCCCCACTCCACCCACCGGCACAGCCGAGCATTCTGGGATCAATGCGACTCACTTTACCCATCGGCGCTAAGAACGCACAAGTCTTTTTTTTTTTTTTCTCACTTTTTTTTTTTGATCGCCTCGTGTTTACTGCGTTCCCGCCGCCTGAATGTCGCGCAAACAATGTGGCGAGCGTGGCGGAGGGGGACGGAGGTGGGGAGGTATGGGGGGGGGGTAGTGGAGTGGGAGGTGGGGAGAGCGGTGCTCAGGATGGGACGGCGCTGTGGGGGGTGAACAAAGGCAAGTGGATCTGAGCGCCGGCGGCAAGGCCAGGCTGCACTCAGGGACAATGACGGCACCACAAAAAGCCCCAAACTGAAAGGAAGTGGCGTCTGTCGAGGAAGCCGCGACTTCTGCCGGCGTTTTTATCCGGCTTTTCTTTTTTCTTATTCGGTTGATCAATTACTGCAGAAGAAGAAGTGGCTCCCATTGTGCCTCGCCGCCGCCACTGCCACTGCCGCCGCCGCACCGCCGCCGCCGCTGTTGTTGTGCTAGCAGAATGCTAATTGTTAAAAGTCACCTTCTTTTCTCTCCCTTTTGTCTCCCTCTCACTCTGCCGACGGTCTTTGTCTCGCGGCGACCCGGCAGGTCGCTAACTAACAATCTCGCCGGCGTTCCTCTCCCCAAAGTGCCGCTAGCGCTGCCTAGCTTCTCGCCTCCCGCCTGGATGGCGCCACTATGCGACAACACGTATGTAGCCGGGCAGCTCAGCGAGTGTGTGTGTGTGTGTGTGTGTGTGTGTGTGTGTGTGTGTGTGTGTTGCTTGCATGCTAGCTCCGGCTACATGGCTACACGCTAGCGAGACTCCGCCCCCAGACTAGGTTCTATGGTGTTTTGTGCACCTTGACAAGATGCTATTCATTCAACTGCACACAAATTAGCACTCTGTCAGCTAATTAGTTTGTAGCTAATTAGCAGACTGACGTAAACGCTCAAAGAGGACAAACGCAGTACAAAGTCGTACTAAACTTGAGGAGGTTTTAAACTGGGGAGGACTCCAGCTAACCTCACTAGCAGTGGGCGGGGGGACAACCAACAGGCAAACAGGAAGTCTGCTGTTTTTGTTTGTTGGCAAAACAAACGTATAAATAATACGTACACAGACATAATGAATAATCCCATCTTGAAGCCAAAAGCTTGCACTTTGTTAGCGTCTTGCTCGCACGGCGCCCCCTGTCACCTAAAATCCAGTCTGGACTTGATGAGGTCACTTCCCTGCATGAGCTCAGGCTAGTCTGGGCTAGCCTGGCAGCGCCCCCCTTGCTGCATGTCAGTTGTTGTTTGTCACAGTGCCAGCCGCTGGTGTGCATGACGCTAAGGCTAATGCTAATGCTAATGCTAACGCCTCCACCTTCTTTTGTAGCTTGCCGGGAACAAATCTGTTGGACGTCTTGTAAGTCCCGCCGCCACCTGCACCACCCAGTTTAGATGTTCAGGTTAGCCAGGTAGCTAACTGGCTAGCTAGCTGTCTGTGAGGGTTCTCAGTCGTCCGGGCCGTGTTAATGTAAAGAGGTAACCGGCCATTGCGAACTCCTGTAGTTGAATCTCTTCAAGAGCTCACAAGAACAAGTCCAGCAGCCTCAACTTAACCCTTCTACATTCGCTAACTAGCTATCGCTAACTTCTGCGGTTGGAAGCAGCTCCGGCTGAAGCCTTTCTTCTGTGACTCAGAGAACCGAAAAGTTCAACACAGTGCCGCCCTCCCGCCCACTGATATTTATGCGATGCAAAAAAAAAAAAAAGAAACGTGGAAAGTGAAAATGTGCCGCGCGCGGAGGGAAAAAGAAAAAGGAAAAAAAAACAATCGGCGCGTCCCTGAAGGCCGGAATTGTTCGGTTAGCGTTGCGTGATCTTCACTCCTCCGCCGCCGCCGCCGCTTCCTCTGACAAAAGGCACCGAGCGGGCGAGACAAATGGGACAATGGCTCGTGGAAGGTGTGCGTCTGTGATTGTCTCAAGGAGGAGGAGGAGGAGGAGGAGGAAGGAGAAGGCAAGGAGGAAGGGGAGGAGAGTAAGAGGAGGAGGGCGAGGAGGAAGAGGTGGAGGAGGGTGAGGAAGAGGAGGAGGAAGGGAAGGAGGAGGATGAGCAAAAGGAGGAGGAGGGTGAGGAGGAGGAAGGGGAGGAGGAGGAGGAGCAAAAGGAGGAGGAGGGTGAGGAAGAGGAAGAAGAGGAGGAGGGCAAGGAGGAAGGGGAGGAGAGTAAGAGGAGGCGGGTGAGGAAGAGGTGAAGGAAGGGTGAGGAAGAGGAAGAAGAGGAGGAGGAAGAGGAGGAGAAGGTTGGGCCGAACAAAGGGCCTCTTCAGCTCTCCTGC